>NW_021163056.1:1275000-1614183 GCF_004324835.1 Dendronephthya gigantea | reverse complement strand
AGTGTTATGAAGTGCTATGGAGGTTTATGGATGGCTATGGAGTGCTATGGAGTGCTATGGAGGTCTATGGAGGCCTATGGAGGGCTATGGAGTGCTATGGAGGTCTATGGATGGCTATGGAGTGCTATGGAGGTCTGTGGATGGCTATGGAGTGTTATGGAGGGCTATGGAGGCTTATGGAGGCCTATGGAGTGCTATGGAGGTCTATTGATAGCTATGGAGTGCGATGGAGGCCTATGGAGTGCTATGGAGGCGTATGGAGTGCTATGGAGGCCTATGGAGGCCTATGGAGGGCTATGGATGGCTATGGAGGCCTATGGATGGCTATGGAGTGCTATGGAGGTCTGTGGATGGCTATGGAGTTCTATGGAGGCCTATGGAGGGCTATGGAGTGCTATGGAGGTCTATGGATGGCTATGGAGTGTTATGGAGTGCTATGGAGGTCTGTGGATGGCTATGGAGTGTTATGGAGTGCTATGGAGGTCTATGGATGGCTATGGAGGGCTATGCAGTGCTATGGAGGTCTATGGATGGCTATGGAGTGCTATGGAGGTCTGTGGATGGCTATGGAGTGTTATGGAGGCCTATGGAGTGCTATGGAGGTCTATTGATAGCTATGGAGTGCGATGGAGGCCTATGGAGTGCTATGGAGGCGTATGGAGTGCTATGGAGGCCTATGGAGGCCTATGGAGGGCTATGGATGGCTATGGAGGCCTATGGATGGCTATGGAGTGCTATGGAGGTCTGTGGATGGCTATGGAGTTCTATGGAGGCCTATGGAGGGCTATGGAGTGCTATGGAGGTCTATGGATGGCTATGGAGTGTTATGGAGTGCTATGGAGGTCTGTGGATGGCTATGGAGTGTTATGGAGTGCTATGGAGGTCTATGGATGGCTATGGAGTGCTATGGAGGTCTGTGGATGGCTATGGAGTGTTATGGAGGGCTATGGAGGCTTATGGAGGCCTATGGAGTGCTATGGAGGTCTATTGATAGCTATGGAGTGCGATGGAGGCCTATGGAGTGCTATGGAGTGCTATGGAGGCCTATGGAGGGCTATGGAGGCCTATGGATGGCTATGGAGTGCTATGGAGGTCTGTGGATGGCTATGGAGTGCTATGGAGGTCTATGGAGGGCTATGGAGTGCTATGGAGGTCTATGGATGGCTATGGAGTGTTATGGAGTGCTATGGAGGTCTGTGGATGGCTATGGAGTGTTATGGAGGGCTATGGAGGCCTATAGAGTGCTATGGAGGTCTATTGATAGCTATGGAGTGCGATGGAGGCCTATGGAGTGCTATGGAGGCCTATGGAGGGCTATGGATGGCTATGGAGTGTTATGGAGTGCTATGGAGGTCTGTGGATGGCTATGGAGTGCTATGGAGGTCTATGGAGGCCTATGGAGGTCTATGGATGGCTATGGAGTGTTATGGAGGTCTATGGAGTGTTATGGAGTGCTATGGAGGTCTGTGGATGGCTATGGAGTGCTATAAAGGTCTGTGGATGGCTATGGAGTGCTATGGAGGTCTATGGATGGCTATGGAGTGCTATGGAGGTCTGTGGATGGCTATGGAGTGTTATGGAGGGCTATGGAGGCTTATGGAGGCCTATGGAGTGCTATGGAGGTCTATTGATAGCTATGGAGTGCGATGGAGGCCTATGGAGTGCTATGGAGGCGTATGGAGTGCTATGGAGGCCTATGGAGGCCTATGGAGGGCTATGGATGGCTATGGAGGCCTATGGATGGCTATGGAGTGCCATGGAGGTCTGTGGATGGCTATGGAGTGCTATGGAGGTCTATGGAGGCCTATGGAGGGCTATGGAGTGCTATGGAGGTCTATGGATGGCTATGGAGTGTTATGGAGTGCTATGGAGGTCTGTGGATGGCTATGGAGTGTTATGGAGGGCTATGGAGGCCTATGGAGTGCTATGGAGGTCTATTGATAGCTATGGAGTGCGATGGAGGCCTATGGAGTGCTATGGAGGCGTATGGAGTGCTATGGAGGCCTATGGAGGGCTATGGATGGCTATGGAGTGTTATGGAGTGCTATGGAGGTCTGTGGATGGCTATGGAGTGCTATGGAGGTCTATGGAGGCCTATGGATGGCTATGGAGTGTTATGGAGGTCTATGGAGTGTTATGGAGTGCTATGGAGGTCTGTGGATGGCTATGGAGTGCTATAAAGGTCTGTGGATGGCTATGGAGTGTTATGGAGGCCTATGGAGTGTTATGGAGTGCTATGGAGTGCTATGGAGGATTATGGAGTGCTATGGAGGTCTGTGGATGGCTATGGAGTGCTATGGAGGTCTATGGAGGGCTATGGAGGTTTATGGATGGCTATGGAGTGCTATGGAGTGCTATGGAGGTCTATGGAGGCCTATGGAGGGCTATGGAGTGCTATGGAGGTCTATGGATGGCTATGGAGTGTTATGGAGTGCTATGGAGGTCTGTGGATGGCTATGGAGTGTTATGGAGGGCTATGGAGGCCTATGGAGTGCTATGGAGTGCTATGAAGGTCTGTGGATGGCTATGGAGTGTTATGGAAGGCTATGGAGGGCTATGGTTGGATATGGAGTGTTATGGAGCTAGTAAAATTAGGAATCATGATACACTTCAAGAGGGGTCACTTAAAGTAACTACCGCACAGTGCCGCTGATAGAGAAGCCAGGCATTGACCCTTATCAGCAATATCAGCACAATGAAATATGACCTTCAGATACCATTGTCGAGACTTTATTTTGGTACGATACAATGCGATGAGCATGTCTGCCAAGTCAACTGCACCCATGCTGTCATTCTACTGGTGTATCATGTCTGGACAAGAAACATCAACATGTTTTTTCACCTTGCCATCCCACCTTTTAATTGTGTTGGATGCCTTTACCCCAGCATAGGTCGACACCACTTGGACACAACTGTTGTCAAGCCATCTAATCAGATGCAAGTCTGTGTTCACATCAGTTGGATAATCGTAACTTCCTCACTCCGTTTTCTTTAGCTCCTTTTCCGACAACAAAGGGCAGCCACCAATCCGGTTCTTGCGCACTGTAGCTGTTACAAGATAGCCAAAGTTCTTTATTTTGACCAACAAATCCAATGTGGAGAACCAATTATCAAAAAATACTTTATAATTGCAATGTCTTCGCAAATGTTCACATAGGCGCAATACAACATCTTCTGCCGAACATTTCCCTGCTCGCACAAAGTTCTTAAAGCCAGCGATGTTTTGCAGGGGGAACGCGGGGGAACGGCGAAAATTACACATGGGGGAACGGCGTTCCCCCAAACGAGATTTATAAAAGTGTAGAACTCATTATAAAAGTATAGAACATTAATGCATGATCGATTATTGTAATTTCTCAACATACAGTAAAAAAATATATAGATCCGTGCTTGGTAGCCAAGCCTTGAAGTGATTCTGCTTATTCAAATTTGTTAGTATCTAGAACCTTCGAAGAACATGTAGTGCCTAGTCACGCAGTCACGCTAATGTTTTGCGCACATTATGTGGTTTCCGGTAGGCACGCAAGGAAATGCCTGAAACTGATGAACACGGTATAATTCTGTTAGGAAATAAACTCGCCCAGTGCGTAATACTTCTCAAATATATTACGCTAATCTTAATTGTTTTACTGCCTCGCCTTTACTTGCTAAAGTATAAAAGGGCTTGTAAATTTAGTAATAATATAGTCTCGCTAAACACTCTCAAGAGTGACATCTCTGTAGAACGGTATCAAGTATCAACAGATTTCTAAGGAATAAAATAATATCAAAAGATATCATCGTCCTTGTGCTAAAAACACTTAAGAAATAGAATATTAGGTTTTATAAGTTGGTAAGGAAATATCCAAACAACGTACAATCACTGGATTTTTTAAAAAGTCAGCTGAAGTTTTAGTTGCAGAAAACGAGAAAGTACCAGAACAAGCAGAACCCCAACCGGAAAATGCAGGTGAACATAGCGAACGTGTCGAAACCAACGAAATTGACAAAGCTGCAGGTCCATTGACAGCGGCTGATGTGACTGACAAGCCGACGATCTGGACGGATAAAACGTGGCATGAAAAACAACAACTCTACCCATGGCTACAGTGAAAGAATGGAAAACGTGGGTGCAGTTTCTGTATTTCCGCAAAAGATCTTGGTCCGCACAGAATACAAGGCCGTTACCTGAGTACAGAATGGCAAGCAACAAGCGTGACATATTACAGGAATTCGCAAGAAGCTAGGTTAACTTCACTCCGTAAAAAAATTTACAAACATTTAAACAGCGATGCACATAAACGAGCAGAAGAGATGGTGAATCAGCAGAAGAAGAACATCATGCCTGCGCATATAGACGTCATGAATACTGAATAGTTAGATACAACAAAAAGAGTTTTTCACACGAGCTATTATATAGCAAAGAATGATCGACCGTTAAACAATATCGGAGGGTTAGTTGACTTGCAAATTCATAATGGGCTCGATATGGGGACTGGGCTGCATTCACGATCTTCTGCAACTGCTATAATTGACCATATTGCATATGACATGCGTTCCACGATTTGCAAGATCATCAAAGAAAACAAAGGGAAAGTGTCCATTCTGATCGACGAGTCCACCACTGTGTCTGGTATTTCAACACTGATAATTTACTTAAAAGCTCAACTCGAAAGGTCAGGAGAAGCACAATTCTTGTTTCTGGACTTGGTGGAGTTGACAAATGGTCAAAGTGCAAAAGAGGTTTATACGGCACTACTTGCTTGTTTTAAAACGGCATGGGTTTGACATGGATTACTTGCAAGAACATTTTGTTGCATTTACAACAGACGGAGCTAGTGTCTTGACTGGAAAGAAGTCGGGAGTCATGGAGCTACTTATGAATGATTTTCCAAATCTCATCACCTGGCAGTGTTTAAATAATCGCCTAGAACTTGCGGTTGACAATGCGATTTCAGAATTGACGGGAATAAACCATTTTAAGATTTTTGTTGAAAGACTGTATTCAATTTACAGCCAATCGCCCAAAAATGTGCGTGAACTACAAGAAGTCTAGATGTCCAGTTTCTAAAGATCGGTAAGGTACTGAGTACGAGATGGGTTGCGAGTAGTCACAGGACGGTTTTGGCAGTTTGGAACAACTACGAAGTACTCTGCAAACACTTCAAAGACAAAGCAGCTGAAAAAGGAAAGAATTCAACAATGTACGAGGGTTAAACAAGCGAATCCAGTCGGGGGAATTCTTGTTAGACTTGGCACTCATGTGTGATGTTCTTTTTGAGCTTTCTGAGCTCTCCGAGGCTATGCAACACCGTTCAATGAACATCGTCAAAGCCGACAGATGTATCAAGCGGTCCATGAGAAGCATCGAAACATTGAAGCACAAGACTGGAACAAAGTTGATGATGGCCAAGGATGCGGTCAAGGAAGGAAAATTTGGCACTGTACCACTAGTTTCCAATCGTAGACATGTCAATATTGATGCTAATGCATTAATAGACAAATTGCTAGATGCAATGAAAGATCGTCTCTTTGCCACATGTGCCTCTAGAACTGTTCGCGAAAGTGCTGCCTATCAGAAGCTTCTTGATCAGATTTGCGTTCTCTACCCAACTTATTGGCCACAGGATCTTGATCTAAAATTATGGTGAGGAAGAGGTTCGATCATTGTGCGATCGGTTTTCCCTTCCAAGAAGTTCAACAGTGCCTGCGTTCCAAGACTATGTTGATAGTCAAGGGAGACGAGTACCTGATGATCTCCAGCCTCTATTGAGATGTTGCTCCTGTATTCCGGTCTCATCGGCAGAATGCGAACGTGGGTTTAGTCAAATGAACTTGGTTTGTACGTCAGTAAAAATCGCCTACTTGTTGAACGAATATTGAATTTAATGTTTATTAAACTTGTTGGTCCTCCGATTAATGCTTGGAATCCAGAAAAATATACTAAATCCGGGCTGCGAAAACATCATTCGGCTAATGATGAAAAAGTAAGAAAGCGAAAGTTAGAGGAAGATGCTGAAAGTCAGCAGGAGCAGACAGCCGCAAAACAAGGACTTTGGCAATTACTTTAGACATTTTAGACATAAATATCACCGATATAGAACATAGTCTTAACAAGATAATTAGTTTGAATTTACTCTTTGTATAACATGATATTGTATAATTTGTATTATATGTATTTTGGCAATGCCTAAATTGGCTATTAACTTATTACAGGCAGTTGACCACGCCCATATATAGGCCACGCCCATATAGGCCACGCCCATTGAAATTTGAAATACGCGTTCGGCATTCCCCCACTTCCAAAATTTGCAAAACATTGCTGCTTAAAGCCCCATTTAACTGGTTTCCTAGGGTTATACTGGCGTATACCGCTGTATACCGCATTCCGATGGAATGATTTACTTCTTGCTCGAGTTTAAGGCAATTCTGTCTCACTGATTGGAGCACTGGCTGGACTCTGGCGATTATCCTTATTTTGTGGGCCATCTTTTTCGAATTGTCATTCGCATGAAGTAACTGCTTGAGCTTCTCGTAGCGTTTTAGCGGCATGGCATAGGCTATAGGCTCAAACCTTGTCGTAGCAGACCAATACAGAGCATAACTTGGTATTTCAACAATTCCCATCTTCATCTGCATGCCAAGGAACACTTCCATTTCATCCACTGTTGTGTTAACACTCTTGCTTTTCTGCTGCACACTATATAAATGTGTTTGTTCAACAAGGTTTGGAGTTATGGAATCATCCCAGAACATCTTTAAATATGACAATGGTGTAAATAAGGGCACTCAAAACCCAACAGAGCATGCAAAAACTATAGGTTTTTCTAGAGGTGGACCTCTAGATGACAGGGGAACAGGCGGACCCCTGTTCAGGTCAGTCAGCTCGACTTGAATATTGTCTGACTAACCCATTGAGTCTCTATAATCTTATGCAAAATTAACGAGACACTACATACTCCCGCACCCTGTTTCAATGTTGGGTAGTGATGGTTTTCACTATTCGAGGTGTTAGTCTTCATTAACTGTTAAAATACAACATTGAGATAGGGGGAAGGGGATAAACATTGAAAACTCATGGTGGCACATATTATATTGCATGCAAGCTTATGCAAAATTAACGAGACACTACATACTCCCACACCCTGTTTCAATGTTGGGTAGTGATGGTTTTCACTATTCGAGGTGGTAGTCTTCATTAACTGTTAAAATACAACATTGAGATAGGGGAAAGGGGGATCAACATTGAAAACTCATGGTGGCACATATTATATTGCATGAGATTGTCTATAGTATAGTAATAAAGGCGTGCCAGCACATCAACACACTATCTCAAGTATGTGAGGAAAGTTATGACGCGTTGCAGTTCCAGCTAGAATTAGCGAGAAAATGGGAACAAGCGCAAGTCAAAATACACTAAAAATTTAGGTAATGAACTAAAAAAGGAGAGGACAAAAATACTTATAAGCCAGTGGTGCAAAAAGCCCAAACATGATGTTCACCAAAAGTTTCACAGAGACAACCGCCTGTATTCTAAAACCTCACTCACACTCAAACTCATTGAGTGGGAGATCTTAATCTTCTCATAACGTTTGAATGGCGGTATTTCCAGCCGAATAGGAGCTTGATTTTCAGTGATTTATCTTTTATTTTTCCATCTATTCAGAAAAAACTTTCTCATTGATCAGCATTAACAAAATTTATATGTCACACTCAGTGAGTGTGAGTGTGAGTGAGCTTTTTGAATACAGGCAAAAGACAGACAAAACAAAACTGCTGAGTAAAGTGCAAGGATCCGGATGGCTATTGACTCTAAGACAGGAGCTTTGGTGTTTTATTTGGCCAAAATGAAAGGACTTTCCATCAGAAAAGTAGCAAAAGTATGCAACGTTTCAAGAGCAACCGTATAGAGGATTAGCCAAATGGGTATGAACGACCAGAAATGTGATAAAACACCAAAAGAACCCAGGGGAAGACCATGGAAATTAAATGCGCGCCAGGAAAGAAAACTTCGGCGCTCCATTCAAACATTAAGACAGCAAGAGGGGAACTTCACAATCAAGAGACTCATGGAAAACTCTTGAATTTCCCAAAATGATGTCTCGGAGAGTACGATTTCTTGATTTCTGAATAGAGAGAGGGTTATTACTACGTACAAGCTCATAAAAAGGGACTTTTAAGTACAGCAGACATGAAGAAACATAGAGTTTTTGCACACAGAATAAGAAACGAGTTTTCGGATGATATTTGGACAAAAACCATCGCATTTTATCTAGATGGCACGGGGTTTACCTATAAAAGAAATTCTTTGGGTCAAGCTTTGTGTCCTAGAGCAAGAGTGTGGCGTAAAAATAGTGAAGGACTAATGCAAGGATACACCACAAAAGGGAGCAAAACGGGCACTGGGGGACGAGTGGTGAAGCTTATGGTAGCTATCAGTTTCGCCAAAGGTGTGTTCATATGCGAACCTTATGAGAAAAATGAATGGCAGTTATTTTTGAATGAACAACTGTTTATTGATGAGAACTTCGAAACAATGTTTTCGATGGCAGATAAAGGGCCAAGACGACTGAGGATACAGGACGGAGACCCAAGTCAAAATTCAGCGATGGCTCGCGCAGCCATGCAACGTGCAGAACTTTGAACTTCTAAAAATCCCTCCAAGAAGCCCTGATCTCAACCCAATTGAAAACATTTTTAAATCAGTTTCAGAAGATTGTGTGAACAAGCAATCAAATGCAAAATCACAAAGGAAACCTTCAAGGAATTCCAGCTTAGATTGATATCTACAGTTAAATGTATTCCCGTAGACATTATAAACAATACAATCGCATCAATGCCGAATCACTTGGCGGAAATTACTAAGAAAAAAGGACAACGTTTGAAATAATAGATTCTAGAACTTAAGCTTACAAATACTCTTGTGACTTAAATCATTAATATTTACAAAAAGCCAATATTACTGCATATGATTATTATATACATAATGTCCATGCATTGCAAGTACGAGGACAAGGTAACATTATACGCATGAGAGAATATAAACCGAATGTCCTTTATATATGTTTAAACCGTGGTAAATATAACATAGGAGTGACAACATCGAATAATGTACATATATCATATGTTTGTAGAACGATTGACAGTGTATTATTGCCTATTCTATGCATCAATAAGTTACAATGATTTATGATTGGAACGTTATTTAATAATTAACGGGTTACCGAGACGGTTCACCATTTAAAAATTTCCAAAATGAGACAGTTCAAATGCACCAGAGCAACATTAATAGTGCAACATTTCACATATTCACTATCATACACCGGTTCATTTCCTTTTTCATAAAAAAAAGTACGAAATGATGGAGATTGAGCTACTGTACAATGGTGACCCAGTTGTTCTGAAAGTAGAATGACATCATTCTATTTCAGTTTACAATGAGTCACCATGGTGGTCCGTTCTTTTTAGCTCTTTTAAAATGGACCAAAGAATTAAAAAGCCTACTGTATATTGAATGACATAATAATCTTTTATTACAAAAAGAAACGCAAGTTAAAGATGCAAATAAAAGCATGAAACTTTGATTTTAAAAAATGGTGACCCGTTCGCTGCCCACTGCATGCACACACAATTAAGGCAATAGGAATTTATTACTCTAATTACATGCTATGCTGAAAGCAATATAATCACACAAGTCTATCCTGCAATAGTCTGCGATCAATGCAGAATAAATTCAGCAAAGCATCGTGCGCATGGCTTCATTTTCACCTGCTCGTTTTCCGGAATTTATGAAGAGAAACTAAAATGGTGCCATCTAACTCTCATCATCTTGGTCTCAACCAAATCCAATGCACTGCCACGCACGAAACTGATGTGCTCTTTCGCCATGCAAAATATGGGGGCATCCTTCTCAAAGACAATGTCTTGAGAATAAGGCGTTTTCGGTGCTGGAAAACATACCATCTGCCCTTCGAGCAACAATAACAGATTATGCTAAGGGATAGTCTGCGCACACCATCGGAAAACATTCAAAAATATGACTTTGCAACTCTCTACTCCAACCCAAGCAAAGCTTGTTGTAGCAGGATTGCTGAACATGTCATAAATAACGCTCAGTGGATCAAGAATAAAAGTCTTTCCACAATTAGATGGCCCTGTTATTAGAACGTTCCGATATTTGCCCCTCCCTTGCTCGAGTAATAAACGTATAGCGCCCACAAACTCAGTCATGTCAATGTTGTTTCTCATCAGTATATCTTGTGCAAGTTCCAGCCATCTCTTGTCGCAATTTGGGATGCACTCTCCTTGGAATGCAGCTTCAAGACGCTCCAAACGACTTAGTTGCAATCGCGCTAACAGTCTCGGTGCTTCGTTTAATTCTCATCCTACTCTGATTGCTTAATCGACCATTTTGGCACCTCTATATGCTATAAATTGAGCCAAGTTGGTTTTACCTTCCCTTTGCTGTTGCTGGGCAAACGCTAGAAGCTAAAGACGATACCTAATTTTTTTGCTTACCACCAGTTGGAAAACTTCGTAGACTCTCATTTGACGTTTACTGCCTTTCTCTTTGTACCTCGTCCCGTTGTTCGACCTGTTGATCCTCTGCGTACAGCCTCGGTTGCCCGGGTGGTTTGAGGAGGTTGAGCGTTGGTAAGATCGGGATGACCCTCGGATTGAATATACTCTATATCTTCTTTTGTCGCGTATCTCCAAGCCGAAAAGTAATTGTCATGACGATTAGAAAAGTTAACATTAATACGGTGCTGCGCCCAAATATAATTCCTTACTCTTTCACGGTCATGTGAAAATAAAATCCAGATTCTGCATGGTCTTCTTTGGCACATACCCATTGAATAACTTGCATATTACAATGTATATATATGTATACATATGTATGTATACATATGTGAATGCATTCTGAATTATAGTCGCGAAACTTTCACGCGTTGGACACAAATCTACGTTCACTTGACTATACGTAATTAAATAAAAGGTCTGACTTGGCGACTACGAAGCAATTCGTTTTGCATTATGTGTGTATATGTTGCGTTTTCGACCAAAATGACCTGTACAAATGCACCTCATGTGGTGAGGTGTTGTCCAGAAGGAAAGCACTTCCTGCCATTGTTTAATCACTGCAATTCATTACAAGTTACAAGAAGAATATCGATAGACGATCTAGAGATAACATATGAATGAACAAAATGTATTAGTATATTTGCATGCGGATGTCATGCAATGATGTCCTGGATTGTATTTAGTAAAATACATTAACTTAGTAAACACTAACCATTGCACTTACTGCGCACTTCACTTTTGTACTATCTGTGTATGTTTTATGACACAATTTGTGGTAATAAAGATTTCCAGCCTGTTCGAATGTCAATTCCAGGTATTTCGAGTTCACCAAAGCCATATCCTTCTCTGGATATTTACACAAATTCATCCATTTCTTTGTGTACTCATTTAGAGCCTCGTATCTCATCGCTGTGAGTGCATAAAGTCGCTCATTTCTTGGCAAATTATTGCATAAATGCAAATTACACTGCCCATCCATGGCAGCCATCTTTGATGAAAAATGTTGCCAAGCAACTATTACTGAATAGTGATTGGCTATTGGCTATTGCCCTCCTCCCCAGTACTATTTGCAAAGGCCGAGTCAAAACGGCAGCCAAATCAAAGGACCGAATTTGCATGCTTTTGTGGGCGTGTAAAAAGTTATTGATTGGTGTTGATCATGTGAAATTTTGACCAACATTCAATAAGGTGAAGATGAATGTACTAATATCTTACAAAGTTTGCTGCCGATACTTTTTTTTAATTAACATTTTCCCGACCTTGCTGGTGCCCTAATACTAAGTTATTCAAATTCTGCAAATTTTCCAATGCAGAATTTGATAATGTTGCTGATACAACCATGAGGTCATCTAAAATCAATAATGTATGTGTACAAAATTTATCTTCTACATATCTATCAATATTAGGAACACCACTATCACAATTTACCAATTCAATACTTTTTAACACACTTATTTCACATTTTTTGTCACTTTTTTATTTCGTCATAAATTGGTTGAAATGCGGTAAAGAAAAAGACAACTTTATCAATGTTCTCAATCAACTTTTTTAAAATATGTTTTTCCACATTGTGTAGGACCAGTAATTGTCATGGTAAATGGGTCTGCTAGTGGAATTGTACACATGTCATCATCCCATTTATCTAAAAGACAAAATCCAAACAGATACGATTTATATAAATTTGTGTCCACATACAGCTTGTTAAATATGAATGTAAACTTTTTTGAAAATTCATTTTTAAAGTTCATTACATGTTAACTCTTGTTGCCTATTGCTATTTACTATTTTCTTCCCATAATTAACAATGATAATTTGATTACAGTTTTCAACACCCCTTTGTAATGAATTAAAATTAATTAATTAATGTTTTTGCTTCACCCTTGAAGTGTCTATGAATTGAAAATTTACTACCCAATTTTTTTGTCCCAAATGAAACACTCACATATGAAAATACACTGTGCAAATCACTGTGCATCTGAGCTTAATCCATACAATTCTTTCCAAGTTGCAAGGCCTTATAGGAAATTGGCCGATTATTGGCGACAATATTTTGCCCAGCAAAAAGGTGACCAAAGGTCATGGACAATGTATGCAAATGGACACAGTGGACATTGTAGATTTAATTTACTAGTAATAATAAACTAGAATACAGAACATATACACAAGCGCTCAGTTTAAGGAGAAATTTCGGTTTTTACTTCCATGTCATATTTAATATTGTGAAGCACAAAAGCGATATAGATTTTACTGGTAATTACGCATTTTGAATAATAATAAATCTGTATGCTCAACCCAACTCTGCAGTCTTGTAGACCAACACAAATGAAACATTAGCTGAGTAAGTCTATATGACTACGCTCCTTTACGACGCTCGTAAAATACACACACAAAACATAAATATACAGATAGAATATATCTACACACACAAAATAAAAATACACACAGAAATTAAAAATACACACACAAAATATCAATACACACAAAATAAAATACACATACAAAATAAGATACACAGACAAAATAAAAATACACAAACAAAATAAAAATACACACACAAAATATGACCGCGGGCGCGGCTAGTTCATATCGTATCAATATCATGTGATGTGTGTTACGTCACCTTTATGTATCGAAATGTGCTGTCTGCACCGCAACAAAACAAACCTAGTTTGGTAAAAATCATTTTTATTTACTTATGAATTGCCCTGGATGTGGCAAAGATACTGGCTATGTCCCTGATCATACTGTGAGAATTGTTTATCGGAGCAAAATATTACAAGTTTGATAAAAGATTATTTTCATTGTGGGTATCCGTATGGGGCCATCGTCAGACTTTTGCAAACCTTTGGCGTTCAGATGTCTGTAAGGACACTGAAGCTCTGCTTTAGATCTCTAGGTCTGCTTTAGATCTCTAGATCTCTATGGTCTAGGCGATTACATCGTAGAGTGTATAAGAGCCAAGGAGCAAACGCTTGTTGGCATGTTGACGGTGAGATATTTTTAATATGTTTATGCAGCGCATTCACGGTGGAGATGCCCAACACAGTTTATTTGACTCGAGGGGGTATTATGTAAAGTACCAGAACTTTGGTCCCAAAAATTTTGTCAACTATTTTTTAAACTATTATATGTATCAAATTGATAATTTTGTTTATCAGATCACATGTATATTCTCTCAAAGTCTCACTGCTCGGTTACGATGGCCAAAGATTGAGTTTTGGCATGTCTAGATCACTGTTGCTCATTTTCATGTGAATCAGGCTACCTAAGTTTTGCCAAGTCAACCAACCATCACAAAGGAAAAAGCCATTGAAGCCAACTCCGTTACCAGAGCGTCCGTGGCAGAAGGTAGCAGTTGATGCACTTGAATTAAACGGAAATAAATATATGGTTGTAGTAGATTACTACTTGCAGTATCTTGAGCTTGTTTATGTACCAAATTTAACAAGCAGGACGGTGATAGCTAAGTTGAAGAGCATTTTTTTTTGAGATGGGGAGTTCCTGAAACACTATTAAGCGACAATGATTCACCATTTTTCTCAGAGGAAATTAGATCATTTAGTGTTCAGTATGGGTTCCTCCATGTTTCATCTAGTCCACACTATCCACAGGCAAACAGAGAAGCAGAAAGTGCAGTAAAGATAGCCAAAAGAATCTTAATGCAAAAAGATCCATTCCTCGCATTGGTGGTGTATAGAGCAACTCCAATCCCAGCGACAGGTGTAAGTCTTAGCCAATTGATTATGGGAAGACAGATTCGCACGACTATTCCAACGCTTAGTCGAAATCTGTTACCAGGCTGGCCGGATCTTTTGACGATACGCAAAATAGATAAGAAAGCTAAGGAAAGTATATCTATGCTTATAACAAGAAGCATGGTGTTAGGCTTTTAGCTGATTTAGAACATGGTCAAACTGTTCAGGTAAAAACTGATAATCAAAAGAAATGGAGTCCAGTTGGAGTTGTCAGTGGATATGAATGTACACCAAGATCGTATTTGGTGGAAACTTCAGAGGGGAAACAGATTCGTAGGAATAGACGACATCTTTAAGCTGTTCCAACAGCAGTTTCTCACGTCATTCATCAAGAGATTCCTGAAGTTGTTCCGGAGACCAATCCAGGAACTAATAAGTTGTCAAGTAGGGTGATAGATCTAGAAAGATCGTCACGGAATGCACCAAGCCGTACCTCAAGTGGACGAGCTGTACGTAGACAAATCGGTATATTGAAGAATATTGACATTTACAAATAGTTAATTTACTATATTTGATTAATTAGCATGTAGATATTGGACACTCGTAATTATTTAGATTTGGCTAAATTTATAGTAAGAGACATTAGTAATAATTTATTAGTATATTAGAGACAAGGTCAAAGTACCAAGAACGGAAGAAAACGAAAAAAATTGATGACTTTCTCAAAGGAGAGAGATGTTATAATTAGAATATTGTAATTTAATTAGTATGCAGACTGGGGGTGTCACAGCTATAAAATAACTTGTGTAATCAGTAATAGGGGTCACTTAATAAAGACATATAATCAGGTTCACATTTCAAAACACAAACCTGTAACAAGATGAATTGTTTTTTCTATTTGAGATATTCATTGGTTGATCCTTGTTAAAAAAAGAGTACAGTAGGTCCAACAGTTGAATATATGGGTATATAATCTTCTTGGGACATGTGTAAATCAGGCTCAAAGTGGATATGCATATCAATTTTTAACAATTATGCACTGTCTTTGTATACTATGATATTATTTGTACTAGTAGCTGTCAGGTAATGGGTTCATCCATATGTTAGGTTTATTTTTCTGGGGTTTTTATGTTTTAACTCTGTAAATTTTTGGCTGGTTTTTATTTAAAGTTGTAAGGCTTCTTCCCGAGCACTTCTTTAAACGTTTCCAAGGTAAAATCTTCCCGTGTCCCAGGGATTTTTTCAACGCAGCTCTTATCAGGGTAGAGTAAATAATATTCAACAGCACGATTTGACAATTTGCGATTGAAACGATTGTGCTTTTCAACCGCTTTCTCAATCAGTTCAGATGCACTAACAGAAGGAGAAACTATAATGGCTTGGTTCGTTAACGATCCTCTATTAATCTTCAACTCGTCATGTTCAGGACGGTATGTCATCATGCCAATCTTTACTTTTACCTGTCTTAATTTTTGCTTCTTCACTGATTTTGGTTTAAACTGACTTCTTCTAGCGTTCTCTTTCTTGTATTGAAACTGATGAAACGTCATTATTGGCGGTCCTGTACCAGTTGCGAGTACTTTTGGGGTACTTAAACTTGAAGTCGGGTAACATGTAGAGCTGACGCGGCTTGTAGAGCTTATAGAGACACTTGTTGTTGTCGCCATATTGTAGGTTAGCTCTGAGACAGAGAAGCACATCTCCCCAACCTTGCACCACATTTATGACAGAACGAAGCTTCTTCAATTAATTTTTCACCACACTGGGCACAAAACATTGCGATTATTCTTTTTGCATACAGCGCACTTTAAAAAGGGCTCAAGCAGAGCAAGCAAGCATTTATTAGACGCGTGTAACCATGTGATGTGTCATGTGGTGACATGGTCACGTGTTTAAACTCATGTTTCAATTTTCAATTTATTTCACAATGCCCCCTCTAGCAATATTACAAACAATATTTTATATATTGCCATAAGACTAGGCACATCTTTAATGAGTGCAAGGCAATCTCAAACAAAACAATAACTACATTGTACTGAGTCTTTCCACCATGTTATGGCAGTTTCTCTGGTGACTGCTAGGTTTCTGTGGCCCTGCTCTGACGTTCTATAACCGCTGACCCTCACCCTAAGCTTTTTTCTATTTACGTGCCCCCACAGTACTGTGTCTCGATTGCTTTGCTTACTTTTTGTTTTTTTCAATTTCTCCACCACATATTTTTGCTGTCGTCTTTCTAATTTTTCTCGGGGGAGGGCAGCTGCCCCCCAACGCCCGGTATGCCAATGACTCGCAGGGCTTCCACAATTGAACAAAA
Organism: Dendronephthya gigantea; assembly: GCF_004324835.1. Lineage (NCBI taxonomy): Eukaryota > Metazoa > Cnidaria > Anthozoa > Malacalcyonacea > Nephtheidae > Dendronephthya > Dendronephthya gigantea. The sequence goes on along the minus strand of NW_021163056.1, from coordinate 1,597,614 downwards.
TTTCCTTACTGAACTTTAAACAGCTCAGTGTGATACACTAACACATGTGGTCAAGGGTTCAATATTTTATGTGTATTTTTATTCTGTGTGAGTATTTTTATTTTGTGTGTGTAGATATATTTTGTGTGTGTATTTACTAGTTTTGTGTGTGTGTTTATATTTTGTGTGTGTATTTATATTTTGTGTGTGTATTTATATTTTGTGTGTGTATTCAAATCAATTTAGTATTGCTAGGTTATTTTTTATTGCATGCTTACAAATAATATATGTGCAATATTGTTATTTTGCATGGTGTCGCTTGTGAGCCACAGTAAAAAGAGGAATAATCAGAAAAATTTGCATTTACACAATCATGTAACTATGAGGAACACGCATTTATTTCAAATGAAGTGTCTAGAGCCCCAATCCTGATAATGTTGATGCAAATTTATGAGCATTGCCTACTGAAATCTGAATTTATTTTGATAAATATGGAAGTCTTAGGTTGTGATAATGCAAAGACTCAAGTGTGTATATTAAAGCTTCTTTTGTGTATTATCAGGAGAGTTCTGACTTGTTTCATTACTCTCATAACTATAGTTGCTTTTGCACATGGTATTTGCTTGACAGTGCCACACGATGGGTTCTGATTGCCCACAAGTATATCACAATTCCAATGCTATGTCTGAAATGTGCAGTGCAAGCTTTCTTGATATTATCTATTGTCATTTCTAGACCCAAGAAATTGATGAACTTCTTCAGGGCAACTCTTCTGTATTTTTGTGCCTTTACATGAACTTTGGTGCCTAAACATTGTACAGTCAGTACCAATCTGTTAGCCTTGTTCCTTGCTGTTTTTTGATTTTTTTTTTTTTGGGTTCATACGTCTTTTCCTTAATTTTTTCTCGAAATTTCTTCCATGTATCTTTCTTACCAGTTGCAATATTGGCAATAGAAATTGCTTTCCTGCCAAAGTTTCCCATCCAGACATTTAAAATTGCAAAGCATTTTGGTCTATGGTGGTTCTGGGTATAATGATTTTGCGTGTTTTTTTTTTGCAATTGATTTTGTTTTTACTCCGATTTTGATTGTATGTTTTTAAATAATGTTTAGTTATGTTTCAAAAATCATATTTTTTTGAAAAATAAATAAAGGAAACACTATGGTTGATCTGGGCCACCATACAGGAGAAACCTATGGAATTGTCCAAGAGAAATTAAGGAAGTTGCTTACAAAAGCTTAGTAAGATCAAAGCTTGAATGCACATCCACAACTTAAGGAAGTTGCTTACAAAAGCTTAGTAAGATCAAAGCTTGAATGCACATCCACAACATGGGATCCTCATTGTTGTAAGCAAGATGTTGCTGCTGTTGAAAGAATTCAGAGTTTAACGGCCCGTTTTTGTTTAGGAAATTACGAACGAACAGCTAGTGTATCAGCAATAATAAAAGAGCTGGATTGGAATACATTAGAAACAATAAAGAAATATACAGGTCTAAGTATGATGTATAAGTTAAGTCACAGCCTACTCAACTTAAACATGGAGAATGTGTTGATTCCAAGTCAGGAGACAAGAATACAAAACAATCACAATTTTAAATATATAGTACCTAGAGCTACAAAGGACATTTTTAAATATTCTTTTTATCACTCTGAGTGGAATAGCCTCCCTAAAGAAAGTTTTATCACAGTCTTTAGATATTTTTCAGAATGAACTCAAGAATACACTAATTAAGAATTTTTTTCTTAAATACATAGCTTTAGTTAGGTTTTATAATTTTAATTTGTAGTTGGTGTGATAATTACCAACTTAATAAAATGTAGATGTGGAAGATCTTAGTCGCCTGAAACTTTGCTGGGGTGACAAAATTCCAGACAAGTTTTTAAACTGTTGGCAGGCATGGCTGAGCGAGCAACCTACCTCAACTCGAGACCCTCGCTATTGAACAATGTTTTAAACCATTAACTAGGCAAGTGATTACATCAACCTAACTTCATTTCTCAGATGCATCTTGCAAGGTTATGGAGCTGTGACCCATCTCAAGGTATAGCTGTATCACAGGAAATGTAAAATGCTTGTTTGTGATAGGAATGTCAAGACTCGCACCCATAAAACCAATCACAATACTGCAAATGGAACAATCAGCAGCTGTCGTATCCATAAAGTTCGACAAAATGACAAGAGACAAGCTGACCCTACCCATCAACCAATCTTTCTTCTGGACAGACAAACAAACAATTCCAGATATTTGTTGCAAATTGGATTGCAGCAATCCACAATGCCTCATCCCTCGCCCAATGGAGTTATGTGGACACCCACTCCAATCCAGCAGATGAGCACCAAGAGGAGTTCGGTTAAATTCGCTCCACTGTTGGATAGAAGGTCCCAACTTCTTGAATAAACCTTCTGATGATTGGCCAAAAGGACTTGAGGAGTTGTGTTAAAACACCCAAGACAATGATCCAGAGGTTAAATAAGAGCTCGGCAGTGTATGTAACCGATGCTTCCAACAAGAGTGATAAGCCATTTGCAGTAGAAATCATGGAAAGATTCTTGTCCTGGTGCTGTGCGGTTGGATACTACGGTACAAAATAAATCTATGTTTATGTGCGCTCTCCCGAAAGCAAGACTGATGGTTCATATCAAAGTTGCAAGCTCGTCAGTTTCAGAGATTCATTGCGAGACAAGGACAACCAGAAGAGATACAATCAAATAATGGTAGGAATTTCGTTAAAGGCAAAAGAGAACTTTGTCAAGAAGTTAACCATTGGAATCAGATACAGATCAGTGATTTTCTTGTAAGTATAAAAGGGACAGCAACATATAAAATGGAAATTCAATCCACCTGCTGGCTTACACCACGGTGTAGTGTGGGAGAGATTCATTTGAACTGTTCAAAAGGTAATGAGAGCTATTTGGAAAAATAAGTACTGGATGATGAAGGCCTCAACACTTTGATGTGCAAGGTTGAAGCCATTGTCAATGGATGGCCAGTGACTTCGAACCCTTAACCCCTAACCACCTTGTGCTTCTTTAAAGCAGATCAAAAGTTCCACCAGGAGTCTTCTTTCACAAAGAAAGATTGCTACAGAAGCAAGTGATGGCGTCAAGTCCAATACCTTGCGGGCGTGTTTTTATCGGTAAATCAGATATCTACCCTCGCTGCAAGAACGGCAGAAATTGACCAAGACACAAAGAAATATGGCAGTCCACTACATTGTTCTCATTCTCAACAAGAAGACCCCATATTGTTCTTGGCATCTGATATAATATACACTAATCAGATCCCTGTTCATTCACCAGTTGACAAGATCATCTTCCTGGAATCTGAAGTTACTCCAGAGAAGTAGAAATGATTAGTAGAAAACAGTTACTACTCTGCATCCTAAAATTTACCTCAGTCAGTGTCTATAAGGGATGGTGATACCAATTAACAACTTATATATATGTTCTAGTTTTGTGTTTTTTGTTAAGTTTAGATAACATAGTACATTTATTTTTCAACTCATCATAATTTTTAGTAAAGGCTTTTAGTAAACACCAGTCAAGCAAATCGCAGAGGAACATGATGTAGGCTTTTTGACTAGGAATGTCATGGATCCAAAATCAGCGTAACTAAATGCTTTCTCAATATTGGCGTCATTGCTATTTTATATGTGCAAAATCACATTAGAACATCGAAAATCAAGGTACTAAAGAAGGGCCAGTTTGCAAACAATCATTTGAACTTGGACCAGCACCTTTTGACGACGGATCGTACATGATTCTGGCCTTTGGCGTTTTTAGCTTCTTGTATAATGGCTCCATGTGGCAGGTTAATGAACATTTCTGATTGGTATGAGGACATCATTAGCAGGTTCCACAAAACCTGTTTTCACTTGATCTTGTATCATATTGTTATAGTCCTGTAATACTTCACAGATCCTACATGATTGTCTGGTAACAGAGGGTGCTTTCTCGAAAAAGTAATTTCAATCCAAGTCTCTGATTAGGATATCTACTTCAATGTCACTGTCAGCAGTTTGTGGGTTATCTGCAAGATTCAAACCACAAGATGTGGGTATTTGTTAACAGCGACCTCGATGGATTGATTGGCAATCAGGCTACATGTGGTTGGGACACTGTAGGTGTCCATCAAAATATTGTTTCCTTCCGTATCCGTCACCGCAAACTTGACTCTGTAACTGTAACATTCCAGGGCCTTAGGGGCTTCATCACCAAAGGTTTTGACCAGGAGATTTTCTAACTCAACAGTCTTTAAGTTCACCATATTTCTTAGTCTGTTCGATTTGTATGATCTCTGATTTCAGGAATCAAACACACTCCTAACATTGTGTTCTCCATTTGTTCTGCCTCCAACTTTACTCACGATACCTTGTGCAGTCTGTAGGAGCACTGATGTGTTGCCCTCAACAATATATGGTTGCTGTTTTCATTTCAGTTCCTTATGTTGTTCCTGATGAGTTGCCTCCAGTTCATGTCTTACCACCCAAGGGCTGTAATTTGTTAGAATTCCTTTCACAAATCGACAGGTGTTGGCCACACTTCTGGCATTTAAAATGAGTCACCATGTTTTACAATATGAGCAGACCTCAGACATAAGAAACACTTATGGGCAGCTATGTCTGTCACAATTGGACAGGAGTTCATGCATGCTGTTTCATACAATAGCTACAATCTTTATTTTATTGGTTAAAGTGCCTAAATCACTTGTGGGATCTTTACGCGAAAATACCTCGGTTGGGGGGACTGGGACTCAGGAATGATTTGCAAACACGCGGTCTTTTATAATGTAAACATGAGGAGTTTCACTAGCAATATAGTTTGCGCTTTTCAAGAAAAAAAATGCGGAAACGGTGTGTTGTGTATGGCTGTAGCAACTGCACCAGTTTTTCTCAAATATTTTAGGTTATTCAAAGATCGAAGTAAAATTACAATTGATTATATTATGTTTGACAAGAACTCGGTTCCTGAGTCCCAGGCCCCTGAGCACGACGGAAATTTAGGCACATTGTCATGTTTAGATGTAAATATTTCCGAAACTATTGAACTATATCAAAAAGGGTTGTAGAACTTATAAACTAATTTTTAAAGCTCTATTCAAATCCGTAAAGATCCCACAAGTGATATAGGCACTTTAACAAGGTTGAGGATGAATGAAGATATTTGTTTCTATGTGTTCTATTAGTTGACCTACACGGAAGCACTTATGCAAACTTAAAGCTCTATTAATATCATCCGTAGTTTAACTATGCAAGAACAGTGTTTTTTATTGGATACGGGTTATCGTTTCATCTTTTTACGCAATATACTGACACACCATCAGGGCCGTCCTCAGGATATTTTGCAGGGGGGTGTAAGGTAACCTAAACCGACTGATCGACGGACTTGTACCGATTACACTCTGGATGAAACTTTGTCAAGTTTATATTGGATCGGTCTATAGTGTCAACAATATTTTCAATATATTCAATATATATTTATAATATATTCAACAACAAACTTTCTGGGGGTGTGTGACACCCCCTAAACCCCCCCCCGTAGCTCTGGGCCTGGACACCATTGCCTAGGACGTAAACAGACTTATTAATATTAACGAATTGACATTGTACCATTGGCTTATATGAATATGATAATTCTTTGTCCTGATGATATCCATGAATTATATCACAGCAGTAAAATATGGCACACAGTAGGGCATGTGAGGCTTAAGTGTTCATGACAGCATTATGACAACGTTATTTCTAAATATTTATTTCTTTATGACATATGCCAATGTTGGCGCTAATTTGATGAAAATTATTTAAATCACTCATTGTTAAAATTTGAATGCAGTGTTCACGAATTTCAGCCCGTGGGGATTTAATGCAACTTATAAAATGCTAAATGCTTTGTGTTGCTAGAGAAAGGGGACATGTTGAAGGTCATGGTCTTTGAGATGCATATTTAAATTATGTTATCCATATTTGTAAATTGTAAATATTGTTAGTAAATATCATTTTTGCGAACAAGCAAATTTGACTGCATCATATGCATGCATAAAAATGCTTATGGCAACCCCGATTTATACACTTGTGGGCCCAACAGAGTGCTTAGGCATTCAAACTCTAACAATGGCATTGTTATGGGTGATTTCAATAGTTTTCGTTTTTTTGGGACACCCTGTAGAACTTACATAGTGTCAATCATGCATGCCTCATGGAGAATAGGACTACTTTTTAAATACTTACAATCATTTCTGACCATAATCGGTACTTATAGGGTGGAAGTTGATTTCCATGGAGTTGTTTTAAAAAGCTCCCCCTTGTGCAACCACATTTCCTAGAGTAAACATGTACAATTGCATATATGCATTAGAGAGAAATATCTGGTATAAAACAATCCTAAGAAAACAAGAAACGTTAGTATAATTATACAGAAAAATTTGTCAATTAAACAAGACTTACCTGGAAGTTGAAGTTTGTGGTTGCAGAGGTTTGTATCTGCTTTTCGCCAAGCTAACGCTGTTCTGCTTGAGAAATGTAATCTCTGCTCTGTGGTAGACTGATAGAATCCTAATCAAACTTCAACTTCCAGGTAAGTCTGGTTTATTTACAAATTCTATCAGTCTTACCACTGCAGAAATATGGGAATTACTCAATGTTCTCTTCAAAAATTTACAAGATTCTTTATTTTGAGTTATTACAGGTAATTAAGATGAGTGATTTTTAGCACCACAGACAATCACAATTATGTTTGCTATATATGGGGATTACTATTCATGGTAATTTATACTTTCAGAGCAATGAATCAGGTGAGAGCAACCAAATGAAGCTTGATGGTGCAAAACAATGCTTCCTATTTTTAGAAGAAGCTGGTGTCACAGTAAAGAAGTTTATTTCTGATCGACATGCAGGGATTGCAAAATAGGTGAAAGAATCCAGACCTCAAACTGGCAAGATCTATCACAAAGAAATTTCCGAAAGCTGGAAAACAAGAAGGGTGTGAAGTGATTGTCTGTTGTATCAAAGGTGTGCGGAATCATTAGTATTGGTGTGGAACATCTACAAAAGAAGGATTTTCCAAGATGATTCTGCCTAAGTGGAGGTCATTCAAAAACCATGTTGCCAATCAACATGAGGGGCATGCAAATAAATTATTTCCTAAATGTGCACATGATGAGCTGGATATGCTGTGGGAATGGATTAGGATAGGTGAATTTATATAGGCATACATATTTTGTACAACATCAACAGATATATATTAATATAAAAAATCTTAATTAAGATTCTAAATGTCTATAACTACAGGAATATGTGCTTTTTGACAAAGTGGAACAAATAATTGGTGATACAAGATTGGAGTCAGCAATTAAAAAACTATCCTCGAATGCACAAACCAGTTATCTGGAGGGTTTCCATGCCACAGTAAACCACTGGCATCTCAAAATTTTTTTTTATTCATGATTAGGACCCTACCTGTAGGCAGGTTACATTCATGCAATGAACCGGTTACCGGTGTGTTGTGTTTCACCTGTCCAATGCTAATATTCTGTAACTAATTAGGCTGCTCTAACTGTGCTGCATTTTAATGAAAGTTTAAAACAAGATGGCCAGAAGACAAAAACGTAGAGCAGTACAGAAAGGTTGCATACCCAAAAGTATAAAGTGGGAGAGGAGATTGTACAAGAGGTAAAGAGACCACCAACTTATGGTAAATATTAGCAATTCACATAAACCAAAAACACTGGTAATGAGGGGTTATATGTATATTATTTACAACATTACTTTTATATGATTGACAGAGTATGTTGACTGCATAGGAAAGATTTTGTTCTCTGTTGATAGCACCACATTAGGAAAGATTTGCAAGAAATAATCTGTCTTTGCAACCACAATCCTTGACCAGTCAATTGAAACAATTAAAGCATCAAAGCCTGGGTAAATTTCCATTGAGTCCAGCATGGTAATAGCATTCAGCGGATATATCAGACTATATGAAAAAATAGTCATTTAAAATTATTGACCCTTTTTTTTATTGACAGAGGCTGACCAAGACAAACTGCCAAGTCAAGTTGAAAAAGGAAAACAAAAGAGCACTGACAAAAAACAACAGGCACCATTAAAATGTCGGACAGGTGGAAAGGACACTAGAAAGCAAACTGTGTTAAGTACCCACCCACCATGGCGACCGGACGTGTCTTCGTAAGCTCTTGAAAACTATGCCTCCAAAACTACAAATTCAGGATTCCAAAAGTCTAAGTATCGCTTCCATAAGAACATTATGGGAAAAGGAATTTCTGCCCAGCATTAGAGAAGAAATAAAAGCAGAGATTGACGGTATGAAGCGTGAAATAAAATCGCTTACAGCAAAATGCAACGATATTGAAAATTCACAGAAGTTCCTCTCCTGCGAATACGATAGCCTTAAAGGCTCACTGCAAGAGACAAAGAAAGACATATCTGAAGTTTCAAAAACCTTAAAGTCATTAAATGACAGAGTTGGGATCAGTGATCGAGATCTACAAGAAACGAGAGAAACGCTGGAAATCTTCAGCAATACTTGCGGCATGACTGTATCGAGATTACGGGAATACCAACAACTCCAAAGGATGACCTGAAGGAAATCGCATTGCAAGTTGGTCAAATGCTTGGAATCCCAGTATCTGAAAACCACATATCAACTGCTCACCGCCTCCCATCAACTCGAAAAATAAAGGACCGCATTATCGTAAAGTTTGTACACCGAGACATAAGGGAAGCCTATTATAAAAATCGCAGTAAGTTAATCGGAAAAAAGTCAAAAGATGTGCCTATAATTGCAAGTGAGTATGGCAAATCTGTTCATGAAGTCAATAATACATATATCAACGAGTCCCTGACTTTTAATAGAAAAAGACTTCTTGGTAAAGTAAATGATTTTAAGTGCAGGAATAAATGGAAATAGCATAGATCAGTTTGAAAATTTCTTGGGACAATTCGAATAGTGCATAATAACATATCTTGTGACTGCACGCGTGAATGCGCACATATCATAATAAGATCAAATGTTCTCCATGAATGAACTCAATTGTAATTACCTACAACAACAACTACCCTTTGTTAATCTGAGTGACAGGGAATTTAACTCTTTGTTCAATTGTTCAACTAGAGAATTAGATGCAGATATGGATTTGTTTAATATACTTCCAAATCCAGATAAATTGGATGAAAATGACCCCGATAACATGTTGACAAATCTAGTTTCAGATTATTACTCGCTTGATAAAATCAATGATATACTGAATACAGTAGGTCCTAAGGCACTCTCAGTTTTACTTTATTATATGACTTGATATACTCTTTCTTCCAAACCGGATATTTTAGCAGTCACCGAGACAAAATTGAATGAAAACACTGTAACTAATGTTGATATCCTTGGCTACAGTTTTTACAATGTTGACTCGCCAACTAATGCGGGAGGTCCCAGAATATATGTTAAACAAAACCTAAAATCTATTGCAAACCGGATATTAAACTGTCTTTAGATGGTGTGGAATCTTGTTGGATTGAGATTGAATCCAACAATACTTGTAGTATTAACAAGAATATTATAATAGGCTGTATTTACAGGCATCCTCAATCAAATACTCAGGCTTACATTAACGTCTTGATGAGTTACTAAGGCATCTTAATCAGCTCAAACATCAAGTTATAATATTAGGCGATATCAATATTTATTTTCTACGTTATGTTACCTATCAAGCCACGGAAAATTATTTAGATATGTTATACACAAATAACTTTATTCCTATTATTACTAAGCCTACTAGAATAACTGATCACACTAAAACACTAATCGATCATATTTATATTAACAAGTCTATATCTCAAGTTAAATCTGGAATTGCTGTACTCGATATATCAGATCACCTACCTGTATTTAGTATTATCAATGTACCTTGCAAGAGACTACTGTGAGTGCATCTACGCTAAGTTCTATCTGGCTCACAGAAAGACACCTGTAAATTCGATACAGCTAAAAACTTTATTTAAACAGACGTTGTTTACTCTATCCATGGTTAGCAAATTATGGCTGTTTAACCGTTTACCATTGCTGCTCGGTATTAGGATAGGTAACAAAAACTAAAAACATAAAATTATATACATGGTAAACTATGTGCTTAAGGCTACAAATATTATGTGAATGCACAGAGGCAGAGTAATAAATACAAGCTTACGTACATCTGTGTCCTTTTCTAGCTTGAAGCAAGTCTGTTGAACCTTCAACTGAACTTCGATCGTTATAAATATTAGAATGAGATGTTTTCACTGTTCGACTTTAAACGATTCACTGCCGTCTGATTTGTTTTATCTGCACATGTTAAACGTCTTATAATTATATGCACATGCATAATATTTACATAATAGTCAAACTTAAATATGCTTAATGCACGTCATCACAACTACATGAAAAGTGGTACTATCGTGACTACAAGTTTTTTAACAAAGAAAGAATATATTAGTGATTTATCACAAATTGACTGGAGTGAAAAACTTAGAGAGTTAGGCAATAATCTACACCAGACCACAAAGAATGTAATTGATACCTTAAAAGAAGTAACACAAAACCATGCACCGATAAAGGAAGTCCCCCGTAGTAAGACTAAACAATTTGATAAACCGTGGATAAGTAATGGTATTCTAAAATCAATTAAAATTAAGCAGCGAATGTATCGCTCACATTTTTTTAGCAACGATGCGAGGAAAGTTATGCAGTATAAACAGCATGCCAATAGATTAAATAAAATTAAAGCTATAAGTAAAACTAAATATTATAATAACCAGTTTGAAAATATAAAACTAACTTGAAAGCAACATGGAAGCTCATTGGCAATCTAATCAGACGTCAGCCGAAAGGGCAGTTGTCTCCTACGCGATTAATAAGAAATGGAAATATATACATTGATAAATATGAAATAGCTAATCAATTTAATCAACACTTTGCTAATGTTGGTGCTAATTTGGCAAACAAATTAAATATACCCCCTACCAGCCCAACAGCATACATACATAATTCGCCTGTATCAAGTTTTGTCATATCATCTGTGACAGAATCACAAGTAAGACTATTGTTTCTCTCACTCGATGGAAATAAGTCTTCCATCAGCATCCCTAATACCATTATTCAAATCTATTTATAATGAATCAATAAATACTGGTGTTGTCCCAAATGTTCTATTGGCGTATTACACCAATTTACAAGAACGGCATAGAAACTGACCCAAACAATTATCGACCAATATTGATACTATCACCATTTGCAAAGGAGCTAGAACGTTTAATATATGAACAGCTGCTAGAAGGTTTTCCTACTAAAAACAAACTAATTTTTGACTCAATTTGGATTTAGAAAAGGCTATTCCACAGAGCAAGCCATTCTGGAAATTACAGATAGACTAAAGTTAGCAATTGATAATAAGAAAATAACCTGTGGTTTGTTTTTAGACTTTTCTAAAGCATTTGATACGGTTGATTACAAAATTCTTTTGGCGAAACTATATAAATATGGCATACATGGTACTCCCTTGACATGGTTCAATACTTATTTAAATAATAGACAACATTATGTCAAAATAGGAAACACTGAATCTGATAACTTAAAGTGGCTATATCACTTGTGGGATCTTTACGGATTTGAATAGGGCTTGAAAAATTTGTTTATAAGTTCTACAACCTTTTTTGATATAATTAAATAGTTTTGAAAATACGTCGGTTGGGGTGACTGGGACTCAAAAATGATTTGCAAACACACCGTCTTTTATAATATAAACATGAGAAGTTTCACTGGCGATATAGTTTGCGCTTTTCAAGAAAAAAATGATGGAACGATGCGTTGCATATGGCTGTAGCAACTGGGTGAGTTTTTCTCAAAATATTTTACGTTATTGGAAGATAGAAGTAAAATTACAATTGATTATATTTAGGCAAATTGTCATGTTTAGATGTAAATATTTCCTAAACTATTTAACTATATCAAAAAGGGTAGTAGAACTTATAAACTAATTTTTCAAGCTCTATTCAAATCCGTAAAGATCCCACAAGTGATATAGGCACTTTAACTATGACCTGTGGCGTTCCTCAGGGATCAAGTCTTGGACCACTCCTTTTTATACTATGTATAAATGATATGATAAATTGTTCAAGTAAACTTACATTTCAAATTTTTGCCGATGATTCCAATGTATTCTACTCAAGCACGAGCATTGATGATGTTGAAAAAGTGATGAGTGAAGAACTAAATCATATATTTCAATACTGCGATGCTAATAAATTATCAGTTAATATAAATAAAACTAATTTCATGGTAATAACTTCTAGTAAGTGACGTGAACGCAAAATACAACTTATCAGAAACATTAAACAGAAAAACCATATTAAATAATTAGGTATATATATATATATTGATTAAAATTTAACATGGGATCAACAGATTAGCCATGTGAATAATAAAATTGCCAAGAATACTGGAATTATTAATAAACTTAGATATTGTATTGATTTAAAGATGCTAAAGCAACTCTATTTTACTCTCATCTATCCCTATATTAATTATGGCTTGATGAGTTGGGGAAAAGCTTATACCTCAAAACTGAAGAAATAGAGAACATGTCAAAATAAATGCATTCGAAGCATATTCTTTGCAGGCAAAAGAGAGAATGCTTCACCGTATTACAGCCTATTAAGTATTCTAAAATTAGATTGTGTTTTCAAACTCAAATTAGCTCTATTCACTTATAACGTTTTAAACGAAAAAGCTAAATTACCTATAATATTTTCTGATACTATTACTCTTGCATCATCGCGGCAGTCATACAATACCAGATTTGCTGCACAATGTAACTTTTCCAGACCAAATGCGCGAAGTAATTATGGAACACAAACATTTCTATTTACTGGGTCTAAACTCTGGGAGTCTGTCTATAATAGAATTAAACAATCCAAATAATTTCTTTATTTAAGAAAGCATATAGTCAATCTTTGCTTATTTCACAAACACAAGTATAAATAGATTAAATAGTAATTTCTACTTATGTTGGAGATTTAATTATCTATTAAATTACCTACCGTCCAAATCTTAAATAGTAATTAAATGTAGGCAGTGACCAACTCAATGTATACCAACTTGTATAACACACTAGTTGTCCCTTACTTTACATATTGTTCAACCGTCTGGAATGACAGGAATTGTAACAATCTTGAAAAAAAAACGGAGCGATTATAGAATACCTGGCCACTTTTGCTACATTTATCTAATAGTGGGATACGGGGATACGCAGTGACTAAAATGACGTAATTTGGTGTGATGTTAAAAAATTTTCATGAAGAGGACTGGGTAACTATAATTTTTCAATGATACGGGGATACGGGGATACGCAGTGAATAAAATGACGTAATTTAGTGTGATGTTAAAAATTTTCATAAAGAGGACTGGGTAACTATAATTTTTCAATGATACGGGGATACGCAGTGAATAAAGACGTAATTTAGTGTGATGTTAAAAATTTTCATAAAGAGGACTGGGTAACTATAATTTTTCAATGATGCGGGGATACGCAGTGAATAAAATGACGTAATTTGGTGTGATGTTAAAAATTTTCATAAAGAGGACTGGGTAACTATAATTTTTCAATGATACGGGGATACGCAGTGAATAAAATGACGTAATTTAGTGTGATGTTAAAAATTTTCATAAAGAGGACTGGGTAACTATAATTTTTCAATGATACGGGGATACGCAGTGAATAAAATGACGTAATTTAGTGTTATGTTGAAAAAATTTTCATAAAGAGGACTAGGTAAGTATTATTTTTCAATGATACAGGGGATACGCAGTGAAATAAGTGACACAATTTAGTGTTGTGTTAAAACGCCCTGAAAGGTCAATTTATTTGGATCGGTATTGAAACAAATTACTTTTAAGAGTATATTTGATGAAAAAAGATATATTTATGATACATAGAACATAGTTTATAGTGTATTGAAGAACCTTAGAATGTGTTACTCATTTGGCTGCTCCTCGTTTAGCAAACCTTGGCGTATTAAAAGTTGTTTTATGTTCTGGGTTATGGCACTGTGGCATTGACGGCGGTCCTTCTCTTCGTACTGGTCTTGGGTGATAAATGAGTTTGATGGCCATACTTCAAATGTATCGGGTGATTTCTTAACAAATATTGATGTTGGTTTAGGCACTCTTGCAACTCTTGCAGAGATCATTGTCCCATAAATGGGACAGAGCTGACGGAACGGCAGAATCATATTCTGTTTGCGTAACACTCCTTACGGCTTTCGGTGAAGCTGACTGCTTGAACGCTCGGTACGAGAGCACTGGACCAGGGAAGAACAACGCCGAAACTTTAGTTTGATATTGTGTCGGTTGCTTCCTTACTTGGTCGCAAGAATCTTCCGTTATTGATTTTACAAACTGAAAAATATAGCGAAAGGCTTTATATAGGATTGTTCAGTGTAATACATTTACATTCGGCTATTCGACAGTGCCATTGTATAAATAATATACGGAAGAAATATGAAGCAAATACACGCACGCATAGGGGCTTGTAATAATAGGCTTGAAACGTGCGAAAAATTGCAGCCTGTATTCAAGTTGTTTTGAATCCTAGCCGGGGTTGCTATTGCCCATGTAACATGATAAAATTAGCATAATAATATAATAACAATATATTGGCAAAGCAACTAAGTTGAGAAAATGGAACAAGGCGAGCAAAAATAAGTTGGAAAATATATCTTTTTACCTTGCAAAGGGCATCTTTTTGAAGCTCTAGATATTCCACGAAGTTGATGGCTCTCTCCAATGTCTGTTTGGGTATCATTGTAGGGCATTGTTGTAATGGTTGTCCGTTTAGTAATGAGCTTGTGGCGTGGGTAAAAACATGGAGCGCCATGGCTATGCGGGGAACCAAATCGGACTTCTTGGATTTGGGCGGCATAACACCATCCAGTATCGCGGCATTTACATCTGCTGTGAAGGACGAATTCATTTGTTGGAGAAGTCGAATTGCTTCTGCTTCGAAGTTGTATTCTTGAGGAGTGTCCTGGTGAATTTGTTGTATCAATCCAAAGATTTCTTCGAAGTTGTCTATGGGTTCTGTGTTGATGTAGAGAGTCGCGTCAGTTTGCTGTTCAGGAGTAGGTCGAAGTGCCAATGGGATAGCAACGAGAAATCTGTCAATTAGCCCATGTCCTTGATCCATTCGTGCAACGAGTTTTGCGGCGTTCTGATCCAAGGATAGCAAATGGAGTATTTGCTTCTATCTCGCGAGTCTGCTCTGTGCTGAAATGGTAGGTCGTTCTTTCTCCGGAGAAAAGTTTACATAGGAGTTGAACATCCCCACTCGCTGCTTCTTCATCGGATTTAAGCAGCTTGTGAAGTACGTCATATATCTCCGAGGAAACAACGTATGCCTTGCCAAATTTTGATAGCTGTTTTACAAGGGCGGATGATGTAGCTCGACCCATGAGAATGGTTTGTTCGTGTTCGGTAATAGACAGGAGGGGTGTCGTGGCAGAATGGTCTATTGCTGCGGATTTCCCAGTGCCTGGGTAGCCAACAAACATTGTGAATAGATTTGGTACTTGGGGGTGCGTCCCACAATGAATCGTTGCTCCGTTGTTGGCCTAAATGAACGCTGTTGTTGTGAGTGTACACGGGGCGAAGTATCCAATGGAGCTACCGAGCGAGATAGCTTTGTTTTCGACGAATTGTCTGACTTGGTCTTGAAAAAGATCTGAATAGTTATAGGACATTTCAGAAATGCGTTTGTGAAGAGCTGTCCACGTTGATTCTTGCTGCCTAGCGACTTTAGTTAGAGGATTGGCAGCCATCGCCTTTATAGGTTGCAGAGCTAGTAATGCCTCGGAGTAATTGTTAATGTTGTTTCGCAAACGGCACGAGAGTTTGTAATGGCAGTTTGCAAGTGAGGTATGTGCGCATAGTGTATTCAGTGTGAGATATTTGATGCGTGCATAACATCCTGTTAGGCTGTTAGGTAAGTGATACGAGATGGCGGGAAGAATTCCTGGTTGTGTAATAAAATTTTAGTACGTATTCGCGACATTTAGTCTGTTTGTGTCATACTACCGTATGAAAAATGGTGTAAATAATGTATACATAGGCGAAAAAAGTAATGAGTTATACAGGGTCAGTGAGTAAAAAACCTGACACCTATGTGGCAAAGGGTCAGTGAGTAAAAAACCTGACACCTATGCGGCAAATTTGAACATGAAAGGTGTCAGGTTTTTTGAACTCACCGTGTATATGTGACACGCGCAATTTTTAGAGAAAGGAGTGACAAACATGCATGTTCTCGGCTTGACAAGTAAATCATTTTGAGTGATTGCAGAATACCCTAACCCTAATCCAAAATAGCATGCTCGTACTAAGCTTCCCAAATTGTGCATTGTCCGTCGAATAGCAAATTTGTTAAAGTGTTATGTGTATACGATAGCTGTTGACTGTATAACATTATCATCTAAAGACAAAAATAACTTGTTTGACAGATAGGTGATTGATGAGATAATTAAAGAAGCTCAGGCATATTGAAGGCGGGCGTTTATAATATAGGTGACATGGTATTATCGTTATATTTCGTTTTCATGCAAACAGTAGAATGTATCGTAAAGTAGAAGTGACAGATGTCGGGGTTCAAGTTGTTGGAAAGATAAAAAAGGCAAAAGAAATTCAAACGGAATTGTCATTCCTGCAATGTGAAAGTGTTGGAACGCAATTCAGTTCAGCTGAGGGGGAGGGAAGCTACCAGCGTAAAAATTGCGACAAAAATGGCTTCTGGACTTATGACAAACTGAAAGACGAAGTACTCTCAAGCAAGAATCGTGCGCTAAGCTGGCTTATGGAGAAGAGACTGATTGCGAACAGTAGGTTGTGTCCTCAATGTGATGGTGAGATGAAATTGGTTGAGTGCAATGATAGGTCAGATGGTTGTAAGTGGGAATGTAGAAAGCAGATGCATAGTAAAAGGCATAAGGTCGAGTTGTCAATACGAAAAGGTAGTTGGTTTGAGAGAAGTAATTTAACGTTGGAAGAAATTTTAAAGTTGACATACTGGTGGTGTAGAGGCGTTGAACAGGAAGTGATGAGGTTTGAGGTTGATGTTAGTGGAAATACGGTCGTTGATTGGGATAGCTTTTGTAGGGAAATCTGTGAGGTGAATTATTTAGAGTGTAAAGAAAAAATTGGTGGTCCAAATAAAAGGGTGCAAATAGACAAAAGTAAATTTGGAAAACGCAAATATCACAGAGGTCATAAGGTAGAAGGGCAGTGGGTGTTTGGCGGTATAGAGGAGGATAGTCTGAAAAGTTTTATGTTTGCGGTTGATGACAGAAGTGAGAAGACGCTACTGCCAATCATCGAAACCTTCATAGAAAAGGGCACAACCATAATATCGGACTGCTGGAAAGCATATACAAATCTGGAGAAACATGGTTACAAGCATTTGCTTGTAAATCATTCAAAGGAATTTGTGAACAAGGATGGTGACCACACCAACCTACTGCCAATCATCGAAACCTTCATAGAAAAGGGCACAACCATAATATCAAACTGCTGGAAAGCATATACAAATCTGGAGAAACATGGTTACAAGCATTTGCTTGTAAATCATTCAAAGGAATTTGTGAACAAGGATGGTGACCACACCAACAAAATCGAAGGACATTGGCGTCAGGCGAAGGTAAAATTCCCAACATTTGGCATACGCAAGTATATGTTTTCGTCATATTTAGCTGAGTTTCTGTGGCGATATGAACACAAAGGTGAAGACTTATTTGAGGTTTTCTTGAAGGATGCATTGAAAATATACGGACAGTTTTAAAAGCGAAACAACGTTCGTAGTTTTTAAACGATGTAATTTGACCGGAAACTAGTATATAGTGATATTTTGCATACTTTTATAAACACTATAAGCGTGTTTTCATTAAGAACGAGGAATTCAATATAGAATAGAATGTAATGCGTGTTTTTATTATATTATAGTAAAATAATGCGTATTTTTATTTTAGAATTTGAGAGAATGTGTAGTATATTGACATTTTACATGTTTTTATAAACACTAAAGTATAGACTATACTCTATAGTGTAAGTGTGCTTTTTTGAAAAGGAGGAATACTTTTTATTGAGAATGAGGAATACAATGTAATATAGTGATATCATGCGTGTTTGTATTGTGAATATTAAGAACGTGGAAAACAATATAGTATAGTGATATTAAGTGTGTTTTTATTGAGAACGAGGAATACAATAGTGATATTGAGAATGAATTATGTCTGTGGTTTGAATGCATTGCATATCTTTATGGTGGGTTTTTGTAATAAGAACCAGGCGTTCATATCATAATACTTATGATGCGGTTTTTTTGAGAACTAGTCATTTATGATGCGGGTTTTTTAAGAACGCGCCATATACATATAGCCATACATATCATATAGGGACATATAGTATTTATGCTGGTTTTTAAAAACGACATACACATACCTAGCGATGTTGTATTTATGATAATATATGATACAGGGTTTTTTAAGAATGAGGCATACAATGCGGGACAGTATTTATGCGGGTTTTGATAAACGAAATACACGCGTACATAATATTTATAGTGCGGTTAAAAAACTTAAGAAAACAAAAACATATTACGTCATCTTACTCACTGCGTATCATTGTATCCCCGTATCATTGAGTAACACGCGACATCTTAACACTTAACAAATGAATACGTAATTCTATTAACTACATGTCTCAACGCATCCCCTCGCATCCCCGTATTAATGAAACTCTATATTTACGAAGTGTGACGTAACTCTCCACTGCGTATCACCGTATCCCAAAATATAAACAGTATCAAAAGTGGACGGGTATTCTATAATCTAGCCAAAAAAACTATAAAATGCAAAAAATGGCTGCTCATGTTATCACTAATTCAAACTATGAAACAACGTCAAAAACGATCTTTAAAAAACTGAAATGAATTCCAGTTAAATTTACCTTACTTTAAAAGGGATATTTTAATGACATTCAAGGCTATTTGTTGTGTTGCACCGGACTACATTAATAATATGTTCAAACTATGTAATAACAAAAATTACCAAATGCGAAGTAACAGGCAGACTCAAATTAGAGAAACCTAATAGCAACTTCATGAAAAAAGCTTTTCCTACCAAGGAGCCTGTGCCTGGAACAAGATAGATAGATAGATAGATAGATAGATAGTTTATTAAAGTTATGACTTACAGCTTTAGAAGGCTGAATTATAATAACTTTTACATTAAAAAGTATATAATTATATGTTACACTAAAAATTATCTATACATTCTTAATACGAGTGTCTATAAGAATTGTATTGGATAAAACTGTTTTTCAATCTATTTGTCTTACATTTTGGGAGCTGGAATATGCGTTTGTTACCTAATGAGCTGACTCACAATTGTAAGCAAGCGTTGATTAGTCATTTTAGAACCTTGCTTACAATTTATTGTACAAGTTTTAATAGCGGTTGATTTGCACTCATATAATTGATGTAAATATTCTATATAGATAATAGTTTAATTTGTTTTTTATTTAACTAATGTAATTTAGAAACTATAAACAGCCCCTTGAAAGGCTACCGTGTTTAAATAATTATTAATTAATTATAATAATAACTTCTGCATAAAACTCCACCTGGCAGGTAAATAAAGCCTGTGTTAGTAATTAGGATATAATATCACCAAAACAATATACTTTTCATGGTAGAATTATGTCCGGGCTTCTTTTAATTAACTAACAATCAAGATGACTAATCTAAAGGTTAATTTTCAATATCATTCACGAATTATAATCGAAAGGCTTTAATTCAAACTACGGCACAATCTACAAAACCACCTTTATCTAGGTTAATCAATAAGCTGCTTTCCAATGCAATGTTTTTGAAAATCTTAAACATTTCCCAGCAAATCTCTCTTTTCCTATCAAAAAAGTACACATTGTGTGCAGTAATATACAATAGAACACACGCTTATCATGGTACTAATATAAAAAAAGCATTTGAGGCTAAACACAAAATTCCAGATTACCCCTGTCAGGTAAAAATAATCTGTGTTAATTAGGATAAACTACTAGGACGATGCTTTTCATTATATAATTGCATCCGTGCTTGTTTTAATTCTGCAACATAAACATGACTAGTTCATAGGCAAATTTTTCAATAGCATTCACTAACATCTATTATGGAAAATCTTCATTCAATCCAAGCTATGGTACAATCTCTAAAAAGCCCATTATTTAGGTGAGAAAATAAGCTGTTTTCCAAAGTAGTCTATTTGAAACTCTTACACATTTCCAGGGGGAATTTTTTTTTCCTGTCAAAAAAATGCACATTGTCTCCAGTAAGGTACAATGCAACTCACAAATAAAAAAAGTATGTGAGATCGGAAAGAAAATTTCAGAATCCACCTGGCAGGTATATAAATATAAGCACAAATTCCAAAGTGAAAGACAAAGTGAATGTATCATGTGGTTTATTTACATTTTTAAACAATATAATTTCTATACTTTTTAAAGCACGATGTGCTTCTGAATATCACAATCGAACAACATTTAGGTTCGCAAGGCATCTAAATGAGTATGAACTGTATTGTTTATGTTCAGAAGCTTTATATCGAAGAATGGCACCCGCATGCCGGAGTTAACGCCAGAACAGACGTCTTGTTTATATAATTTTCGTCTTTCTACATGTGAATAGGAATTTAGCTCTTCGTAATTTTTTAGCACTTCTTATTAAATCATCTGATCAGTACTGCATCAGCTTCTAATAATGGTGATCTGCATCTTGATCTTGGAATACGGTGATGTAAATTCATGACTGCTTTTACCACCACTGCCATCAATCATATTCTTGTACATGGTTCTTATTCCTCTATTTTTGATATATTATGACACAGGCATTTTACTCTCTTTTAACTTTTTTGGCCAAAATTAAGACTTCGCTCACCAAGATTTTAATTTTGCATCACTCTTTGGTATGATTAATCATGAGCCAAGTCAGATTGCATTTGTTCGGTTATTATGATTTTTTTATCTTAAGCCCATTCCCGTTCGATCAGATGACATTTCAAAGTGGTTAGCTGATTTTAACTTGCGATTCCTGTGCCAATACTTGACCGATTTTATTAAAAATGGGACCACTTAGAAGAAGAAATTGTCCTCAGTGGATATATGTTTTTTTTAGATCGATATGTTGTTAATTCGCTATGATATTCACTTTAAAGTGCATGCATTTTATATAAGATTCAATATTACACATCAAGCGGCCTAATCTTTAAAATATCGCCCAAAATGCAAACAAAAACCTGTTGCAGTGATTTAGTTAACATATTCAGGACTATTTTTATATCTTTAGCATCAAAATCAAGCCTTTAGGAGATTTTTTATATAAACATACATGATGATATGAATTATCACATCACCGGCAATAATATTTCACAAAGATAAAAATATCGACAAAAATTTCGGGCAAAAAAAAGCCAAAAATCTGCCCATAGGTCCAATTTTACGTCAGAAATCGATTTCTCGGGTCAAATTTACCCTAGGGGGTGGGCATTAGGTGCATAGCACACGCTTAGCACGAATAATCGCTTATAAAATGCCATTTTCTCAGATTTTTTTTGCATATCCTACCCCAACAATTACAGACATTTTGAAGACAACAGAGAACAAAAAAGGCGAAAAAATACGGAATTTCTGAAGTATACAGTTGCTATGGGTGAGTAATTTGAGATAACAAAGCAACCTATTATTTTGATTCTTGTTTTGACTTATTTTCTTTCCAGAAATTTTCCCTTTTTCTCAAAAATTAAATAACAGCATTTTCACGATCTGAAATGTCACCCTGTTTAATTTTTTCACCTGCCGTTAAACACTTGTTGCAATTTCGGTTCAAGAGTTCTGCGTAATATTTTTTTCCTTTCTTTCCTCTTCAAAAGCATTCAATAAGTCATTAAATTAGATGAGTCAATGAGAATAAAGGATTTAGTCAATTTTGTTTTTTTTCACATTCAATCAGTTTTATAGCCCTACTAAAACATGAATTCAACGCAAAATCTTCGATAAATAAGATCTTCAATCTTCTGAACTAAATTTGTCTTTTACCACTCTTTTAAGCGAATGTTTCTCCCTATCAGTTAAATTTATACCAATTTTTTCATTAACAATATTCCTAGCAAGATACATTAATTTCCTTTTTATTATATCTCATCATATAGGTAGTTTTTTTTTGTTTTCATATCAACACGAAGAAAACGTTTGAAATTGAATAAAAGACTTTCCTTTTTTTCTATGTTTATTTTTAATTTTATTAAATCTCATAAGAATGTTAAGTAATGTATCTGTATCAATTTTTTAAAAATTTTTAAAAAATATTCATATTTACCACTGCTCATTTCATCATCTCCAATATTTCCAATTGATTCAGGTGTGTTGATTTCTTCATCATCAAACTGATAAATGAATTCATCATCGTTATTACCAGCATCATAATTATTCTCTTGATCAAAATTAAATTCAATTTTTGATTGGGGACGTTCATCTGGCTGTGCCCTAGTGTTTCCTTACTTTTGTTTTCCATTACTTAATCATAAAGCGATATCAGTATTTTTTTATGTATAATGGAGCGTTTAAATCTAACACCATCAATAACAACACCAAATGGATAATGAATGCAAATAATCACACCGTGATTTTTTGGTTGTGGCTTGAATTTTTTTTTCTCATTTTTTTAAAATGTATATAGTCGTCAAGCCCCCTTGTTGATACAAAATGTGAATTTGATTTCCAAAATTTCCAATAAATACAACACACAAATTATTTGCAACATCTTGAGCAAAACGTAAATCAACTGAAACATTTCCAGTTGAATTCAACGGAAGAATTTTTTAATGACTATTTCGATTTGGTGTTAAATCAAACATTAGAATATCCATTTTCATAATCCTCGTAAGGAAAAGGCATTTCGCCAAATTGTTTTCCAAGATGCTTGTTTCGAATTCTTAAGTTCAGGATATACAACATTACCATTTTCTTTAACAGAAACAAAATTTAAATTTCCCATATAAAATTATTTGGGCTTTATGCAAAATCACCTTTAAAATCTCTTTGATCAATCAATAAAATAAACAAACATGAAGGTGGTTTTCCATCAAAAATATCGGTTGCTTAATAATTTCGAATGCCAGCACTAATCGTATGAACAACGCTTCGATATTCCGAGGTGTAATATTTACTGTAAACTCTTCAGCTTTATCAACCATCCTGTTATTTATTGCTGTTTGCATTTGTTCATTTGGTTTAAAAATTGGGAATGTTAATTGTGAATTAGATAAGTGTAGATGCCACATTGCTGCTGTTGCAGCACCAGGCCTCTCACCATCAACAGCAGCCAAATTATTTTCAGCTCTTGTTAATTTAATTTCGCTATCAAAACTTGTGGGTAAATATTGATCACAACCATTATCATTAACTAGAGATCCAAGGATAGTGCAAAGTTTCCATGCCCTGTGTAATACCTATGACGTTTGTCCCAACAAAAACATTTTGACTTATGCCAGTGAAAATTAAATGAACTAGGTTAAACATTAATCAAAAGGAAATTATTCAAAGTACTCAAGTTACGTTAGTCGTGGATATTATCGCTATTAAATTATAATTTTAGTTGCCCATGTAAACCGGCGCGATTTTCTCAGTTCAGTCTCAAACAACTGTGACTACATTCACTACATTTATATGATGGCAACAATTTATCTGTCATTTCATAAGAATAGCCAAAATAGTGGCGTTGTAAAAAATGTAAATAAACACAAGTGCATATTATCTGTAATATGGATAATTTGACGCATAAATTGATACAAAACAATATACTTATAAGCAATACTTTATACTGCCAAAATGATTTGATTACTGCACAAAATCTCTGTTTTATTTAGTATCATTTATGTACTGTACGCAAAATACCAGGTATCGACTTGCTATCGAGATGATATATATTTGTGTAAGAGATCTATCAATACATAAACAACACAGCATCGTTTCTTCCTAACCTCTTTGTAACGCTCTATTTAAGGAATAAACCTTCCAAATTATATTTGTGTTGAATTGAATGCTCGTAATGCATAACATAAGTTGATAAATTGCATAGATTCTCAAAGAATTGCTTGATTTTTACGCTTGGAATGTTTTAAAGCAATGCTCGTTGCTCCTCGTAAACTGGGTGCTCCGGGGGTAATTCTGCGCAAATCCCTTTGAAACAAAACCCAAACCACGGAAAAGCAATGGTTCATAATTTACAGCAACGGTCAAAATTCCTTGATATTTTGGTGAACTTAGCAAAAAAGATGTAGAGCATTAATAAATAAAGCAAGTTAAACTGATTTAAAAACTTTAAATTACTGATCATATACAAAAAGGTACTATACGCATAAATCAACCTACCCCCTGTAAAGTTTACACTATGATTGACTGACTGACATATTGACGTGCCCTATTGTAACTTACTGGTGCCCCAGTGTAACCTAATGTGTGCCTAGGGTAACCTGGCTGTGCCCTAGTGTAACTTGCCTGTGCCCTAGTGTAACCTTGTTGTGCCCTGGTTTAACTTGCCTGTGCCCTGGTTTAACTTGCCTGTGCCCTAGTGTAACTTGCCTGTGTAACTTGAAAGTGTTTGGCCTAATGAATGTTTCTTATGTCAAGAGTACCATACAAAAGCTATGGGTATGATCCTGGTGTTCTTGTCCTTAATTAAACAAGGAAACTTCTCAGGTGAGTAAGACTATTTATGCAATAGTAATTGACCAAGTAATTCTATTTTATTTTATTTTAGGTTATTTTGACCAGGAAATTTTTACAACCCTTTGTATTCCAGATCAAGAGTTAGCAACTACATTACGTAAACCATAAACTGAAATTATTTTGTAAACTATAGCCCATGCACAGGTGTTTATCCTATTTTAGAAAGCTAATTTTCCAGTAGGCCAGACATCGGATGCCAAAATGGTATTTTTGTTGTAAAACAATTTCTTGGATGAAGGGAAATGCCTTTACCCTGCCCTAATGAAATGTTATTTTGACATTTTTCATTCTCTGTACTATAACCATGGCAAGCAGACAACTTGAGCTAGAAATACAAAATAAAACAAAATCTGAAGGTGGACATCTTGCGTTCTTGATATTCAATGTAAAAAAACAGAGTGTATAGTGTATTTCTGTGTTCAATATATTTATCAACAGCATGTTGACATTATTATTATATTTATTAGCATTCAAGACAGCATGCTGATCATTCTCAGTAGCATTCTGATTTCCAGATTAGCACTCTGAGGAGATTATGCTGACTAAAAAACTTCTAATTAGGGCTCCATGGATAAAAATCAGCCTATCTGTCTGTAACCCAGTGCAAGTGTTAGAAAAATCCAAAGCCTGCTCCTTATCCTTTGCTTCAAAGTTCAATCTGCAATGGGCAATCTTTTGTTGCTGCTAAATGCTGACTTTGGCTAATACTATTTCTCTTACAAAGTAATGTGTTTGGAACAATCAGAGATACAGTGTACATACATTTTAATCTGTCTCTGACATTGGATTTACTTTCCAATTTTTGGTCAGAGTACAATACTAAATTTAGCATTGTTCATATCAGGAGTAAGGGGTTGTTATTAGAAACCTTTAGCTTCACGTTTATGGCAAACGCCAAATCGCTAACAAAGTTTGTGTTTTAACTCCACTATCTTTAAGTGGGTGGCAATTTCGCTAAATTACAAACGTTCTACATAAAACTTGTGATGTTCAGCAGTAATGTAAGAAAGCAAAAGACTATTTCTGATGTATTTAGAAAAGCAGCAAATTCAGCTTTGCCGTATGTGTTTTTCATTTTTGATGCTTGAACGTCTGCATACACCATCAGCCGTTCAAGCATTAAAATTTATACGGCCAACCTGAAACACATACGGCAAAGCTGAATTTGCTGCTTTTCTAAATACGTCAGAAATAGCCTATTTCTTTCTTACAATACTGCTCAACATCACAAGTTTTATGCAGAACGTTTGCCAATTTAGCGAAATTGCCGCACACTTAAAGATAGTGAGGTTAACACACAAACTTTGTTAGTGGTTTGGCGTTTGCCGTAAACGTCAAGCTGAAGGTCTCTATTAAAAAAATTGTACAACCGCAGTAAAGTACAACTCTGTAATTGAGCGGCACTTTCCCGTAATGGACCTGCGTTACCGGAGATCCATCACAAGTGAGAGACTGAGAAATTCTGATTAAAAAGGGCCCAAATAAATGCTCAAGAGAATTTAATTGCTCTTGAAATTAACAAAATTTCTCCAGACAGTTGGTAAACCATGCATTTCTTGTTTGTTTCAAGCGCAAATATACATGCCTCTTGTGCCATATTATAAACTTTTCATTAACCTTGCTTGCTCGGTCGATCTTTTGCACTAACTTCGCTCTTCGAACTCAATCTGTTCAAAAAGACCTTGGTCCGATAGTTCTCAAAGTAAAAAATTCTGAATAAACAAGACATCTTGAGAGTCAAAATATGAATCAAGCAAGACACAAGTTGAGACTGTAAATTTTTAATCAGAGAATCTAATAATTTCTTAATTTTAGCCACCTCCAACTGCCAACATACCGGTGCTGGCCCAATTAATAGAGAGCCTTAGATTTGACTACGGCTTCCGCTACGGCTACGAAATTTGTCACTGTGGCCCAAAACAAATGTTGTATGCATACGTGCTGGCATGATAAACCACGGCAAACACAATAAAAAATGCATGTTTATCCTGTAAAATATTTCGGAAATTTTACGCCTACTATTTCGAAAAATACACATAATCAAAGGCCACGGTCGTGAAAAACAGTTCTCTCAAATTATTTTCTGGAAAAAAATGAGAAAATATCAACTTTTGTTGCTTTTTAAATCACCTAGTGAGGACTACGAAGTTTTCTTAAAATGCCGTAATCAGATAAGCGATGGCTACAAGTCTATGGCGTCAGTAGGAAGTATCACGTTAATGTGACGAATCTCGTAGCGGTGGCGGGAGCCGTAGTCAAATCTAAAGTTCCCTAATAGGGAGCTTTAGCAGTGACTACGAGTACGACTACGAGATTCGTCATTCTCGCGCGTTGTTTGCTTACGCTATCAGCCAAAACTCGTAGTCGCCCAGCTTTTGAGTATGAGTTTTTTGGCAAATTTCGTACTCAAAAGCCAGGTGACTATGAGTTTTGGCTGATGGCTTAAGCAAACAACGCGCGGAAATCACGAGTCTCATACTCACTGCTAAAGCTCCCTAATAATGGAAATCCTTTTCTACTCAGCCTATCCCATATTTATGATGTTTAATATCAACTGTAATTCAGGTTTTCTAGCTGTGATGTGGATATTAACAAATATTTGTTCAATGATTTGGCCTTTCTAACACTCTAAATTGTCAGCCTGAAATTGCCGGAACTACTCAGTATTTTGATAACATACAAAAAATTATATCTCCGAACATCAACATTTTAATTGTTCAAGCTTTCAACTATACTTTAGTCCAAAGTTTGAAGAATTAAAGTATTGATTTTTTTACTTTCAGTATATATTTTTTTACCAGTGCAGTAGAAACCCTACCCGTCAGATTCCCGTGCTTCTTATAGTGCCTATATATCATGGTTGCGGATTTTAAATATATCAAAAGTTGAAGGTATTTTAGAAAACTTTGCCATACATTTCCCCTTTTGAAAAATCTTGCCTTGATGGATTTATTACCTCCCAAACATGACGTCAAATCAGACGTCAAAAAAAATTTTTCAATAACAAAATGTATAGCAAAGTTCCTTAAAGTATTTTAAACTTTTGATATATTCAAATTCCGCCGTAAAAGAAAAATGTGTCAAAGTGTGTCACCAATTCACCTATACATGAGTTCATATACTTTCATCTTTTTCCGTTCTTGTTCCTCTTGGCAATTTTTCTCTCCGTCCTCAGCTTGTCATATATCTGCTGGTTGGTGAATTTCTTCGTAAGGTGTTTCAACTTCTTATTCTCCTTTAGCATGGAAATGGCAACTTTTGTCGTGATGGGCTTGTCCGAATGTATCAACGAAGCGAATAATTCCTTAAAAGCGACCATTTCGTCATCAGTAAACTAAACAAGCGGTGTTGTCCACCTCTGGAATGTGACGATGGAGGAACTACATCAGAGGATGATGATGGGCACGTGTCCTGACTGCCTTCCTCCTCGTTATCCTCGCCACTTGTTCCATCCTCCTTGTCTTCAGTGGGTTTCTCTTCCCCATCTTTGCCGCATATTTCTTTGCAAGCTGAATTTTAAGAAGAAATACCGACTTAAGTAATTATTCTATTGGCAATTATATTCATTGTTTTCTCTCCTCTTATAGGAGAATATATTCAATAATTAGTTGTCTGAAAGACAGGGGCGGTTTTTAAGATTTAATCATTAATAAAAACGCAAATCACGAGATTAATATTTCACTCTAATATTCCCCCTAATATTTCCCCCTAATGTTGAACACCACAAATGCGGTGATGACTAAAGCAACACATGAATACATACAAGTAACAAGAGTAGAAATTATTAAAACAAACAGAGACAATAAACATAAATATACATAAAGGTAGAAAAGTTTAAAAAACCTAATTCAAAACTCAACACTGATGTAACCAGAAAAGGTAAAAAAAACAGTGGATTGAGATGAACAAAGGACTTCTGGCAGGACATTTCTCAATCGTTCAATGAGAATTTTAATATATCCGGCGAGCGAAGATGACAAGACAATGTGCGCTGGCCCGCTAACCTACAACCCTACACTCACAACCATACGCACGTCTTACAAGCTTATCGTAAAACTTCAAAACACAAACCTTAAAAACCTTGACTACCTTAAATTGATAACCCTAATCACGATTGAAACCCTCACGGTTGATGCATCGCCGAACATCGACCCACAGAAGTTTTTAGGACCCGGGGTAGTTTACTACCCACAGATGATGATATTGCACCAATAACGCTACACAACCTATTACTACACACATAACTACATAGTTTCTTGAAAAACTCCATCATACACAAACAAAACCCTTTTTAAAAAAATTTTTATTTCAAACACACCACATGGTTGGCGGTTGTCCAACAAATTCCAAACTACCCCATCTGGTTATTTTTATTTCTATTTCTACGCCCCTCAACTCGCAATTAACCACTCAACAAATTACTCATTATGTCCTCCTTTTGCCCACATACACATAACGTCCTATTTTTTTCTCTAGTTTGTTTAATTCAGACAATTGTTACAAATTAACTTATAACTATATAAGAATTACAATATGGTTCCAATTACCTATGTCAAAATATAAAATAAACATTGTGATCCCCCTGTAGGGAACGGAGAGAGCGCCACCAAGCTCGCCATATTGTTTAGTTCTAGTTGTAACAATTGAATCAATCTCGTACAATTAACCAGAAAACAGTCCCCCTTGTTTATTCACACACCCCTAACACACTTACTAACAAACACAACAATCACTACTTAAATGGAACTATTACTCACAAAGGATAACCTTAATTTTTAAGAAGTCCCATTCAACTCCAAAAATCGAAACAACCCGACCGAAAACCCTACCGAAAACCCAACCGACCCCCAGAATATGTCGATTGATAACCCTGACAACACAATCCCCACCCTTGACACTAACCCATGCCCAATCCAACCCAACCCCCCACCCTCACCTGACATGTCTGACGAACAGATAGACGAATTTTTACGGACTAACAACGGAGACATAACAGACTTGGACACCTCCCTTATTTTTGGCCACAAATTGATCATATCCGATCAGGAAACTGATTCAATAATAGAAGGCCTACATAAAGAAAAACAAAAACTTTTAAACACAGAAGACGTAAACCCAGAGACAAACAACACACCCCAAATCACAACTAACCTCGAAATCACAACCAACACCACACCACACAATGACCAACCACAATTCATTCCCAACCCCAACAGCATACCACCACACCTCCTGGAAACATTCCGCATTATTAGTACACAGAAAACCAAATTATCGAAACTCAAATGCACACTTGACGAACTGGAAGAACACAAAAAAGCACAGACACTACCCCCTGGACTAGAAATCACACACAAAAGCAAACACTACCTGAACAAAGACCTACGACAAAGATGGGAGGACATCTTAATGAATGCCTCACAAGAACTACCGACTGTAACCATTGACTATCACAAACAGGAAATAACAAACACAGAGTTTAAAATACAACATAAATCTGCACAAATTAACAACAAATGTGACACAACGACTGCCAAAAACATACTACAACAAACAGACGCCATTGCAACCAAATACACAAAACAAGCCTGCCTAGCACCATCCCACAATCGCAACATAAAACTTAAACGACTTAACAACACAAATACCAGAATCACTCCAACAACCTCCTCACCCCATAGGACACCATACAGAACAACCAGCCAACCAACTAACAAACCCACACACACCGACCAACAGACACAAACCAAAACCCCTCATGCAAACCCACACCCCACACCCCACACCACCACAAACCCAGAACAACTAGCACAACAACAGTAACAAGAACAACTAGCACAACAACAGTAACAAGAACACCACAACTTCGAATACCAACCCACTATCGACAACCTAATAACAACAGACACCGAACCCATCAACCAAACAACAATGAGCAACAATCAGCACCTCACATACACATTCCATCTCACTTGAACTACAACACGCAACAACAAATCCTGGATTTTCTAAGACGCAACAAACCCACACACCTCAAATAACAAAAAACCAACTAAAACTCAACACAGATACAAACAATTACAACAAACAAAACATCCTAAAATATTTGAAAACACAATGGAACACAAATAACAACAGACACAAAAGCAAAAATAAACTACATAAAAAACTCAAATATAACTCCCAACACAATACTATTGTCAACCTCTCTAACAAACCTATCTCACATGAACAAAAAAACCTGTCAAAAGGTCTTACCTTTGTCCCGACACCCAAACACACACCATACAAGACCATATATGACTCTTTTCTGAAATATAAAAAAAAACATGTACAGTAAATAATTCTTCAGAAACAGAAAGGACACTAAAAAATATCCATTTAAACTACGCAGTAACTTCACAGCACCAAACCCCGACAACAGCAACCTGTTAGAATACATATCAAATGTACTCTACGATCTCAAAACTAAATTTGGAACATAAAAACAAACTACAAAAACCAACATATCCTCACAAAGCCTCAAAACCATCCATGATCTGAAAAAGGATGATGATATAATAATCAAACCAGCAGACAAAGGAGGAGCCATTGTGATATGGCCAATGGAAGATTATCTTACTGAGGCATATAGACAACTTTATAATGAGAAACACTACCAGAAACTAACACATGACCCGACCCCTGAAATTTTAACTGAAACCAAAACCCTAGCACAGAAACTTCACAAATCTAAGGCCATTGACAACACAACATTTAAATATCTCACAACTGATAATCAAGCCAGGACACGACAACTATACCTTTTACCCAAAATACACAAAACTAACATTCCAGGTCGACCTATTATCTCTGGTTGTGGTGGACCAACAGTCAAGCTTTCTCAATATGCTGACCATCTACTCAAACCACTTCTACAACACATACCATCATATGTCCAGGACACTACAGATTTTCTATGCTGGATATTTGCTCAGAATAACACACTACCAGACAAGTTCATACTTATTACTATTGACGTAAGAAGTCTCTATACCAACATACCTAATGATCAAGGCATCCAAGCCTGTATAGATATGTTGAAAGAAATCAACACAATTAACCCTGAAATGAAGAAACTAGTTCATGACATCCTATCCCTTGTACTTAAGAACGCCTTTGCTTTTAACAACGAACACTTCTTACAAATTCACGGCACTGCTATGGGATCACCAATGGCACCTATCTATGCAAACATATCATGGCAGCACTGGAGCAGGAGCTCCTCCAACAAGCTCCTGAAAACCTTATACCTATTGAATGGATAAGATTTATAGATGACATATTTGCAATTTGGACACATGGCACTGACAAACTGGAAAAATTCCTTAAATACATAGACAATTTCCATCCTACTATCAAATTTGACTTTTCCTTTTCTGAGGAATCTGTCAACTTCCTTGACACAACTATCTACAAAAACAAAAACAACGAACTGGAATCAGACCTGTATATTAAACCAACTGACAAAACCCTTCTACTACACAAAAGCTCATTTCACCCCACCACATGCAAGAACGCAGTCATCTACAGTCAGGCTCTACAATACAGATGCATGATTACAGACAACAACAAATTACAACAACGACTAAACCACCTCCTGATTGCACTGATCCATCGCGGATATGACCATGACACCATCACCACTAACTTCAACAAAGCCCTACAATACACCCAAACAGACCTACTCAATAGGAAACAAAACCAAAAAAACACAAGCCGCCCAATTTTCTCCATTCCATACAACACAAAATACATTGCAAACATCCTCCGTAAACACTGGAACATATTGGAGAATGACCCCACACTGAGGAGTATGACCCCACACTCTGTCAATCGATGTGGAACAATGCTTAGAATAATTGTGCCAAGTTTCATTCCGATCAAACAAGTAATGATAGAGCCTTAGGGTTTTTTTAAAGAGCATTGCCCCCTAACAACAACAAGAAGATTAGCAGCGGTTAGGGACTAGTTCCTGGTCCAAAAACCCTCTTTTTTAACAAACTCTACAGGTGTTATGAAGTGGTTACACCAACAAATCCACAGATATCAAAGTGGCATATTTTAAAGAGTTCTCCTGTTATTTGCCCTTGAATGAATCAAAGGTGCATGGAGATCAATTGTGTTTGAATAGGATATTCATATGTGTAAAGGCTAGTTTCCACTCAGGAAAAATCTCCTTTGGATTGGAACGGACAGGAAAATTTTCTTTGTCAGTGAGTTCGCAGGCGGTGTTTATACAAAGGAAACTTTCCTGTCCTGTCCGATCCAAAGGAGAATTTTCCTGAGTGGAAACTAGCCTTAAGATATGATCTGGATTTATGTTGACACTAATATACATACAATGCACAATAATAAAATGGAACGAATAAAAGACCAGCTGATTTTCAAACTCCCTAGGTTGTGACTTGGGAGTGTTGGATTGACTCCCAGAGTAGCAAGATTGGACTTAAAAGTACACCTAAGGTAAAAATACCGGAGTAAAAAGTACTCAAATATTTGTACTCCTTCACTGGAGTATTTTTTACTCATGCAGCGGTGTAATATTTACTCTTAGTAGAGTAGAAGCTTTAATATGAAGTGAAGTGGAGTAAATCTAAGGTATTCTCAAAAGTTGATGCTAAACCTAACTTTACCTTTATACATATAAATCGGGATATGGCCACCGTTAAAGCCTTCTTAGCTACGACGTTTAAAAGAGCAACAACAGTAGAATTATTGGATAGAGAAAAGCAAGATGAGATCATATCATCAGAATTTCGAAACGAGAAAAGACAGAAAAATCAAGCCGACGTTGTAGAATCCTGCCCAGATCAGACGCGTGCAAGAGCACTAGATGGAAGTCTCATGCAAGAATATAGCAAGTTCAAAAAGCCCGAAGTTGAGATACGATGATAACCTTAATCAAATATTTTCGAAAAGAGATGAACACTTCGCTATATCTGATCAGCTTCCAGGTGGTGATACCAGAACCATAACAAGCACGGAAGCGTATGGTGTAACTGATCGTAAAATGGAGCGTGTGAAAATACCGAAATTTTGTTGGGACAAAACCAAGTTTGAATATTTTTGGGCGGCATTTTCAACCATAGTCGACGATTCTGATGAGCCTTCAAAATATAAGATGATCCGATTGAAATTGTGTCTCGAAGGCAAAGCTGAGGAAGCGATAGCCAGATTGGGGTTTTCAGACGAAGCGTACAAGGAAGCAAAAAAAGGACATTAAGGAGGAAATTTGGTGGTGACAGACGACAGATACAAAATTACTTAGATGAGTTGCGACATATGCCACCCTTACGAGAACGAAGTATCGAAGATATTGAAAAATTTACCGATCATTTGGTCAGTACCATTGTGATGCTTAAAGAACAAGATCGCCAGCACGAGTTGAAACCAAATAGTATGTTGTACACTTTACTCATAGAGAAGATACCTAGATCAATGCTATCTCTTTATTTTCGGTGGACATCCAAACATTCTCGAGAAGAGTCGTTGGTAACCCTGCGTGATTGGATGGTAGACGAGACAGAGTATCGGGTCCCAGCCCAAGAAAGTCAAGAAGGTCTGTCGACATTTAATCAGAAGAAAGCCTTAGAGAATGATAGGAAACATCAGCAAACCTATGCAGGGATGCTCGGAAATGGACGAAATCGATTTGGGAATCAACGTCGATCTTGTGTGTGCTGCGAAAAGTTTGGTCATGGTATATGGGAATGTCATAAGTTCATCAAAGAATTGACTGTCAATGAAAGATGGAATTTAGCTAAAGAGAAACAGTTATGTTTTCGTTGTCTTACTGGGAGTCACATTGGTAAAAACTGTAGCAGGTCAAAAGAATGTGGCATGGACGGTTGCAAACAAACTTGTCCTCGTCAGATTACTGGGAAATACAGAGTCGTGGATTGGCGAAATCACCAGAAGCGTTGGCCTCACTTACAGGTCTGTAATTTTCCCGAAGCAGCTGTTGATTCTATAGTGGATGTGCTTATTGGTCAAGATCATATTGACTTAAATTATTCCCGCTGTGACGTAAAAGGGAGTCCGGGAGAACCAATAGCACGACTGGGACCATTGGGATGGTCTTGTATTGGTCACCATGATGGAAAGGGAAAATGTTCCATTCAAAGTACGTCCCTAGCGTATACATTCTTCGCAAGGTTGCAGGTGTTTGATGAAATAAATAGTTCGTTGAAACAATTTTGGGAAGTAGATTCTACAGGGACGATTCAGCACAACCAGGTGATGACTGACGAAGAAAAGTTAGCTATTAAGAAAATACGGCAGTCGCTAACGAACGATGGTGAACGCTATCAAGTTGCTGTCCCGTGGCGTGATAAGCGTCCTACGTTAGATGTTAACTACGAAATGGCGGTTACACGGCTTGAAAATACCGAAAAGAGGTTATTATGCCAGAAGAGTGTCAGCGATGAGTACGGAAAGATCATCTCAACCTATCAGCAGAAAGGATACATTCGCAGAGTAGAAATATCAGAAGAAATAATATCAGAAGGAAAGGTGTGGTACCTTCCTCACTTCCCAGTGATCCGACCCGACAAGGCAACGACGAAAACACGGATTGTCTTTGATGCAAGCGCTAAATATCGAGGAACTTCGTTTGATCGTTAAACGATCAAATCTTGCCTGGTCCTGAGTTACAGAATGACTTATTTGACGTTCTCATGCGCTTTCGTCGGTATCCTGTCGCTGTGGTGTCCGACATTAAAGAAATGTACCTACAAATCCGTATTCCTCCGGAGGATCGCTCTTTTTTTCACTTTCTTTGGAGGAATTTAGAGACACAAAGAAAACCCGATGTATATGAATTTGAAAGGACAGTTTTTGGAGACGCATCTGCTCCGTTCAGAGCCTAATTCGTATCTCAAGAGAATGCTGAAATCCACAAAAAGAAGTTTCCATTTGCAGCCGAGACAGTGAAAAAATCTACCTATATGGATGACTCATTGGACTCTGCCAAGACTGAGGAAACTGCCATTGAGTTGTATCGACAGCTTATTGATCTGTGGGGAAGAGCCGGAATGCAACCGCGAAAGTGGCTATCTAATTCACCAGCTGTGCTCGAAATTATTCCAAAAGAGCATCGTGCCGTTGAGGTCGATTTGGAACGGCATAATCTCCCTTCAACTAAAACCTTGGGTGTGTTGTGGTTGGCGTTGTCCGATGTTTTCTCCTTCCGAATGTCAAATCGATCAATCATGACTCCACTTACAAAAAGGATGATCCTAAGTAAAGTGGCGATGATCTTTGATCCCTTGGGATTTCTCTCTTCCTTCATCGTTCGAGTGAAAATTATTCTCCAAGAGTTGTGGTCTAAAGGATTGAGCTGGGATGATGCCATTGATGCAGACATCTACAGCAGAATTACAGCCTGGTTCGCCGAACTCGAAGTCCTCCAAACGATCACTGTACGCCAGCTTAGGCATACACTCATGCTCTAGGGATTGTGTTCTAGGGATTTGATAGCATTACTTGAGAGACACAATCATGGCGTGTTGTTGGAACCTATAGCGTAAGTTAAGGCTTTGTGGTTACCCTGGGCCTGGGAGGACTTACCCGACAAAAATGTATCACACAAGTATAAAATAATACATTTACATTATTATCACAATTCACAAATGCCGATTATAGGTAGCCTAACAATCAACACGGCGTGACATATTACTGTGTCAATGCTTGTATATTGAAGTCCTGCAGACTGCAGTGTTTTAGTTCCGACGAAATATTTCAAAAAACTAGTTGTAATAGTATTGATTCGTATTGTTCGTAATGTCAGTCGACCGTTCAAACATTTAGGTATTTTAAATAAGTATAATTTATAAACATTTGTACGTCTAAAACACTGCGAAAACTTCGATCATATATCTTGCTTTCATATAGGAATTTAAGAATATACATAGTAATTAATTATAATTATAATTAATAATACCGTAATAATACCGGTTAATAATACCGTAGTAATGTCTTCTGTGCATATATATTTTGCCGTATTGTTTGTAAAATGTGGTTTGTATTGTCGGATAATTACATTTCATCAACATTACTGGGTCAAGTGTGCAATGCATTCTAGGTCGTCAAGGTCCAAAACGCGACCGACACACGACGAAACCTAGACTCGTGCTCTCCTAGAGCACACTCGTGCTCTCCTAGAGCACGAGTAAAAAGAAACTCATTAGGCGTAACGCAGCAAATTTTAGGACTTATAGAATCTATACAATTTAGAAGTTAATTATGAATTAGTTTAGTAGCTCGTATTCAAATTAGGTCTATAAAAAAGTTTGTGAATAATATATTCGGGGTAGTCTTTTGGTTAAGTCGTTGAATAAACAATATTTTTAAAAGTTCTGACGTTGTACTTTTTTTTGTTCAAGCAAACACAAGCCCATGAAGAGAATTGAACTTATGATTTCAGTTGAGAACAGAACTAAGAGAATTTTCATGTTTTAAGCCGGTTTTCCCACTAGGTGTTATTTTTCGTTCGAACGAAAGTTTTCGCCTGATCTTATTTTCAATTGTGACCAGTCAAAGGCATCCGCCACAGTCGATTTCTCACAATCAATAAGAAAATTAAGCGCAAAATATTTTTTGATCGAAAAATTTCGCCCAGTGGAAAACCGGCTTTAATCGTATACCAGTAAACTCGAACAATCAGTGCCTATCTTATTGAGATAAAACATACAGTCATTGAAACTAATGATCTTGTGCATACAAGTTAAGGTATTTTCAGTTTTTTATATACCCTCTGCATGTATATATGCCATTTGCAAACCAGTATGTCAATCATGCATTCAAATTCCTACAAAAGCTTCATTCCAATAGAGGGTACTTTTTTTAGGACATCTTCTAAAATTCACTAATTCTAAGAGCCATTTTACTGAACCATTAACAACTCTTTATAGAGTCACTAGTATATCTCTCTTCGTTTTTAAGGAATGTTTATTTAAACCAAATTCCTTTATATCAATTCAATTAAATTCAAATAAATTCATATCAATCAATTAGAATAAATTCAAATCAATTCGATTTCAATCAATCTAAATTAATTCAATTAAAGTCAATAGAATTGAATATAACTCCAGGTTTATTAATCTTCTTATCATGTTAATTTTTGCCATTGTGAACAGTAAATATGAACTATAGAGTGCTCAAATCTCAAATTTTCTTACTTTGCCCCAAATAAAGTAACGCCTGACGATTCTAGACTCCTTAACTTGTTGAAAAGCCTCCCTGAAATGTTATATTAACCTAAAGGTATATTTTATCTGATTCATTAACCCTTGTGTGACGGTGTTCTGAGTCTTTTGAAATATAATATTGTTAAATTTTACCACTTACATTTTAAGCGAAATTTTTCTATGTTTTCAATCTTTCACATAGAAATTATTCTTTCAACAATATACTTTGTGGGAAGAACCTTCCTCTTTTTCGGTGCCGTGTTGTACAAGACAACCGAGGAGAAAGAATCCAATTCTTTGTAGTCGAACACATTTCGTTTCCTCGCCGCCATATTGAATTTACGGGTGAGCAGGCAGAGCAAAGGCAGAGCAGGCTAGAATCAGGGGAGCAACCGCTGTCCAGCATGTTCGGCAGACGTCCAACAAAGTTGGCGATAATAAAATAAACTGCGATTATTTCCTACCAAAGGATTTTCAAACGCAAATAGGAAATAAAAATGTAGAAACAAGATTTTCATTACTACACCTTAAACATCAGAAGCGTATCAAATAAGTTTGATTCATTCAACAATTTGATTGATAGTTTAAATATACCATTCCAGGTTATAGGACTAACTGAGACCTGGTTGAATGATAACAATATGGATTGTTTTACTTTAAATGAATACAAGTATTTTGGTTCAAACAGACCAAATAAAAAAGAGGTGGAGGTGTAGGTTTATATATTTGGAAAAAATTAAAATTTAAAAGTCGGAATGATTCAGACAAAAACGTAGAAGATATAATTGAAACCAAATTTATTAAAATAATAAATGATAATAGTAAAAACATCATTATTGGTGTAATATATAGACCACCGAATAACAATTTTGATACATTCAAAAATACAATTAATCAAATTTTAGAAAAGATAGACAAAGAAAATAAACCTCTCTTACTTAATGGGAGATTTCAACATTGACCTTTTGAAATCAGAATCTTGTTCACATCATTTTTTTCCCGCTAATCACTAAACCAACGAGAATTACTCATCATAGTGCCACACTAATTGACAATATTTTTACCAATAACCTGGAAGAACTTGAGGATAGTACCAATGGTATTCTTTTTAGTGATATTTCAGACCACTTGCCAATAGTGCATATATTTAACACAAATATTTTAAGTAAAACAACCACAAAAAAAATTACAAGTGTACCATTTTGTTTAATAAACCTAAAACAGAAACCTTTAAAAAGGAAATTAAAAATATTTCCTGGGATAATATATTAAGTGAAACAAAGCACCCAGTAAATGCCTTTAATGAATTTTTGGAAACGTTTGGGGATGTATATGAAGCGAATTTTCCACTGAAAAGAAAACAAAACAATGCAAAAAAAAATAAATAAAAGCAAAAGTCCATGGATAACTAATTGCATACTAAGGTCAGTTAGGAAAAAGAACAAATTATACAAAACCTTCCTTAAGAATCCAAATGGACAAAATGAACAATTATACAAAAAATACAAAAATAAATTAAACCATATTATAAAAATAGCAAAGAAAACATACTATGAGGAAAAATTAATAAAATATCAGCAAAATTCAAAAATGATGTGGAACACATTAAACAAATTACTAAATAAGCCAAAAAAAAAACCCACTCTATCAAAAACGTTTTTCGAAAGAAACTCGTCAAATATAACAGATGACCCAAAACAATAGCTAACAATTTCAATGAATACTTTATTACCTAAATTTCTTAAAGCTAATATATTATGCTTTCGTCTATCCATATCTAACTTATGGTAATTTAATCTGGGGTAACACCTATAAATCACATGTTCAAAAGTTAGTGAATATTCAAAAAAAGATTGTCAGATTAATGACTTTCAAATCTTATTTTGATCATTCTGAACCAATTTTTAATGACTTACAAATACTCAATTTATATAAAATAAATGATTATTTAACAAGTTTATTAATGATCCGGTATTTTTATTTACAGAATCTACCAGAAGTATTCATAAACTATTTTTTGACGAATAAGCAAACTCATAATCATAACACAAGAAATTCCTCATTGCTACACAAAAAGAATAATAAGTATGGAATAATCTTCCCACAAAATATAAAAAACCCAGGTCTTATGCTTCCTTCGAAATAATTAAAAAGTACTTTTTACAACTAGACTTAACAATATAACACGTCTTTGTAAATATATATATATATATATACAGTCATTCCCTAAAAGGTTGTCCGGACATATACATATAAATACATAAATATCGCGCACGTGACCGCTAAAGATATGCATCAACTCGCGCGAAGTTTTGCGTGATAATTGCGAGTTTGGCTATGGTGGTCGTTGCTTACTTCCCTAAAATGCCAAGACCGTATTCAGATGATTTGCGCTGGAGAATGGTATATCAACGTATATTTTTTGAAAGGAGTTACGATGAGGTTGCATCTCAGTTATTTGTCTGCCCCAAAACTGTTTACCGAACAGTTAGCACTTTTCTTGCCACGGGTGATGTGAAACCATGCCATCTTGGTCGCCCAAACGGGAGCACAACTTTGTTTCCTCATGAAGAGTACATTATCATGGACTGCCTTCTGCGAACACCTCAAATACAGCTTAGCGAATTAGCAAATTACATTATCAACGCTACTAAGGCTTTTGCCCGGCGTTGTGGCGTACATAAAAAAATATAAACCGAAATTGTCTATAATTTAACTTGATATAAAGGCCCTATACTCTAAACAACTTTAATCTAACAACTCGCAGTGGGAATGAGGTTACAACCAAATGGTGGTATTGTTGTTATTTAAACTTTAAATATCACGGCTAGGATCTCGCACTGATTGCAATACTAAATCGTTCTGTTGTAAGTAGTGTTTCACTTTGGCAAAAGCCTCTTCGATTGGGTTCAAGTCAGGACTGTATGGTGGTAAAAAGCGGATAATTACTCCTGAGTCATAAATGTGATCGATCACTTCTTGGGCATGATGCACTGGATGGTTATCTGCATGTAAAAATAGGAGAAACATGTTATTGACGAATGGCACATAAAATCATAATCTACCTTGCACGCATTTCTCATCTTATCTATAAACTACCTATAGATGTAGTTGGGTGGGTATAGTTGGCATACTAACCTCAAAGAATTGTTGTCTGCATGCCCCCTTAGTTTGTGTATAATACGAGTCTGTAAAGTCCCTTGAGACATTGCGGAAATACACATGCACGCGTATATTAATTGGATTCTCACCCATTACGAGGACGGATCGCGGGTTTTCCCCATGGAACACATTCATTGCTGGTAAAAGCTGCTCATCAAGAAACCGTATAAAAGAGTGAGTGTCAAATCTCTCATCTGCATTCTTTAGCAAGCCGTTAGCGAGAAGCCCGTCACTCGAAATCGCTGAAATTGCCAAATAATGAGGCGCCCATCGTGCATAGCTAAAGTCCTTAACAATAGCAGGTGTTCCACGAGCGCTATATCCGAACTGTCGAGCAATTCGTTTATCCTAGCTTATAAACAAAAACAAAACACAACTATACATGAAAGGAAGAAGTGAATATATACAGCTTGTCTAGCAGGGTTTTAGAAAAGGGTACAGCCTAATAATTTCTATACATACAATTCGTGTTTCGTGAAGGAAAACAAGTTGGTTTGGATGCAAAACGCTGATTTCTGCTTTGAATTCTTGCCTCAGGTCATCGTTCCGTTGCATGGCAATTCGGTGTATCTGCAAAAGAAATTGCTTTTGAAAAGTTGAAAATTAAGCTGCAATAATTATTGTTTGAGATTTATAGCCAACATTAGCATGGAAAACATGAAACTTCTGTATATTATAAAGAATCTCAAAGTTATTACAAATTTATCATCGCTCGGAGTAAATATAGCTACGGAATATTTGGTACTATATAATAAATTCGAAATACTGCTATTGAACCTTATACTCTCCGTTCTTTTTTCAAATATTGTGTTGAAGATGGAAGTTGTATTCGAGAGTATATGTTTTATACCTTATTTCATGAAGGTATAATGGCTAGAAACGGATTCTATATAGAGTCTCAAAATATTATTATATATTCATGTTTACCTTCTTGCGTGTTATCCCAAGCCTGTACTCCTGTAGAGTGCACGACACAACATCTGTGGACCAAAAGCAGAGCCAGTAGCGTTGATAATGTAATTTGCTAATTCGCTAAGCTGTATTTGAGGTGTTCGCAGAAGGCAGTCCATGATAATGTACTCTTCATGAGGAAACAAAGTTGTGCTCCCGTTTGGGCGACCAAGATGGCATGGTTTCACCTCACCCGTGGCAAGAAAAGTGCTAACTGTTCGGTAAACAGTTTTGGGGCAGACAAATAACTGAGATGCAACCTCATCGTAACTTCTTTCAAAAAATATACGTTGATATACCATTCTCCAGCGCAAATCATCTGAATACGGTCTTGGCATTTTAGGGAAGTAAGCAACGACCACCATAGCCAAACTCGCAATTATCACGCAAAACTTCGCGCGAGTTGATGCATATCTTTAGCGGTCACGTGCGCGATATTTATGTATTTATATATATATATGTCCGGACAACCTTTTTGGGAATGACTGTATATATATATATATATATGTTAGACTCAGTCTTAACCAGACGTGTACTTTGAACTCGTAGAATTTTAATCATGTAGCGGTTCAACTAAACAAATATTTACAAAGATTAGTACGGTACGAATACAACCAAATGAATACGAATACGAACAAGTAAACCATACGAATACATACATGAAACACATACATGATTAATATGCCTGTCCGGTAGAAAATCGTTCGCTTCTTGAATTGTAGAGACTAT
This sequence comes from Dendronephthya gigantea, assembly GCF_004324835.1. NCBI lineage: Eukaryota > Metazoa > Cnidaria > Anthozoa > Malacalcyonacea > Nephtheidae > Dendronephthya > Dendronephthya gigantea. The sequence continues at coordinate 1,554,699 of NW_021163056.1, read as the reverse complement.
AGCTTGAACTTTGTATCGTATGATCAAAGTGATAGTGAACAACTATTTATACCCCGAATTAACATAACTAATTAACATAACATTAAACTAAGTTATGACAGTTCCGGTTTGAAATCTACATTCCGGCCCCGAAATGTTGTATAAGGCGACATTTAAACAGTATATAAAGATTTTAACCGTAATCGATAACCAATCGACATGACGATGTCCTCTTCAACAATCAAGTGCATTCTGATGCTTCCAAGAGGACAATCTTGTCCACAGGGCGTTCCAGGGTGTTAAGTTTCGTTCTTAAAACTACTCTTCTCACGAAGCCGTCTCTCGAATTCGGTTTCACTCTCGTGATTCGACCAAGCAACCACGACGATCTTGGTGTATTCTCGTCAACGAGCAAAACAATATCACCTACAGAAAAATTGCGACGAGCATTAACCCATTTCTGACGGCGTTGCAATTCTGGCAAGTATTCCTTCAGCCAGCGGCGCCAAAAAACATCCGAGAGATATTGAGCTTGTCTCCATCGACGTTTACAATACAAATCAGCTTCTTGGAAAACTCCTGGGGGTAGCGATGGTCCCGGGCGTAAAAGAAGCAAATGATTTGGCGTCAAGGCTTCTAGGTCATTTGGGTCGTCAGATACCTTTGTCAATGGTCTGCTGTTCATAATGGATTCAACCTCGCACATAACAGTTGTAAGGCATTCATCATCCACAGTCTGTTGCTTTAAAAGGGCCAACAATATAGTTCGGATGCAGCGCTCCCAAACTCCACCATGGTGAGATCCTGAGGGAGGATTAAAGATCCACTTGACGTTTTGCTGCAGGAGGAATCGTTGAATTTTCTGTTGGTTCCAATCATCGATTGCACTGTGAATTTCTCTTTCTCCGCCGACAAAATTAGTGCCATTGTCAGATCTAATGACTTCAGGTTGTCCCCTTCTGGCGATGAATCTACGCAATGCGTTGAGAAACGAACTGGTATCGAGGCTTTGCACCACTTCAATGTGAACAGCTCGGATGGTTAAGCAAGTGAATAAAACGGCATATCTCTTCACCAGGCTACGTGCTCTTTTCACAACAAATGGACCAAAGCAGTCCACCCCAACGAAGGTAAACGGCGGCTTATCTGGCGTGACTCGATGCTCTGGGAGGTCCGCCATTTTTTGTTCACCTGCTGCTGCTTGTCTTCTTTTGCAATCCACACAGCTGTTTAGCATCTTTTTTAAGGTCTTCCTCGCTCCGATCATCCAGTAGCGCGCTCTGATCAAGGACAGAACATGTTCTAAACCACTGTGCCCGCTAACCGGTGGTAATACCTTGCAATCAAGGTGGAAATGTGACAATTCTTTGGTAGGATGATGGGGTGTTTCCGTTCCTCCGAGATGGGGGCATTCGTTAGGCGTCCTCCGACTCGCAAGAGTTGATCCTTCAACCGAGGGTCAAGTTTGTAGATGGGACTTGTTTTCTTAACTTGGCCTTTCAACGACTTTGCTGACTGGTCATCAACGGAGTTAAGACGAGCTAACTCCTCTTGAAAGCTTCTTCCTTGAATATATTTTAAAATTTCCTTTTCTGCATGCTGCATTTCATCCAGGTCGAGTGGTCTGAAGTCTGGAGTCGAAATATCCGAGTTTCTGTTAGTCTTAGCTCTCATGACAGCCTTCGATAAATTGGCACGATATCGAAGTATCCATGAAACGAATCTTTTCAGCTTCTCCCATGACGAAAATCTCTCGATAATTCCTTCAACTGTGGCGTGTGAACTATCTTCAATAGAGAAGGCTTGGGCATTCTTCTTGACTTCTGGGTCGTCATCGCTGACTGCAACGGCCAGGTTGATTTGACATGGCCAATAATTCTCTGGTTTCCATAAAAATTCGGGACCATTCAACCAACGATTACTGCGTAACAAGGAATCTGCAGATAATCCTCGTGAGGCGTCATCAGCGGGTTCTCTTCACTGGTCACGTGTCTCCATTGCTCAGGCGTGGTTGTTTCATGAATGGTGGCAACTCTGTTCGCAACAAATGTCTGGAATCTCTTGCTTGTGTTATTCAGATACCCCAGAACACAGGTGCTGTCTGTCCAAAAGATGGAGCATGGATTTCAATATCGATTTCGTTTCGTATCATCTTGTCGAGTCTTGTCGCAACCACAGCAGCGGATAATTCCAGTCGTGGAATGGTTGTTTCCTTTAGAGGAGCCACTCTTGACTTAGCCATCACGAACGAACAGTGGATGTTACCTTTCGAATCTTCAAAGCGCAAATAACTCGCTGCCCCATATCCACGTCGCGAAGCGTCTGCGAAACTGTGTAACTGCGTCTGAACTATTGGATTGACGTAGTAGGATTTGATACATCTTGGGACGCGAAGCTGTTCGATCTTTGGCAATTCCTTCAACCAAGTGTTCCAGCGTGCCATATCGTCGGGCTCAATTAGGTCATCCCATCCCAACTTTCGTCGACACAGATGTTGCATCAATATCTTCACGGGAAGAATAAATGGGGCTGCGAACCCAAGAGGGTCATAGACTGAACTGATTACTGAAAGTATCCCTCTTCGAGTTGATGGCTTCTCATTGATGATTACTTTGAATCCAAACTGATCGCTCGCGACATCCCATTTAACTCCTAGTGCTCGTTCAACCGTTGGTTGGCCAAAACACAAAGCCTTTACAGATCCAGATCTTTCATCTTCAGGCACCGACGCAATCACTCTTGCTGAATTTGAAACCCATTTCGTCAAGTGGAATCCTCCCCGGGCTAGCAACTGGGTCAAACAGCTCACCGTTTTGATGCCCACTTCGTCATCTTTAACAGACTTTAAACAGTCGTCCACATAGAAGTTCCGTTTTACTATATCTGATATCTCAGCACCAAAGTCGTCTGAGTTGTCTTCGGCGGTTCTTCGGAGTGCAAAATTCGCACAACTCGGGGAGGACGTTGCGCCGAAAAGGTGAACCATCATCTGGAATTCTTGGGGTTCTTTATCAAGATCATTTTGGTGCCACCAGAGGAATCGTAATGCGTCATAGTCGCTTGGTGTAACGCGGACTTGGTGGAACATAGCATCTATATCCGCCATCAAGGCCACAGGATCCGTTCGGAAGCGAATTAAAACTCCAACAAGACTGTTTGTTAGATCTGGACCTTGTAATAGTTGACTATTGAGTGACGTCCCGCGGAAAACTGCTGCACAATCGAAAACCACGCGAATTTTGCTGGGCTTATTTGAATTGATTACGGGATGGTGGGGTAAGTACCATAAAGGTAACTTAGGTTGGGTTATCGAACTCTCAGGGACCTTGCGAGCATACTTCCTGCTTAGCATGTTATCCATGAATTCTGAATACTTTGAAAGCAGTTGAGGATCTTTGAGAAGCCTCTTCTTTAAAAGGTTCAGGCGATGTTCCGCTAATGGACGATTGTTTGGCAGACGTGGCGGGAAATTTTTCCATGGTAAAGCCACTTCATAGTGTCCGTCCTTTAGCTGAACCGAGCCTTCCATCATGCCAAGAGCACGAGAATCCTCTACCGACATCTCCAGTTTTGTGTCATATACAGAGTCGTTGAACTCCATATTGCAGAACGTTTGAAACTGTTCATTTAGGTCATGATCAGATCGAATGAAGTTCGCGCAACGACGAGCCGTTTTATTTCTTCCAAGCGGGCCATTTATCGTCCAACCGAAAACTGTTCTCACGGCGTACGGTCCTGCGCCACTGCTCTCTCTGACTTCCTTCGGTTCCAATGCCTTTGGTACATCATTCCCGATTAGTAAGCCAACGGCGGCATCGATTTCCTGTACGTTTACGTTTCTGAGATGAGGCCATCTGTCAACATCCTTTTGAAGCGGAATGCTAGATCTATCGACAGGTAACCGTTCGGTCGAGAAAACAGTAGGAAGTTCCACTAAGTTCTCTTCGTTTAAATCCCAAACTTCCAAACTGGTCACACTACATCTGGTCGTCTGCTGTACGTTCTGTAGGGTTGTCAAAGATAATGTTGTTTTCTTTCCTGTGATGCCAAGTTGCTCCAACAGTTCATTTGAACAGAATGTCGTGTTAGAACCAGGATCAAGGAACGCATATGTCAGCACCACTCGAAACGAGCCAGCACATTTCACTTTCACAGGGACCAATGGTAGCCCTGTTGTAGAGACGCCGGCCCCGATGACACCACATTCAGTTTGGGTAGCACTAACGCAACCATTTCGCGCTCCATTGTTGGCGCATCCTTCATCACCTGATCGATCAGTTGATTCATTTGGGCTATCAGGACCACACGACTTGTCCACACCGCTGTCTCCGCTTCTTGGATGCAGATATGTTGAGTGCTTGAACTGACAGCCGGCTACCTTGCAGAAACTGGGCTTTGGACAGGACTTTGCGACATGTCCTTGAAACAAGCAGTTGTCACATAGTCCTCTTTTGCGAACAAACTTAAGACGACCCACTAGGGACTCTTTCTTAAAATGAATACATCGTGGCAGAATATCTCCATTACACATGGAACATTTGTAGGGTTTTGATTCCTTTTTTCCTTCATCACCTAGCTTACCATCAATTTGAAAGTTCAGTCTGCCCCTAGAACCTAAAGGTTCACTTGGTCTACTTCGTGAGTCGTTGTTCAATTTTCCGAAGATTGGGTGGTTCTGAACTCTCGACCTTGCTTGAACAAACTCAACAACATCATCAAAGGTTATCTCTCTTGATTTCTGGGTAGTGATGTTATCGGCAACTTCTCGCCATCTCTGTCTCAGAGAAAAGGGTAGCTTCCCAATTAGTTTAACCAAACTTTCAGGATTTTCCACTCTGCTAATGTATCCGATCTCCTTCAAGGTATTTCTGCAACTAGCCAGTAGCACGGAGTACTTCTGTAAGCCTACGCCATCTTCTGCTTTAATTGGCGATGCTTGGGTGATCCGGTCCACGTATGCAGCCGCAATCTTGTAGTTTTGTCCGTAGTTGTCTTTCAGAAGCTTCTTTGCCTTAAGATATCCTTCTTCTGGATCCATAGTTAAGCAATTTCGAACAAGCTCTTGCACCTCACCTTTCGTATATTGGACCATATAGAATAGTCTTGCACTGGCGCTTGTTGTCTTTGCTTCGATCAGGTTCTCGAAAGATGTACAAAGTGACAATACTCGATTGGATTTCCAGCAAAGGTTGGAACCTGAACGTTAGGCAGGGTCATAGCCAAGGTCGACCTTTGGTGCTGATCGAGTAACCGATGTAATTGCTGGTCTCGTGACTGTTGCATGTCGAACATCTGATGCATTTGTTGCTGTTGTTGTCGCTGTATCTCTGCGACGTTGTATAAGAATTCCTCTGCTACGTCCGAATCTGTATCACCCTTCTCTGTTTGGCCTTGGTTTGTAGTAGCAACATTCTTTCTAGTCGGCTGTATTCTTTTCTCAGAGTTGAAGGCTTGCTCCGTAGACTTTAACCAAGGTGTGGAATTAGGCATTGATTTGGCTTGTTGACCGAGAGCGTATTTATTCTCTAGCTTCACTCCGGCTTGCTTCGCCATTGTGGGTGTAAATTGTGTTGCCATAGGTTGATTTTCGCTATGAAGTGCTTCAGCATATACTCTTTCTTCTGCTTCAGCTTTTGCTAATTCTGTGTCGAGCTTCAGTTCATATTTTCTTTGTTCCAATCGTAACTTCTCTTCCTCTTGTTGGCGTTGTTTTTGTCTGAAAAGAAGCTCTTCCTTTTGTAGAGCTTGTTGTTTAGCTAGTTCTGCCTTTCTGCTTCCACATGAGGCCTTTCTTCGCTCTTGCCGCTAGTCTGGCGCTCAGGGTAGACGAACCTGTTCTCGAACGTGAGCTAGCTAGCGAACGTGTTTTATCGCGGTGCGAGGGTCCAATATTGCTTATTGAATCACCCGGTCTAACTTCTTGATCCGCCTTTGATACTTCGTCTTCAAAACTCGAAATCCACTCGCTCAGAGTTCGTGAAAAATTCTCGATTCGCCTTGTTTCTGTTTGCAAATACTCTTCGGAGTCTCGGATATCATACTCGTCGCCAATTATGTCATGATAATTGGCATGAGCTGTGTAGAATTTACTTGCCACGTCTTCAAATTCCTTTATCTTCGCTAAAGCGTCGTCTTTAATTTGACAATTACCTATCAATTCAGTGAGCTCTTTTAATCTTCTTTGTTATGTTCGCCTTTGCAGCCGAGCGGCAACGCCTCAATCGCCGAAATTCGCTTGATTCTTCGACAAAACTAGTTGTTTCTTGATTAGGCGATCCTTCGCTCTGTGATAGCATAATTTGTCAATCGACGGTTCCAAATTGATAGATATAAAGTTTTAGTTAATCTTTGAACAATGTTAGACTCAGTCTTAACCAGACGTGTACTTTGAACTCGTAGAATTTTAATCATGTAGCGGTTCAACTAAACAAATATTTACAAAGATTAGTACGGTACGAATACAACCAAATGAATACGAATACGAACAAGTAAACCATACGAATACATACATGAAACTTACAGATTAATTTGCTTGTCCGGTAGAAAATCGTTCGCTTCTTGAATTGTAGAGACTATAGCTTGAACTTTGTATCGTATGATCAAAGTGATAGTGAACAACTATTTATACCCCGAATTAACATAACTAATTAACATAACATTAAACTAAGTTATGACAGTTCCGGTTTGAAATCTACAATATATATATATATATATATATATATATATATATATATATATATATATACATATATATATATATATATATACATATATATATATATATACATATATATATATATATATATATATATACATATATATATACATATATATACATATATATACATATATATATATATATGTATCATATAATACTTCTTTTCCTTAATTATCTGAAAAACACTCGAACTGACACGAGCTTATATTTATTGATATAGCTTAATTAATAAACCTTGGGGCCTAAAGCAAAAGCCATGTGGTTTCTAGTAGGCTCTTAGCCCATTTCTTGTATATATCTATTCTTTGTAATAGTAATAGTTTAAATTTTGTATTTTTTTTTAATTTTGTAATAGTTTAATTTTAGCCAAAATAAAAAAAAATTAAATCCTGAAAAAACAAAACAGAGTTTTAAGACATCCACTGCAACATACAGATATCCCGAAAAGGTGAAATAAATAAATAAAACAACTACTGCAACATATAGAAAATTAAATCCTGAAAAGGTTGCAAAATCGTCAAAATTGCCAAATATTATGTACAAACAAAAGTATCCAGAAAGAGTTAAAGATACCCAGAAAAGACAATATGCTAAAAGAAAGTTAGATTGTAGTGAAAATGGAAAAATGATTAATAGATACAAGAAAGTAAAAAATAATTTGAATGACAGTATAGCTGACTAGCTAACTGGTGTGAAGAGTATTGATAACACTGAATTGGATATATGGTACATGTCACTCAAACTTAAAAGTAAAATTCCAAGTTGTGCAAAAAGCAAACAAATGACCTTCCCAGAAAAGCCTGAGGTCTTAAAAAACTTAGCACCTCTTGAAGAAAGACAATTTCTCCAAGAATACCTTTTATGCAGGTACGGGAATTGCCTAGTGGAGGTCAATGAAGTATTAATGGAAATGTAGTTAATGTTCCTGCAGATGTTAACACAACCGTTAGTGTTTAACCAAGACCATTCAATGAGTCACAAACTATTCCAATAAAACTGAAACGTTGTCTCGGTTATAAACACCATTACCAATTTCAGAATGTTAGACCTACGAAAGTGGTAGAAGCAGCTTAATACTTAGTTCGGACTAGTGAAATATTCAAAAACGAAGGAATACAACAAGAATAATCAAATCATGTAAACACTCAAAATCAAGAAACAGCAGACACAGGAACAAGTAACAATCCTGTTGATAATGACACTAACGATGAGTGGTGTAACTGAACGACTATCAGGTGTTATGGATACGTTATTACAAGAACCTGACATTACTCAACATGGTGATAAAATAATCAGTTTTGCACCAAGAGAAGGAAACAGACCACTTGGTATATTTTTAGATAAAGATGCTGAATTTCTGTCTTTCCCTACCCATTTATTGTGGCAAACATCAAGCTAACAGTGAAAGACTAGTGCCTGTTCACTATTGTATGATTTGTAAGTGGGAATTAAGAAGTCAGGATCGAAGAGTTGCTCAGTCTGTACCAAACATTTTTTTACAAATTAAAAAAATTGCATTTCAAACAAATTCAAGGAAGTGCAAGCTTATCCTTGCGTAAATGTAAAACTAAGGGTAAAACTTACACAGCAGGAGATTTGAAGTCTGAAAGTTCTGTTAATAAGTTAATCAATTTAGATGAAGGATTCAGAGTTTTAAGAAATTTACGCGGTTCCCCTGCATACTTTGAAAGATGTAAGAAAGATCTATTTGCAATGATTCGTCAGCTTAGGACACCTACATGGTTCTGTTCATTTTCAGATGCTGAAACGCACTGGATTCATTTGATTAAAATTCTTGGTCGTCTAATTGACAAAAATGACTACACCGACAATGAGGTTAAACAAATGACTTGGCAAAAGAAGTCTGAACTGCATTTTGTGTAAAACTGACTCAGATGGCTTAACTGAACTAATAAATTTACAAAGACATAAGCACTCCAAAACGTGCAAGAAAAGAGGAAATGCTGTTTGCAGATTTAATTTTGCATTACCACCAATGCCAAAAACAATGATTTTAGAGCCTTTATCTGAAACTGATCTAGACGAAATATCTTGGATATACTAAAGAAAGCTTTAGAATGAATACATTCTTTATTAAACTCTATTAAAGCTGATGAAACCATGACCTTTGACGAGTTTCTCGAAAAGTTAAATTTATCTATCGGAACAGCAATACTTAAAAGCTATAAGACTTTCTCTTAGACATTACACTTTATTATTAAAACGATCACCTGCTGAGATACGAATTAACTGTTACAATCCAAACTTACTCAGAGCATGGAAAGTGAATATGGATATTCAGTATGTGTTATATCCTTACGCTTGCGGTGTTTATATCCTTTCATATATTACTAAAGGTCAAAGAGGAATGAGCAAGTTACTTCCTAAAACATGTGAAGAAGCAAAAGAAGGCAATAAGAACATTTTTGACAAAGTGAGACATATTGGTAACAAATTTCTCAATGCTGTTGAAATAAGTGCACAAGAGGCTATCTACTTAGTAATGCAAATACGTTTGAGACGATCATCTTGAGACTTCCAATTTATCAATACAACTGACCCAGATGAGAGAATATTCTTATTAAAAAGCATGGATAAAATTAAAGAACTCCCTGATAATTCTGCTAATACTGAATCAGATAACATTATTTAAAGATCCCAGAGTAGACCAAAGAAATTGGAAAATTTATGTCTGGCGGATTTTGTCGCTTGGTTCAATTGTAAAAGTAACAGTAATCAACAAAGCAAACACAAATCAAATTTAACATTAATAGATCTTTTAGGGAGTAATTTCGATGATAATCGTCGTTTAAATTTTATTGCTTGGCAGCTGCAAAAACGTTTTGTTAGCGCCGTAAAATTGTTTTGGCAAAGCAGTGAAAACGTTTTGGCAGAGCCATGAAAACGTTTAAATAAAGCCGTGAAAATTAATGTTTTAGGACAGACGTAAAGCAGGTTTCACCTAACCACTGAAATGTTACTGCTAGATGTGCTTGTAAAATTAATTGTATAAAACTAGGCATACGTATAAAGTATACTCTATATTGAAGGCGAGCAAAATGGGTTGAATACCAAAGTGAGATCCCTATCACTGATTCCATGTCCAGTTCTCATTTCAAAATATGTCGAATCGATCATTCTTTGTTTACCTTTCTCGACCAATCAGATTGGTTTATCATACTTTGTTTACCTTTCTCGACCAATCAGATTCTTCTGCCGCCACCATTTTGGGTAGGTACTTACATCCCGCATGAATTCACGAAAATTTCGGCAAATTTACAAAGTTTGTGTACGTTTTTCCAGCGCTTTCTTTTGAATTCAGTATTATTTTTGTGATGAAAGTATAGTTTGATTATTCAACTTAAACCTAGGGTAGGCATTTAGCAGTCGACGTGCCGTTTTACTATAGTAATTTGTGTTTTAATTTGTGAACATGTTGAAAATTGAGGCGAGAGTTTCCATCCTTCCTAATATATAGTAAGTTACATCACTAGTTGCATAGTCAAATGGCAGCGCCTCTGGAGCACGCTACATACATGGTTCTAACAGTAGTTTTGTAGCATATAACATACTTTAATTAATTTTAACACATATCTCAAGTGTTTTACAGACTTTTATTAACTTCAACTCATTTGTCTGGGCTTCCTATGGTCTCTCATTTTGGCAGAGGTCATGTGGGCTATTTGAGGATCTTATTTCAATGATTCTTTTATACTGCAACCTTAGTGTAATAGTGTTGAAGTCATATATGATGACAGGATGTATGTACTGTATATATAAAGTCATGTGATGACAGTATGTTGCATTGTAGATTGAAAAGTATATTCAATACAAATTTAAAGAAGTTGTTGTTTGGGAGACAAATCACAATTTAGATCATGGTTATACTTGTGATGTTGTTGTCGTTAATAGAAATGGTATGTTTGTGGTATTATATTGTGACGTTGATTCTCAGGTGTTTTTTTTATTACATGAGCACATTTACACATCATACATTTATGAATTTTGTATTATTGTGTACATTCTGTGTCAATTTCCTTACCATACTATGTCTCTTTACCTGCCAACATGACTACTTCTAAGATTCCATTTTTTTCTATGAATCAAAAAAGCAATTACTATGGCTTTATATTGATATTTAATACATTGACTGATAATGTGTCCAATTGTATTTTTTTGGAAAATAAAAAAAACAGAGTCTGAAAAATACCCTGAGAAATCCAAGATATGGATTAAAACAATTATTAAGACTATAAACACAAGTTTGTGACATTTCCAGTTTATCACAATCTATCTGATAATAAAATTGAAACATCACAAACTCATGTAAGTAGTATTATGTTAATCCATATCTTGGATTGCTCAGGATATTATTCATACCCTGTTTTGTCATTTATTTTTTTACACATTGGTCTAGTGGCTATCAACTGGCTGACCATTAAAAGAGAGAGTCTTGCCAGTAAGATGTTTTAAATAAATAAATTGTGTGTTCTTATCAATGAATTTTGTTTAGGTCAACAGCGTCTTGTGAAGTTTAAATTCTGTTGCCATGAGCCAGAAGCAGTGACATTAATGAAACATGGTTTGTGGCCTTCGTCGCCCAAGGAACCACAAGCAGCATTTGAAAAAAATCTTATGGAATTGGTCAAATATATCTTCTTGGAATGCCGAACATCTTTAAAGTCAGGCAATATACTGCATTATGCCTTCTCTTTCACTAGTTTATGTGAGTGTTTTAACCCAACCTCATTACTTCCAAAGGCTTCCCCTTTTATGACTGAATTTGCAAAGCCAAACTTCTAATTAATTAGTATGTATTAATTGCATATACAGTATACTAATTACTAAAGACAATACTACTACATTGTAGGGTCTAATTATTAGTGTCTACAACTTACTTCCAATAGAATAAAATAGGTACACAATGCGTACATGTGGGTAGCCTGTAAAACATTAACTGCGATAAAGCTGCTATAGTGACAAGTAAATATCAACTGATGCAATAAAATATTATTTTCTAGTCTTATGTTCTAATGCTATAGACAATAAACGCCCTATAGTTAGCTGGTTGAATACAGTTATAACGAAGTCAATTTATTACACAATCTATATATTATAATATTTTATTGTATTAAATATATTGTACGACAGAATAATATTTTATTGTATTAAATATATTTTACGACAGATCAAAACATATATAAAAACATTTTTACAAGAGATAGGAAATGAACTTTTTTTAGGCAGAATAGGTGAAGAGAACAAAAAGGAGAGTAAGGTTCTGGGATGGTGGCACACATTGTCTGATAACGTAAAGCTTAGTTTAGAAGGAGAAAAAGAAGGTTTCAGGCTTTTTCAATTTATTTCGTTTTGATGCCCTTTGATTATCAGCATGTCTTTGTTACATGGAAGATTGGCTATTTTGTTGATAAATCAATGTTATAGTTGTAGTGTTGTATATCCATACAATTTATTAGCTGACCTAACTTATATACACATGATTAGTATAATTAGCATAAATACATATATTACATACTACATTCCTCCTCTTCTTTAGAATTACTATAAGTCCTACCTATATTAATCGTTTCTCTCTTTTTTTTTTTGGAAGTTTGAAGTTTAAACCAGAAAAATACTATACATTCAAATTATACTATAATTCAAATTGTTTAATATTCAAATTAATAAGTAACTTATTAATTGTCATGTCCGCTTATCTTTCACACATAGTCTCTATATTTATTATTCATGGTTGCCTTTCTCACTCTACTGGATCGTCTTAATGGCTGCCTTTGCATTCCCGTCTGCGGTACCTCATCTGATTTCTCTTTACTTTCTTCTTCTTGAACTTCTTCATCCGATTGAACTAATTCATCGTCACCTATCTCAAATTCGAGATCTCGATATTCCCGAAGCTTCTTCATCTTTGATGCATCTCTCGTAACAACATGACCCCATTGGCTCCGAGCTGTTATCATTGAACCATTAACTTTAATTACTATATACTTCTCACTTCGAAATGGGGCGGTAAGCTTGTTTCTTTTTTTCTGCGGAACCAATACGGCATCTCCAACTTTCACTTCATGTTCTTTTACGTATCGCTTGCTATCAGCGTACGACTTCATCATTTGCTTCTTTCTTTGATCTTGCTGTCGTACCTCTTTGTCATGATTGTAGGGTGTAACTAACTTCATTGTAGGAACTTTCGTCTTGAAGTTTCGATTGGGAAACATTAAGTCTGCAGGGGATTTGCCTGTTGTTTGATGAGGTGTCGCCCGATAATTGCGTAAGGACACCATCAACTCCTTTCGCCAGTTTCCTTTTTCAACGATCGCTGTCTGGACAATTTTCGCTATATTCTTCATGAATCTCTCAGCTTGTCCATTTGCTTTGGGCTCTGCGGGCGTAATATTTCGTACCGTAAAACCACTTTCTGCCGCATATTCTTTGAATTCTTGTGATCTAAACGGAGGTCCATTATCCGCAGTAACTTCCGTTGGGTATCCGAATTCTGAAAAATTCTCTCAAATTTCGGAATGACAGCTTTTGCTGATGTAGATGTCACAACTTCAATGAATGGATATCTTGAATATTTGCACACGACTAACAACAGATATTCTCCGATGGGAGTGGGCCATAGAAGTCAGTAGCTACTTTCTCCATAACTTCATCAGGCAGTGGTGTCATCTTCAGTGGTAGTCTTGAGGTCTGAGGCGTCACAACTTGGCATGCCATGCATCCACGAACAGTCCTTTAGTTAAGGCATCCATCCCTGGGAACCACACTCTGCTTCTTAAGTAACTCTTGGTCTTTGTTATACCCTGATGACCTTCGTGCGCTGCATCAACAACTCTCTTTTGTAAGCTTCCAGGTATGACCAATCTTTCACCTCTCAATAACAATCCATCTATAACTGAGAGCTCAGGAAATACCATAGCATATGGTTGCAATTCCTGGTCCTTACCAAGCAACCGCTTCATCTTTATAGCTTGAATAACTTTTTGCAATAGCTCATCCTCTCGTGTTTCACCTTTCACTTCTTCTACCGTAGTTGCTTTCAGTTTCTTCCGCTCAATTACCATGTTGACATAAGCCTCTACTTCATGATCAGTTGCAGGTATAGACATATCAGGGTGTCTTGATCCCCAATCTGCTGGATTGCTCTTCCCAGGTCGATATTGTACTACAAACTGAAATCCCATTAGCTTGATGCGCATTCTTTCAACTCGCAATGGCGCATTCTTCAATGGGTTATTAAGCAGACTAACCAATGGTTGATGATCCGTGATTAAGCGAAAACTGCATCCAATGAGATAGTGTTGATTCTTCACCACTGCCCAAGTTGCTGCCAAACATTCTATTTCAATTTGTGAGTAGCGTTTTTCAACTTCAGTACAAGCTCTACTAGAATATGCTACCGGTCGAAATTCTTTCGTCACAGGATCTCTCTGAGCCAAAATTGCTCCAAGTCCATTTTGCGAGCCATCAACTACCAATTCCGTTTCTCTACCAGGCACATAATATGCGAGTGTCGTCTCATTTGATAGACATTCCTTCAATTCTTCAAATGCACTCTGATGTTCAGAGGTCCATCTATATTCTTTATCCACCACTAGCTCTCTCAGCTTTGCGGTCTTCTCAGAAAATCCAGGAATAAATGGAGAACTGTACCCTGCCATGCCCAAGAATGACCTCATTTCACTTGCATTTTGTGGTGGCTGTGCATTCTTCAACGTTGCAACTTTACATGGATCTGGTTTCATACCATGTCCCGAGAACACGTATCCATAGTAGGTAACTTCTGACAGGTTGAATTCACATTTCTCTCGCCCCAGTCGGATGTCTCGTTCTCTGCATCTTTTCAACGTGTCTTCTACATTAGCGTCATGCTCTTCTTCATCCTTCCCATATATCAATATGTCATCACTTATATTTAAGACCCCATTCAGTCCTTCCAAAGCCTCGCTTATTTCCTTCTGAAACGTTTCAGCAGCAGACTTTGTTCCATAGTTCATATGTGTAAATCTTCTTGGTCCACAGGGTGTGTGATGTGTCGTAATTACTCTGCTATCTGGATGCAGAACCATGTTCAAATATCCTCTATGAATATCAAGCTTGCTGAATCGTGTGGCGCCAGCTTTCTGGAGTTTTCGACGAACTTCCAAATAGTTGGAATATGGCACTTCGTTGTCAGAATTGCCTTATTTGGACACCTCATATCCACACTGGGTCTAACTTCCATGTCTTCAATGCTCTGTCCTGGCTTGAGTTTCTTTGCTGTTACCACTAGTTAGACAACCACGTAGTTGGTTCCTCTTCAGGAATTCTTTCAATTATGGGTCCTGTTTCTGTTATTTGCTTATCTTCCCACTTGTCCAATTCCTTTATCAGCTTGTCTTCTAGATGAATTGGTGGTGGTCGATATGGTTGCGCCACTGGTTTTACCGATAAATCAACCTGTATCTTGACATACTTTATCTTTCCGTTCTTGTCTTTCAAAGTTCCGACTCCTTGGAACGATCATCAAACTTTGCAATAACATCCTGAAGTTTAGCGCTCGCACCTCCTGTTTGACCTTGGACTTCAAACTTGATCTCTCTATTTGCGCTTTATGGTCTGAGCTTGGCCCTTCCATAACTTCACATACTGATCCTCTGTTTATGTTAAATGTTATAATTCCTAACCTCTCAGCTACCGCTTTACTCAGTAGAGAACTTTTCTTTTGCCGCTCTGGAGTATCAACTACGTAAATTGTTTCTTGTACTTGCTTATCTTGATATTCTATCATTGCTTTAAATTTCCCGATTACTTTTAGTGTATCATTGGAACCATATGGCGTTAACTTTACATCAGTACACTTAAGAGGATTTTCTTTGTCCATACTGAACTTAAAGTATTCTTGTTTAGTCATAATCATGCTACTGGAACCAGTGTCAATAACAAAGTTAATTAATTGCCCATTAACTTGGACAGTTACTCTTTCATGCGAGCCACCCTGTAGTTCATAAATATGACCAACTACCCCTTCACTATCTGAATCTGACTCACAAGCTCTCCATGTTGCCCTAACAAATTTAGTTTTTGCATCTTGGTTTTGACAACATCGAGCGAAATGATTTTTCTTTAGACACTTGCGGCATTCTTTGCCAAAAGCAGGACAACTTGCTAATCCCTTGGGGTGAGGCCAGTCGAAGCCACAGAATTTGCATTTCTTACATGTACTTGAATCAAACATTGCTTTCTGATTTTTCTCGAGCTCATACCGTGAGCTATATTTTCCATAACGACCCTTAATGGCAAAAGTCGGCTCAGCTTTTGTCACTATTTCACGACCCGCCGTGTCCGTATTACCAATCATTTCTCTGTCATGTTGTTTCATGCTTTCTCTGCTACGGCCTCTAGCTAAAATATCGTCAAGGTTGGGTACCCCACTTCGAGATAAACAATATTCACGAATATTCACATTCGTTGTCCCTCTCGTAATAGTTACTCCCGTCATTAAGTCATTTAGACTATACTTATCTTGTATAACTTGCCAGTTTATCCGTTGATGCTTCTTCCTAACTCTCATCGCAAAGTCATCGATTCCTTCACGTTCATCTTGCTTCATGTCCATAGCTTGCGATATTAAGAAAATCAACGCCTCGTCACGCAACAGATCTTCTTTGAGCTTGTCTATTAACGTTTCATAATCAGTTCCCGTGTCTGCTAATGTCCCCGCCTTGTTTCTTACTTCAGCTCCTGCGATGGCCAGGAAAGCTTTACGTTTCTTAACCTTTCCATCATTTCCTTCTGGCCAATCTACTAGCTCAAATTTGGCTTCGACATCTTCAAGCCATTCGAGGAATCTAGGCCCTCTGTCATCTACTGGAATCCATTGAAAAGGACTTATCCAATTCATTCGAAATAACTCTTCCATGTTTCCTCGTCGCCAAATGTAGTGTTGTATATCCATACAATTTATTAGCTGACCTAACTTATATACACATGATTAGTATAATTAGCATAAATACATATATTACATACTACAATAGTTATGTCAATAAAGGTTAAACATTATTGTTCCAGTAAGATTATACCACTTGGTTTCCAAAGTTTATTGGCAATACGTTTCACCATCATAACTGAATATGATAGTATGATTTCATTGATCCATTAGGAAGGTACAGGTGGTTTGCAATGTTGATTACAGATAACTTATCAGCATCAATTAGCTGGACATAATAGCACCAGTTCGTAGGTCCAAAAAGCTTAAATTTATCAGTTGACAATATCTTATCACTGTGGTAATCAGCCTGACAATCAGTCAACATTGAATGCCATCATTCGTCATTGATATAAATGTGTATTGCTCAGTAGTAGTTACCAGGAAAGTATGAGTAGCATTTACCAGTTAGGCTACCAGAGAACTTTGTTCTTGTTTACAGTCACATATATAAAACGAGGAGTCCAAAATTGTTTCAAACATTTCAGCATAACAATTTCAAAGGTCTCATCTATGTATCTGAACAATATTTTAAAGATTTTTGTTCAGTTGAAATGCACTTGTGTTAAAAGTTTTATTTTTTAAAAAAATATGTTTTGTTAGTTATGTTCAAATAAAAGCTTCTTTTTAAACTCCAAAAAACATTTGGTTTAATGGCTGCATGTCCACAAGCAAGAAATTGATATAATTTATAAACCAGGGCAACTTGTTACTACCATTTGCAATCAGGTAATGTATTTGGTTTAATAGCTGCATGTCCACAAGCAAGAAATTGACAGGTGAAATATTGCATTATAATTTATAAAACAGGGCAACTTGTTACTACCATTTGCGAATAAGGTAATGTTTTATTTATTTTCTATTAGTGTAACCTTGTAGTTTCAACGCTCACCGATCTCCGCTTTTCAGTAGTGTAGCCAGCCTGTCGATTTGTCCCGCTATGCTAATATTTTAGTGTTCACTGACTGTGAAAACAATAAATTCCTAAAGACATGAATAATTATAATAACTCGAAATTTACATAGCGGGACAAAATCGTCAGGCTGGCTACGCCACTGCCGCTTTTTCGTCTTTAAAGTACTCGCCTTCACTTTAAAATTTGACAAACGTATTAACATGACTTCGGTTCATAGAATGCTTCGGTTGCTTCCGTCCTTTGAAAACAACAAAATTTTTCGAAAGTAGAAGAACCACTGTTCGTCATCTTTCGTATATCCGACGATTACCGAAAATGTGGCACACACACACACACACACACACACACACACACACACACAACGCACAACACACACACACACACACACACACACACACACACAACACACAACACACACACACACACACACACACACACCCACCCAGACACTTTATCGACTACATAGTAGTTAGCTGCGCATGCTACTTGTTGGTGAAGATTTTGGAGAATACTGTTACCTTAGCTACATGTTGGATACCTTTGGTGGGAAAAATGTGCAGTTAGTCAATGTCCTGCGTGCTCCTAAGGTAAACAGTACATTGTATATAAACAAACATATATACCATACTAGGTAGCATTTATTTGGAAATCCTTTATACTTGTTGTCTTCAATGGTTTTTGTTCAATCCTTTGTACTTTGTTGTCATTGTATTTTCAAAACATCAGAGTGTTGTGTAATGAAATCTAAGTTGTTATATTTGAATTTACAGACGGACAAGCCATTGCGAAAAAGATCCGTGGCCAAATAAATAAAACAACAAGCACGATTAAGAAGCTGGTGAGAGAATACGATAAAAATATTACCAAACACCACCAATCTAAATATCCTGCCAGTGTTACATTTGAAGAAATCACCTATCTAAACTCTACCATATGGAATCATCTAGAAGAAGAGGCTGATGCTGATTTCCCAGTTCCATACTACATCCGATGCAAGATAATTGATTTTAACCACATCATCAACCGTTCTACTGAAGAAGTTGACTTAACCCTTTGACCCCTGACTTATTTTTCATTTTTCGGCCAATGTGCAGTACATTGTTATAATGTGTATTCTATGCTCAGTTTTTAACCCAAGGGTGGTGACCTATATATATTCTAAAAGCAGATGGAACAAGGAATCCAAATATATCACCAAAATTAAGCTGCCATGCAAATTTAGCAAATTATACCAGCAAATACCCTCTAATATGTGGAAAATTTGAGACGCAATGGATTATATAGAGTTGAATTGAAAACTTTTAGTTGATATGGCATAATGAATAAACAATAAGTACAAAAAGGGACCAAATAAGTTCTGGCAATAGTTATATTTGCTCCTTTTCTGGCCGAGTTCAAAGGATACTCAATTCTATTCAGTGGTTCCATGCAACAGGTATACATGTTATTGGATGAAAATGTATGCCGGTATAGTTATTCCAAAATATGCCATTACTCTCTTGTCACAACAGTGAGATGTCTCAGAATCCTGGTCACATCAATCACTCTCAGACTGCAGCCTACGATGATATATATCATGGCATTTGTCTCGACAAAGCCGCACATTGCAAGAAACACAACCATACACAGTTTCAACACGACGAGCTTTTTTCTTGTTTGGACCAATTGTGCACTCACAACATCTTCCCATGCTTTACCATGTTGACAGATTCATGACCCCCAGAACGTACAAAAGGTAATGGTGACAATGATGGGTGACCCATTCTTTTGCGGCTGGAAAAAGTCCCACAAAGGGATTTGATCAGGCTTGAAGAAAATTCCTTTTGTGTCATAGGATTTGTGTCCTCTTCTAAGGGACCACTATGGAAATTATCAAAGTTGTCTTTGTACATTATGTATGCATTTACTCTACAAATGTCCAGGAAATGAAAAAAGAGGCGCACCCACCACCTTTTGCTTTTCCGATCAATGGCATATGTCTTTTTTAGCTGATCATTTTTGTCAACTGCACCCATATTTGCATTGTAGTCAAGTACAACTGGAGGAGCCGAATAGTTTGTGCGAGATCCATCTTTACCCTTGCGTGAAACCTGAGTGTTGCCTTTAGATGGGTGGACATTTGAGAGGAAGTACACCACTTTCGTATCACTCCAGACAGTAGCTGTCATTCCATCTGCTGAAGCTGAATTGTAATCCCCACGTTTCATTTTTTTCAGCAATGCATTGGACTTCAAGCACTCTGGATACCATCGTCGATTTGCCCTCAAAGTGCCCACAGTGAAAGTCCCAAATTTTTTCAACATCATGCAAAGCTCAATGCTAGTGAAGAAATTATCCATGTACACAACATGACCAAGGTTATCTAATGCTGGATGGCACAAATCACAAACAACACGCGTACTTAGGCCGACTTCAGATATTTTGTCTTTCCCAGTATAAATTTGAAAATCCCAAAGATAGCCACAACAAGCACAACCAATGCACCAAATTTTTGACCCTCGTTTGATAGGTTTCATTGGCATATATTGCTTGATTGGATTCCGTCCCTTCCCTTTTACCATCGCTTCATCAACACTAACATTTTGTCCCATATTATAATTTTTCTGGAAGGACTCTTTTAGAATTGTTAGCAATGGTCTAAGTTTATACAATTTATCAAAGTCTTGATGTCCCTTTGGAGGAGCAGTTTCATTGTTAGCAAGGTGAATATTAGCCATGAGAGCCCAAAATCTATCTCTTGTAAAAAGTCTAGCGAAGGCTGGATTTCCAACAACCCAGTCGCTACTCCAAACATCATCAATCTGACTGATCTTGTTTATTGAAATACCATAAAGAAATCCCACAAAACATCTGAGCTCCTCTTTGGTGGTTGGAATCCAATTTCTCACATTTTTCTGAGTTGCATAGCGATTTGTCTCAGTCACTAATATTTCCCAAAGCTCTTCAGGAAATAGCTGATCAAAAAATACAGCAGGCTCGCTATCGTACTGAAAACTGTGGGTTGGACCATGTTTTTCACCTATAAATGTGGGGTAACTCTGAGTAAATGACTCATTCATCTTTCCCCACTTTGGTTTTCCTTTGTCCTTGTTGCCTCTTGCTGCTGACCGGGTAATTTTGCGAATATCACTACCTTCAATGCTTCCAGAACCTTCTTCCTCGCTCGCATCATCGATATCTGGCTCACTTTCCTCATTACTACTGTCCGATGTCGATAAACCTTCCTTTACATCGCTAGTTGAAGAATGTTCACTATTTTCACTAGGTTGAAATATAATTCTATGAATCTCACCAATATCAAGATACTTTTGTGCCATTTAAATTGCCACGTGTTCACATTTAAAGGGCCAAAGCAAAAGCTGTACAAAAAACCACCAAAACTTGCCGAAATTTCAAAATTTTTCCTCCATATTGAATGAGGCAGAGAAGAAATGTTTTACCTGTGGACTGGGTCTGAAATATGGAAATTTATGCTGTTCCATGACAAAAAAAGCTTATGAATTATGCTAATTATGAAGCGCGTCTATATGCGCGCTCAGGGGTCAAAGGGTTAAAAACAAAATGGCCAGAATTCTTGATTTCTATTCAGAGCAAGAGAGTCCTAAGTCAACAGGACTATTGGTGATGGTACTGACCAAGAAAGACACACTTGACATTGGGCTGCTGCATCTGAATTATTTTTTTGCACCTTGCACCATGCAGCATTACCAGAAGACGATGGAATATTTCTGACATGTGATGAGATAAATTCGAGATGGAGTTAAACGATGATGCTGGAAATGAGGATAGAGAAAGTGAGCTAGAAGAAAATGTGCTAGATATTCTTGTCTCTGTACTGAATGAAGAGTATGGTACGGATTACAGATATTTCGATGAAGAGAAGTCTGACAAAGAAGAAACCTATAAGGAACACCCGGCGTTGCTCTAGAATGTGCAGCAATCAAAGGTTTAAAACATAACTAATGATTGTGATTCTTTACTATCAATATAATGTGTATATATTTTAAAATCATTATAAATTATAAATCATTAGACATGAGTTTTCACACTGTTTAATTGTCACGTGACTCATAATAACACATATACACAGGTATATATATTTGATTTTGCTATTTTGTTACATAAAAGTTGCTAATGTGAATGTTAGTGCATTGTTTTGTTTGTTTGAATAATTTAACTGGGGTATAGGTATCTCTCAAATACTTTGAAGTACTTTACTCAGTGACTCCGGTTTTCTCTGCTCTGCAAAATCAATATTATATAATTTAAAGTGAAAGCTTAAAGTGCTGTTTGAAAGTGTAGAGTAATACCCTCACCTCCAAAACCAACTAGGACTGTTCACCTTCTCTTTTGACACAACTACCATGACTGGCTGTTCATGGTTGTTTTGATTTCAACCCATGGTTTCAATTTCTTTTATTCAGAACGATTCTATATTTTCATTTAATATTTCAGCCATGAGTGTATATCGATAAAAGACTCAACATTGCAAAATTTGAACTAATTTCACCAAGTTCTTCATATTGTTTTCCAAAAACGCTGTAGCTTTTGCAAAGCCAATGTAGTTATACTGCTACCACCCATGAAGTCGGAAAATGTATTTCAATAAGAACGTTTCTATATTTTGATTTAATATTTCGGCCATAAGTTAATATCAATAAAAGACTCAACATTGCAAAAGTTTTAGCTAATTTCACCAAGTTCTTAATTGTTTTTCAAAAATGCTGTAGCTTTTGTGAAGCCTCAGTAACATAGTTATACTGCTACTGCCCATGAAGTCGGAAAATGTATTTTAATCTGAACGTTTCCATATTTTGAATTGATATTTCGGCCATGAGTTTATATCGATAAAAGACTCAACATTGCAAATTTTCAGCTAATTTCACCAAGTTCTTCATTGTTTTCCAAAAATGCTGTAGCTTTTGTGAAGCCTTAGTAATGTAGTTATACTGCTACCGCCCATGAAGTTGGGAAATGTATTTCAATAAGAACGTTTCTACATTTTGATTTAATATTTCGGCCATGAGTTAATATCGATAAAAGACTCAATGTTGTAAAGTTTCAGCTAATTTCACCAAGTTCTTCATTGTTTTTCAAAACTGCTGTAGCTTTTGTGAAGCTTAGTAATGTAGTTATACTGCTACCGCCCATGAAGTCAGGAAATGTATTTTAATCGGAACGTTTCCATATTTTGATTTAATATTTCGGCCATGAGTTTATATTGATAAAAGACTCAACATTGTAAACTTTCAGCTAATTTCACCAAGTTCTTCACTGTTGTCCAAAAACGCTGTAGCTTTTGTGAAGACTTAGTAATGTGGTTATACTAATGTAGTTATACCGCCCATGATGTCGGGAAATGTATTTCAGTGAAAACGTTTCTATATTTTGATTTAATATTTCGGCCATGAGTTTATACCAATAAAAAACTCAACAATGCAAAATTTGAACTAATTTCACCAAGTTCTTCATTGTTTTCCAAAAACACTGTAGCTTTTCTGAAGCCTTAGTAATAATTATACTGGTACCGCCCATGAAATTGGGAAATGTATTTCACTCTGAAAGATTCACATTTTGATTTAATATTTATCACCAAGTTCTTTATTGTTTTCCAAAAAAGCTGTAGCTTTTGTGAAGTCTCCATCAAAGCCCAGGGGCAGGTTGTTCAAAAGCCGGTTACTTTAATCCTGGATTAACTTAAATTTTCACATCAATTTTTTGAATCGCTTATGAAATTGAACATATTTTTTCATAAATAATTTGTGGATCAATAGAAGTCTTCTTTTCTAATGTCTTAAAACGAACAGCAGTGCAGAAGCATATAAACCAAAACAGCAGAGTAAGATTTAACCCAGGCTTAGCGTTAACCTAGCTTTGAACAAGGGGCCTGTTCAAACCTATAATATTAATAACCCTGGGTTAAATTTTAACTCATTTTTTACTCTTTTTTTGAGCCACTGTTTGTTTTAAAACTTGCTAAAATATGACTTAAAATATGACTATCGGTCCAGACAATATTTATCAATATTTATGCAAAAAACAGTTCCTTTCTCATCATCTGTCTATTGTATTTTAGCCAAACTAACCAATGGCATTCGTCTTGCTAAGCTCCTCAACCTTGACTTGAAAGTTATGTTAATAACAAGATTGCTATTGGTTTATCTGTGCAAAATACAATAGACATGTGATGAGAAAAGAACAATTTTCCCATAAATCTACCTCAACATAGTCTCCAAACCATGTATATTTTATAACTGTGCTTTAACCCAGGAATAAGTTAACCGGCTTTCGAACAACCACCCCCTGAAGCCAGATATCTACTTATTCAAGCATTGAATTCAAACAGATCGTGATTAGTTAACCATATACTAAACACTACTGTGTTGTTGTCATCGTAATCAAAGAGCATAAGTTCTAAGTTTGAAATGGGGAGGTAATTCACTGTGAGTTAGAGTCGAACCAACACAAAGTCAACCTGACGCAGTTTACGTTCATGAATAAAAAAAATCATAATTGGTTAATAAGACAACAATGAATATAAGATTATATCAGAAATCGAATGTGTAACATTTTAAATGCATAAAACTGTTCTCTAGAATACTAAATACTGTAAATCGCACCTCAAATATTTTTATTCAGAAAAATGCATATTGACAAGATACATATTTCTCGTTTTTTTAACATTAAAGAAACTAAACTACTGAGCAGAAATTTATAATATCAACGCCATGTGCACGTTTTAACTAGTTAGGGGTTACTGCACATGCAAAAGAGCTAATCTTTTACATGGCCACTCGTAAAAAGCACCTATGACGACAGGTTCGCCCGTATCAAATGCACGAGGACAAAAAGGAAGCAACCCCGTTTGAATAATGCGGCGAATTTCAACAACAACATTTCCAACTCCCACGTTTTGCCCGTGGATGCAAGTTTGTCCCGATACCATTGCTATAGCCTGTACATCATTACAATTCTTCGCCATCAGACCAAACAACATGTCTAAAATTATGCAATATATGAAAAACATAGTTACCAGTTACCGTACTCGTACTATATTCAATGTTTCAAATTTCTAAAAAACATTGGCAGGTGTATATAATTCGAAATTTAAACAGGAATTAATATACACCTTTTGGTACTCTGATAGTTTTTGTTTTGTGAATTTCCTGCAAAGAAGCAAGGGTTGTGGGACCTGATACGCCATGACAGGACTGGAATTAACAGGCAGAGAAACATTGGATGTGTCCGACAAAAGAGGAGAAGAAGTAGATGTAAGACAACTAGAGGTAAGAGGATTGAAACCAGAAGGTTTTAAAACAGAAGAGCTAGAATGAGGGACATTAACTGAGGCAATAGGAATGCAAGGATTTGATGTTGAAGGAGTGGGCAGGGAAGAACTAGAACTGGGGGAGCTAGAGACAGTAAGACTGGAAGTAAGAGGATGGAAAGTCGAAGGTGTGGGCAAAAAAGTAGAATGTAAGTAAGGCAGTAAAAGTAGGAGGATTGGAAGTCGAAGTGTTAAATGAACAGCTAGAGACAACAGAATCAGAAATATTTTGGAGAACAGAATGACCGGCATCAGTGTGAGCATTGGAAATAAGATTACTTGATGAAGTAATAGTTAATGACCAAGCATTTCTAGATTGCCAAATTCACGACGCTGAGTCGAACCATACAGAGCAGGCTTTCGTGGTGTAGTTCCAATATCTATCTCCAGATGAGCTGGAAGTCCGATAAAAGCAATACCATATTTCTTGAATTTTCGAAATAATTATGGCATTTTCCCATTTTTCTTTTTCACAACTTCACCTATTAAAATCAATACCATTACAAACAGTAAATAAAGGTCTCCTTTTTTTTTATACACCCTGTATACACTGTATAAAAAACAACCCATTACAAACAGTAAATAAAGGTCTCCTTTTTTTTTTATACACCCTGTATACACTGTATAAAAAACTCTTTATGCTCATGCACAGACATCACAGTATATACAGTGACTATGCCAACTACGCTGCCTGTACTCAAAACTACAACTTTCAATACATAACTTGTGCTCACCATATTTTTTATTAAAAACTTTAATAGCTTTTACGGAAATATTCTCCTTTCCATCCTGAGAACCTATACAGTCAAGTTTGCTTAACGTTTAGTTAATCATAACATTTAATAGTAAATATAGTTACTGTAACGGCCGCAGCGCAAGCTCTATATGAACGACGACGATTTGCTTACGTCACGACACGTTGTAAAGTTCGAAGAAACAAAACGCAGGGATATATTTTACAGGCAACAATTTAATAGTCTTGACCAAATAACAATGCTAACTCGAGATTCATTAACGATGTCGATTAAGGTTGTCGAAAGGACGAATTGTCAGAATTGTCGAAAGGGTCGAGATCTCAGAATTGTCGTAAACTAAAATAACGAATATATAAAAACTAAGCCATGCATTCCTAATCAAACTAATATAACTATATCTTGAACTAAAGACTAACGAACTATACAGATTATGAATACAATATCACATGCACTAGAAATGTTCTAAAACAACTCAATATTACATGCACTTGCTAAAACTAACACGTAAAAAGAGAAACTACAAACTAACTAAATAACAATCGTAAAAGATAAACTTACATAACAGTCCCGCATTGTCGAGGCGAACGATGCACAAACCGAGATGTTCGAACAGCTGGATGGGTTACGAAAACTTGTTCGAAACTTTTATTTACAAGTTTTCTCGACGAATGCACATAACCAACTGAGCGAAACACAAGATCGTGCAAACCTTTACCTGTCCAAATCGGAACCAGTTACCGCGTCATAGCTAACCACAAATTAACCATAAAGTTCCTACTATTGTTCAATCGAGCTATTGTTCAATCGAGCTGAAAGCTGCTACAGTTACCTAGCCCAAAAGGGGTGCAGGAGAGGTACAAGGAAGCAATACAATATCATCTCATTTTCAAATATTTTTTATCAGACTCCCTGATACCAAATCGTGCTGGATCCATCTCTGCTTTAGATCCAACTATATTTGTATCTGAAACATACACTGCAGCAAATTAGCGAAGTGATGTACCAAATCGTTTTTGCAATCATTCAACATCTTATTGGCGACATCTGTTGAGCCATGGAAAACATGGCCTTCAAAGCTGCAGATCAATAAACAGTGGCCTTCTAAAGCTTCCAATTCTTGGACCTTTAACATAAACATCAAAACACACATGATGTATATTGTATGTGAGGGAAATATCATAAAGTCTCTACACTACGAAACGTCTTGTACAGTATGTAATTATACAGTATGTATAATTATGACAACCAGCTGATAGAAAATAAAGGGTAGTTATTTACAGTACTTAGTTAGCTATTCAGTTAATTAGCCTGTATGTATGTAGTATATATGGTTGTTTAGTTGGTTAGTAAGCTATATTTAGTATTAAGCTACATTTGGTAAGCTGGTTAGGCACATTAAGTCAGTATTTTGGTGTTCATTGACTGTAAAAACAATGAATTTCTAAAGAAATGAATAATTATAATAACTCGAAATTTACATAGCGGGACAAAATCTTCGGGCTGGCTACGCCACTGGGTATTGCGTGTATAGGGGTGGTTTATTACAAAATACAAGACTAGTTTTCGGAGCGTACATATGCTAAATAATAACCCATTGCTTTTTGCACACTCTGAGTTGTTTAAGGTTTACGTTTTTGGTAGTAAAACCCCTTAGCTGTATAGCATAATGAATGTTTCAATATAAATAAATTTGTGAAATGAAAGAAGTACTTACATAACAATAGAGACACAACGCTACATTTTATCATACGATTTACTGTACATCTTTCATCATATTGTTTATTATTTTTTTAGCCTTGGCATTGTTGGAAGGAAGAAGGCAAACATCTTTATCTGATTCCAGTGCTTTTCTTCTAAAGGTGTCTTTTTGTTCATCTGAAAGGCTTTTCCATTTGTTACCAATGTTTTTGAAGGCATTAGAGGAAGATTCACTGCTTTCCACAAAATAAGAGATAAAGTATTAAATTATACAATAAAGAATTCTGAAAAAGTACTGCAACTACACAACTTACATGGACTATTATGGATGGTTTTGCATATATTTAATTATTACATAATAAATGGCAGGTATTTCCAATTTACTATATTTTAAAACATTACCTTTGAATAGGTTCTCACTGCCAAATACATTAAAGCCAGATCTTTTTCTCATTAATCTGCTTTTTCCTACTTTTCCTGATATCCGTCCACTCGTTTTTGCCCTATAATTACTTATCCAATGCTGTAATTAACATAAAATATGGTAAACACTGTACATAATGGTAATTCATTATTTCATAGCAACATTACCTCGAGTTAATATGAAAGTCAAGAAATGGCAAATTAACATGCTTAAATGTAAATGTATAAGTATGTGAATTGAATTGTGTATATGAACAATTTATGCGTACCTAAGTCATACAGTAGATAATTAAACGATTAAATGGCATGACTCTTCCCATGACAAGTAAAACTGTCTGATATTATGGTGAAAGAATGCCCCACAAGGAAATTTTCAAATGTTTTGAAAGTCAATGGGCTAACAATATTATTAATAATACAGCACCCAGATAACATCCCTCAAAGCACAGGAGAGATCAACTATGTAACTCTACCAACTTGGTTAAATCTCTGATAGCCTGGGGTTTTTCGTAGAGGTAAGCATTCCAAGTACTACCTTTCATCAACAGTTTTAACCATTGGTAACACGCTAGCCTCATAATGCCACCCATGCTTCCCTACACCACCAACTACACAATGAATAAAAGGTAAATCAACTAATAACAGTACAGAAAATGCCAATTACCTAATAGGTTAAATTGGGTAAAATCACCCAGATTGCATAAGATAGTATGTAACATAATATGCCACAACATGTAGTTAGAGCATAATTATTAATTAATTGTTGAGTTTGACTTTGATAGGTTTTAAAATGCAATAGCCTAGGTGTAGGACCTGTGGCTATTAGATGAGTTAATGTTTGGTTTTATCACTAATAAGATATTTTATAAGGTATAAAGATATTTTATCTCTCACATTTGAGAAATATTACCATTTCAGCAGAAAAAAACAACAGAGAAGATATTTTAAATACCCAAGATAAAATTACAGTGCATATTCAGTTTTATACAATTAACATAGAAACTGTTTAAGAATCATGTTAATTTACAGAAGTCTTTTCAAATATCTTGGATGCCAAAACTAATATTGACATATTAGTTAGGGCAAATAGACATATTAGTTAGGGCATCCAAGGTATTCCCTAACTAATCACTTCACTATGAAACCAGGGATATGGCAAATGATATTCTTTAGTAATTTGTAGTACTGCGAAATATCAACATTAATAGTTTATTTATGTTAACCAATCATCAACCAGCTCCACAGTTCGTATTTAAAAGTTCCCATAGTACATCACATGGATGCTTCAGTTTAAACCTCACATAATCACAGGACTATAGTTATTTAGAGTGGGCCTAAGCAGGGGTTGCCATCTCGGAATAACCTTTTCAAAATCAAATACCATAAACCTCCCATCAAAACCCCCCTTATAAGCCCTCTGTATAAGCCTATCACATTTCTAGTGTTTATACACCATTCCAAATATAAGTCCCCCTGAGTATAAGTTCACTATACACAGGTATATTGAAACAATAGCTGCATGAACATGAGTAAGACATGTTTTTCACTTGTCACTTTAGTACCAGTTGACTTATATCAGTGTTTAAGCCAACAAAATACTTGTCTAGTTCCACTTTCTAAGTTACCACAGTTTCATATTTGTCTGAACTTTTATCAGCTACTTAAGGGGGCTAGATGTGTTTTTTCAAAGTTTAATTATTTGTTTTCAAACACAAAACACCAGTTTAAACTAATGGGTAGCCCTAAATAATGTCCCTGTATGCTTACTTTTATATAGAACTTAATTCAGGATACATTCATATTATTCTACTGGAGTTTCGTGTGATTCTGTTAAGGGGTCTGCTTGTTACAGTTGGTTTCACCTGTCACCTTATGAATTTAACTACCAATTACCTGTTTTGATGAGTAAGACATGTTTTTCACTTGTCACTTTAGTACCAGAGGACTTATATCAGTGTTTAAGCCAGTAAAATACTTGTCTAGTTTCACTTTATAAGTTACCACAGTTTCATATTTGTCTGAACTTTTATACGCTACTTGAGGGGGCTAGATGTGTTTTTCATAGTTTAATTGTTTGTTTTCAAACACAAAACACTAGTTTAAACTAATGGGTAGCCCTAAATGATGTTCCTGTATACTTAGTTTTATGTAGAACTTCATTCAAGACACATTCATATTATTCTACTGAAATTTCATGTGATTTGGTTAAGGGGTCTGCTTGTTACAGTTAGTTTCACCTGTCACCTTATGAATTTAACTACCAATTACCTGTTTTGATGAGTAAGACATGTATTTCACTTGTCACTTTAGTACCAGTTGACTTATATCAGTAGGTAACCCCCCCCCCATATAGCGGAAAAATCACGCACCACGTGATCCCCACGCGGGCCGTCGAAAACTGTCGGATTTTCCCAAAGTTATGCGTGGTCTCCACGCAGGGTGAGAGTGTGACGTTATTAAACCGTAATTAAGTACACAGTAAGGATTTGCGAGAAAAATATTTTCTTGTTCAGGGCAAAAGAATTCACAACATTTAGGGTTGTTCTTGTTACAAACCCAAAACTTTCCTTTCTTGGTAGAGATTGCGGTCGCAGGCACTCCGTGTAAGCACTCCATTGCTGTGTTTTCTCAGGCAAATTCTGTTTGATGTGCGATATTTATGTGCCGAAGAGGTGCGTGGTCTCCACGCGCGAGTATTCAATTTCCCTGTTTAAATAGGTATCGATCATTTCGTTTATATTCTTTAGCAAAATTGGTGGTTCTTAAAAGAACCGTTTTGTGTTGTTTAAACCTTTATTGTTTAGAGATGAACTAATGCCAAAGCAGAAAGAATCTGATCAGCAAAATGATTACACAGAGATAGACCCGAATTCGAAATATTCACTTGAGAAGTTCTTCAAGAAATGCAATGTAATTCGGATCTATCTCTGTGTATTCATTTTTCTGATCAGATTCACACAGCGTTGACACTAATCCGTCACTAGACGTTAAAAGTTCATCCACAATATCTGTTGGACTGACCAGAACATTAGCATCTAGTTCACGTAAGATTTCGACTGCAGTTGGAAAAGCGTCAGCGCTTTGTTCTTGATTTTTTGTGTGGTTTGCTGGTAGCTTGTCACTAAACAATGAAAGTTTATTCACAATGTTAGTTACTCCAGCTAGAACATTAAATATATTTATATTTTCCTTATAATCAGCTCTTTGAAAAGCGCAGATTTCAGAGCTTGGTTCTTACCTGACAATCTCAGAGATGTGATCTTCTCTATTAAATTTCTCTAGTATCTCAGAGTGGTTGTTCTTTAAAAAATACTCCAAACGCCTCAGCCTCTCCAACTCTGCTTTTTTCTTATTCCTATATCTGCGGTATCTATCAGACATTTCTGCGTACGTTTGGTGATCGGTGATCCACTCACTGTGAGCTCTTAAGCATGTTCGGTTCAGGTTTTAACCGTAGAGGTATCGCTAATCCCCACACAATTAAAACTACGGTAACGGGCAAACGGCCTCTTTAAGACCATGCTTATTCGTAAATATACTCACCCATTTTAAGTGATACAATGTAGCAACAGTTCGGTAGCGCTACCGACTAGACAATGAAACAACAACCACCGGCTAGTGTCGCAATACAGTAGAGTATAGCGCTACCATTCATTTGATGCCGTGTAATGAAGTGGCGCTACCAAGCAGTGTTTCAGTCGTTAATCGAATAACAAATGGAGTAGCGCCACCGACGTGATTATTAGTTTATTTGGCGAAACATAATTTCATTGAGTTCTTTAACTGCTGTGGTCGGTGAAACCAATCAGTATTAATACAGTTATCGTTTTCGCACAAGCATAATTTAACAATCGCTATGGAATGTTTTCATGGTAAACCAGCATCGAGTTCAACAACTGTTCGTGGAACGTTTTGGTTTTGTGGCGAGACGCCGAGTTGCGAGTTCTTTTGCGCTGACGAAGAAAGCTATCTGTTTACAAGAGCGATGGAAGCCTGTCTAAATAGTGGTTCCAATCATCCCATTTGTCCAACACATCAGAGATTCGCCAAGCTACGCGTCGTGAAAGACAAAATGAAAGATAACTACGGAAGACCATTCTTTGTTTGTGCAGATCGTCACAATCCATGCACGTTCTGGCAATGGGGAGATGTCTATCAAATGCCTCGTCCTCGTTGCAAGCATGGAAATGTATGCAATGAGCGCAAAGTTAAGAAGGAGGGACCTAATCAGAGTCGTCTCTTCTACTGCTGCCCCGCCACGGATAGCTGCGGATTCTTCGAGTGGAAGGAGAACGAGTCGTGTGTAACGAAGCATGGCTTCGTCCTGTTCAGCGAACCTCTTCAATATCGCTATAAAAATGAAGAGACTGGAGAAACTTTTACTAGTTCTAAAATTAATGCTAGGGAAGCGTACGAAGAGTTTCTTAAAAAATATGAATAATTGTAATCAAAATGAAATAAATTTGTTTTTATCTTCCCACACAAATGTATTTAGTTTATTCCTGCTTCAGCTTTTGTTGCGCAAAGATGAAACGTTTGTTTGAGATTAATGTTATTTATGACGAATTAAAAAAAGAAATAAAATTCGTGTTGACTGGCAAACTTTGGCGTTTCATATGAATACAATACTCGAGAATCATGAAAGCTTTTTGCGTACATTGCATACTTCGGATTTTGAGAAACTCTACAACGAGACCCTTCACACAAACACTCCTAGCTTTTCCGGGACACCAGGGACTAAAAAAAGTCCCTGAAGGGACACTTTAAATCTTACAGGGACACCAGGGACTAAAAAAGTCCCTGAAGGGACACTTCAAATCTTACAGGGACACCAGGGACTAAAAAAGTCCCTGAAGGGACACTTTTATAAGCGAAGTAGTTCGAGACGTATTCAGTTGGCATCTCGGGAAGAATCCGATCCTAGCTTTTCCGGGACACCAGGGACTAAAAAAGTCCCTGAAGGGACACTTTAAATTTTCCAGGGACACCAGGGACTAAAAAAGTCCCTGAAGGGACACTTTAAATCTTACAGGGACACCAGGGACAAAAAAAGTCCCTGAAGGGACACTTATAAGCGAAGTAGTTTGAGACGTATTCAGTTGGCATCATGCCTCGAGCGCGTAAAGACTGTCCGATTTGTGGTAAGAAAAATTTATTGAAATTATCTAACCAGGTGTTCATAACCTTTCCTCTACGCAAAGGCAGCCTTATCTTATACGTGCAAAAAGCGCACCTTTGGACTTGGATTTAGTTTTAACGGAATTGCATAGAATCATTAGGAGAATGGTATAAATCGTCTGACACGTTGTTACAAGTCTCATTTTCATCATGTACTCCATACAGTTAACACATCCGTTTGGCCTCTTAGTTTCTGGAAGTACCAAGTCGGGAAAAACTACATTTGTGAAAAAACTTTTGAGCTATGTCAACGTCATGATAGATAAACCTCCAGAAAATATTGTGTACTATTACGCTGAGTACCAAGATACGTTTGGAGAAATACAAAATTTAATGCCTAGAATAAAATTCATACAAGGCCTGCCAGATGATATACTAGACAGTATTAATCCTGAAACACGTAATTTATATGTCATTGACGACATGATGGGTGAAAAGGACGGAGTTATCTCAAAATTATTTACGAAAAAATCACATCATGGTAACCTTAGTGTCATATACATTGTACAAAACCTATTTCATCACAGCAAAGATCACCGTACCATATCCTTAAATGCAAGTTATTTGTGTCTAACGAAAAACGTTCGCGACGCAAGTCAAATTATTCATCTAGCTAAACAGTTATATCCTAGTCACACGAAATTTTTCCAACAAGCCTACCAGTTGGCAACGAAACAGCCTTATTCCTATTTGTTTGTGGACCTTACGCCAGCGTGTCCCGACGAAATTCGAGTTAGATCTGGTATCTTTCCAACAGATAAACATTACGTTTACCAACCAAGAGTATAAGTAACTCATGACTTCTGCAAAACAATCATTTGACCATGTCTGCTTGCATGAAAAGGAACTCCGAACTTCTGAAAGTATTAGCCAAGTGTAAACCCGAACTGAGAAAAGCTATTTTAAAAGCAACCGAAGACGATCTACTGGAAGCTATACGACAGTGTCTTTTGAACGTCTGGTTTGATACAATTAAACTGAAACCAAAAACAGCGAAAAAGATTGCACCACACTCCAAACATATAAAGTTTGCAGCTGACAAACGAAATCCAATTGCAAAAAGAAGAGCACGTCTTGTCCAGAAAGGGGAGGGCTTCCTACCGCTTCTACTCACTTCAGTTTTGGGACAATTGGCTAACTTTCTATAAATGGAACACGTCAAAAGATTGGTCCTTGTACCGGAACATATGGCTGAACAACGAAAGAAACCTTTTGTACCACCTTTGACTGCACAAGTAGGTGAAATTGACTCCGAGATGCAAGAGCTACTTCAACGCCAAGACATACCCGTTGATGAGAGGGCGAAATTGTACGACCAGTCCCTACAGCGATACTTAAATTTTTACGACAAACGTATGAGTAAACCTATTAGAGTGACTAACGTCGAACCTTCTGTGACTGAAGATAAAGAAGAAAAAATGCCAGAGATAAAGGATGATGACGAGATTGAATCAGACATACTGGATAGTGTTCCAGCTACAATGAAATCTAGAGCACGTCAGTTGGTGAAGAAACTTAAAGCAAACAAAGATGTCGTTGGATGGAATGAACAAGGTCAAATGATGTTCAAAGGAAGACCAGTACCCGGAACAAATATCGTCGATTTGGTCAACGATTCATTGCGTCAGAGGAAAAACTTTAATCCACAAGGTTGGGAGTTATTTTCGAAGGCGTTGGGCCATTTAAACGTACCCGAAGGCGTTATCAGAAACGAAAATTGCTTAGGACTTGTTCGCGAACGTTTTTCGTTAGACACAAATAACTTGCATTAAGGATATGGTACGGTGATCTTTGCTGTGATGAAATAGGTTTTGCACAATGTATATGACACTAAGGTTACCATGATGTGATTTTTTCGTAAATAATTTTGAAATAACTCCGTCCTTTTCACCCATCATGTCGTCAATAACATATAAATTACGTGTTTCAGGATTAATACTGTCTAGTATATCATCTGGCAGGCCTTGTATGAATTTTATTCTAGGCATTAAATTTTGTATTTCTCCAAACGTATCTTGGTACTCAGCGTAATAGTACACAATATTTTCTGGAGGTTTATCTATCATGACGTTAACATAGCTCAAAAGTTTTTTCACAAATGTAGTTTTTCCCGACTTGGTACTTCCAGAAACTAAGAGGCCAAACGGATGTGTTAACTGTATGGAGTACATGATGACAATGAAGTTTGAAATAATTTGCAAGATGATTTATATCATACTACCAATTAGTTTATACAATTCGGTTAAAATTATTTCCAAGTCCAACGGTGCACTTTTTGCACGTATAAGATAAGGTTGCCTTTGCATAGAGGAAAGTTTATGCACGCCTGCCAAATGGTTAGATAATTTCAATAAATTTTTCTTACCACAAATCGGACAGTCTTTACGCGCTCGAGGCATGACGCCCAACTGAATACGTCTCGAACTACTTCGCTTATAAAAGTGTC
Organism: Dendronephthya gigantea; assembly: GCF_004324835.1. NCBI lineage: Eukaryota > Metazoa > Cnidaria > Anthozoa > Malacalcyonacea > Nephtheidae > Dendronephthya > Dendronephthya gigantea. The sequence goes on along the minus strand of NW_021163056.1, from coordinate 1,519,274 downwards.
CCTTCAGGGACTTTTTTAGTCCCTGGTGTCCCTGTAAGATTTAAAGTGTCCCTTCAGGGACTTTTTTAGTCCCTGGTGTCCCTGGAAGATTAAAAGTGTCCCTTCAGGGACTTTTTTTGTCCCTGGTGTCCCTGGAAGATTAAAAGTGTCCCTTCAGGGACTTTTTTTGTCCCTGGTGTCCCTGGAAGATTAAAAGTGTCCCTTCAGGGACTTTTTTTTGTCCCTGGTGTCCCTGGAAGATTAAAAGTGTCCCTTCAGGGACTTTTTTTGTCCCTGGTGTCCCGGAAAAGCTAGGATCGGGTTCTTCCCGAGATGCCAACTGAATACGTCTCGAACTACTTCGCTTATAAAAGTGTCCCTCCCTGGACGTGTTTTGTCCCTAAAGCTCTGGATGTATGAAGGGCTTTTCAAAGAGAAACATACAACATATTATGAAAACATATATTTACAAGAAACGTATAAACATATAATACATAAAGACAACTATAGAGTATATGCATTTAGAATCCGTATGGAAGTGTTTTGTATTCATCAATAATAACACGTTTGTCATAAACAATACGATAGTCCTTTTTCATGCGTTTGGTTTCTATGTCCTTTGTTTTGGTGTTGCGAGTAATTTTGAATGGGATATCTACGGATACCCGCCCTGCGACATTACATTTTGCATGAAGGTATACCAAAGCACGAATCACCTCAAAGTTAACGTTTTGCCTAGCGGTGCAATTCAACGTGATACCTCGTATCTTTGTTTCAACTTTGTTCGAATTTGTGCGGTAACAGTAATTCTTTGGTCCACCCGAGATAAATGTGGTGATGTAGTCTCCCTTTAACTCATCCGTCAGTTCGCCGAGGTACGGACCTGTAGGGGGCTCTGGATCACCAGGTTTACTAACAAAGATCACCGAATCAGTGTCGTAATACAACGCTCTTTCTTGAAGTTGATCCAGAACATCGTAGAGTTTGAGGCGAGCGTAAGCTGTGGTGAAAGCAGCAATGACCACGTTCGTTTTAGAGTTTGGCGCAGTGAAATTCTCATTGTTTTCATGGTGAATTTCAATCACTTCATCACTCACGAAATTTACGTTGAGAACATTGATTTCATCTGAAGTTAAGTAGTCAAAGTAAACTTGTGGGTCTTTGATCAATTCCACTTTGGTCATATTAGGACGTTGCGCAAATTTGCCTGGAAAAGACATGAAAAGACATGAAAATGCGTCAAAATAAAATAACTTTCATGTTTATAGCTCTACACTTACCCTAAAATGAATTCAACATCAATTTTGACAATGCACGCAGCCCTGGATTATGCTCGATTTTGCCTGGATCCAAACGGATTCCTTCTCGTTCGAAGTACTCCTCGACGTAGCCGAGTTTCTGCTCCTCTGTCCTGCAATTCTTCGGGTAACCACTCGTTTCCTGTTTGATTTTCAGAAACGTATTGATGTAATCTTTAAACAACTCATCAGATTGTTGTGGAAAATGCCACACTTCGTGGACCTTCTGGATTACATAACCTTTCTGCAACGCTTTTTCCAGCTCTACACTGCACCATGTTCCTTGAATGGCTCTTTCGGAGTCGGAATGGGTACATGGGGTTTGGTTACACGTATCAGCACACGATTTACATAAGGGAAACATCAACTTTCCCTGTGTACGATAAGGTAGGACAGGGTGGAAGAGCCCTCGAGGTGGCAAAACCTTACACTTGATCAACCCAAAGTAGTTTGAGATGTCTTCGTCGAAATTTTCTGTGATGATATGAGGGTGGCCGACGACTGTTCGCGTCATCTTATTTGCCCAGGGATATATATAGGCTAGTGAAATCTACATACCTATGACGTCACAATAGAAATGACGTCATAATTAATTATATGATAATGCTGTACCTTACTCTAAGATTGACACTTTACCTTATCTTTTCACCATCTTTGCACTTGTGAAATAATTTTGCAGCGTTGGTTCGACCACCAAAGAAGGCATCGCGAGGTTCCAAAGGATCAACTAGGTCGTAACTGTCAAAGTAATTCCTCATATTTTCGTCGCATTCTAATTCTCGCTTGATGTCACACTCCCACACTTCGACAACTTTGAAGCCCTGATCTCTGAGGTGACACGTCTTCTCCATTGTAGCTTGATGCAGGTCATGCATAGTTTTACCACTAACACTGTTCACCGTATCTCTGGCATAGCATTTCAAGCACCCTGGAAAGATTGAATAAAAAATATTAAACAATAAAATAAAGAAAAAAAAAAATGTTTAAAAACTTACCATGCCAAAAGCAACCATTGATTTCGTAAGCTGTGTTCGTCTCTTCGTGATAACCGTCCAACAAATAATTGCCAACACGTCTCTCACCCGCGTTGCGGGCATGTTGAATGTAAATGTCGTTCTTTTCAGCAGTAAAGGTCAGCCATTTTAGAGCTAGAATTGACTGCTTGTCTTTCGGGCGATAACCGTGAGGAGGGATGATTGCAATGGTGTTCTCTTTCAAAAAATTCTTTCGAAACACCAAATTGCAGGCTGATGCAATGGTAAGACATTTCTCAAACGGGTCGATATCTGTGACATCACGAAACAGTTCGCGAAATTCAAGGCAACAACGACGTAGAATATCAACATCCGAACGACAGTACGTTAGAATCTCTTGTTGGAAATTGAACACATAATCGCTTTCTTTCAAATTGCTGTGCCATTCCAGAAACTTTTCTTTTTCATCAGGACTCATTCCATCAGGATGGTAAAATGGACTTGGTGGAATAGGTCCAACGTAATTCTCACTCTCCTTTTTGTTGAAGAGATGTGGAAAATAACCTTTTGCAAGCTCATTGATACCAAATGTTTTCGGAAAATCAGCAAGTCTCATGGGTATGAAACTCAAAGAGTCGATAAATTTAATCTTGAACATTGGGACACTTAATGTAAGAATTTTGGCACCACGCATGATGATATCGAAAATCACACCGTTCTCGTGTAGAAATTGTTGAATGAAATAACCATCGTAACCTTGAAAATTATGGGCCATCACAATACAGTTTGCATGTTCCTTGGTAAATAACCATTCGCAAAACTCATTTCTTGTTATCCCTTTAAATATGCATTCGTCGCCGCCTCGTTTTGTACTACGCATAAGTTGGGTTCGTGGTTTCCATTTTCTTGTCGACACTCAAAGTCAAAGAATAAAAGTTCATTGTACCCGCTTTGAGGCGAGTTGTCTTCATCGTTTGCCTCTGTATCGAGAAGGCTCCCTGCCTCGTTTATGTCTCTGGTGTTTCTCGCTCTTACGGGTTGCATATAGCATTGATGATTCTCAGTGTGCACATAGGTATCGCACGTAGAGCAACGAGTTTCACCGCAGTGATGCAAATCACGCCTCAGTCTACTCCGTTTCACAACAAGATTGCAATGAAGACATTTGATCAATGAACTACAGATGGATTTTGCATTGCCCAGAGACTTTATGGCGATCGAAACACTCTTTACTTTTAAAAACACGCATGCAACAGGCACAAGGAAACCATGAAACAATTGGACAATTTGAAAAATAGCATAATTTACACGAATCGGGGCAGGAATGATCAGTCATTTTATCGTATCCTTTTTTACAGGTGTGACAATACTTTTTACGAGCAAAAAAGGCCCGCATGCTTGTGATAACGTCGTAATGGTTATCATGCAAAAACAAATATATCCGTTTGTCTTTATCGGGACCTGAATAAATTATGGCGTTTTTATGTTCTTTCGAAACGATATTGAACTGATAATCAGACAAATGGGTTTGAAATTGCTTAACCTCATCTAACCCACATGAACCTATTCGGACCCTAGCTTTTTCATGTAATTCGTACGCCAATTGTGTTTGTAATGAACAGCGATGATCAACTATGTTTTTATAGCGATCATCATTCTCAATTTTCGCGATAGAAACAACTAGTGCTCTTGCTAAACAAATTTCGTCGGCGTTTTGAATACGTACAATTGCCCTCTTCATAGTTAAATGCTTTTCTAAATTGATTTCGCTCCTTTTTGTCCCGGTACCTCCGTTTGGCATTTCAACATGAACTAAATTTACATTAACACTATCATTCAAACGAAAATCACGATTAGATTGAACAACCCGTTCAAATTCGGCTAAAACACGTTCGGTCGTAAGACGAGAAAGAGGCATGAATGGAAGAGAGATAGGAGTCTCGAGCTGAGGCGATTGCAACACAAAACGGACCTGATCGTGCTCTGGAATATCACGAGTTATTGTCCTTAGCAAACTCCCAAATATCTCGTGCAGTTGATTGTGAATTTGATAAAGTTCCAAATTAGCTAACGTGTCCATAAATTGAACAGTGTAATCCACTCCGGTAGTTTTAAACTTTTTAACTTTAACTTGCTTTACATTTCTCATGGTAAAATAATTACTATCGCTAACCTCGTTAGATGTGCTTGCACCCTCGTTCACTTCGTCGACGGATCTTTTCTGTCCATGACCAAGTTGTGACATAAATCCATCATTTTGCCAATCGGTTAAAAAATGTCTTCGTTGCTCAGGCGTCCAAGTATCAGCAAGCCCCGAAGCAAGCTCCCCTTTATCGTTGAATAACTCATCATTTCGCCAGTCCTTCATGAAACTTTGGCGTTGTTCAGGGGTCCAAGAATCTGTCAGGTTCGCAGCAATACCATATCGTTCATTCTCCATTTCCCATCGAAGTAAACGACTCATAATTTCTATCTTCTTCTCAAACAGAAGATCTCTTTCCATATCAGTCAAATTATAGCGACATTCCAAGTCCGTAAGCTCAGCCACAGTTCGGGCTTCCTCAATTTTTTCAATTATATTCATATTAACAAATAACATGTGTCACAGTAGCAAGAGCGAAACCGTGATCTCTCAGGTAATACCGAAAAATTACTCGTGGCTCTGCCTTTTATCGTTACTCTTGCATCATAATACGGTAGTCATGAAAACAAATACTCTGTGTAACGGTAATTATTTCCGTAGCGCACGCGTAATTACGCGTGGGCGTAGCGCTCACAATAACCTTTTGTAAACAAATGTCGTAGCGCTCACTAATTACCTTTTGTAAACATTGTGTTTAATACGAGAAGGATCTCCTCGCAAACCTGAACATTCCCTCCATCAATTTGGAGTGTTTTGGATGCCCGAAGGCGAAAATACTGATAAAAAATCTAGTATGGCTGGAGAGAGACAAATGTAATCACAAACAAAAATAAAAAAACCTGTTCCCTTCAGATTATTTAAGAAATGAACTCTTAAAATGAACGAACAGTCCTAGTAGAATTGACAGTCCTAATGCTATGGAAAGAAACATACTATTAAAATGTTGACATACTAAATGTGTATAACCTGACAAATAAAATATTTTTGTCGCAAATCCTTACTGTGTACTTAATTACGGTTTAATAACGTCGCACTCTCACCCTGCGTGGAGACCACGCATAACTTCGGGAAAATCCGACAGTTTTCGACGGCCCGCGTGGGGGTCACGCGGTGCGTGATTTTTCCGCTATATGGGGGGGGTTACCTACTTATATCAGTGTTTAAGCCAGTAAAATTCTTGTCTTGTTTCACTTTATAAGTTACCACAGTTTCATATTTGTCTGAACTTTTATCAGCTACTTAAGGGGGCTAGATGTGTTTTTTCATAGTTTAATTATTTGTTTTCAAACACAAAACACTAGTTTAAACTAATGAGTAGCCCTAAATAATGTTCCTGTATGCTTAGTTTTATATAGAACTTAATTCAGGATACATTTATATTATTCTACTGGTGTTTCGTGTGATTTGATTAAGGGGTCTGCTTGTTACAGTTGGTTTCACCTGTCACCTTATGAATTTAACTACCAATTACCTGTTTTGATGAGTAAGACATGTTTTTAACTTGTCACTTTAATACCAGTTGACTGAGAATTGTATTGTTTTGAGCAGTTTGTCGTGGGAGAAATTGATGGAGCAGTAAACCAGGAAGAACGATCAATTACTGTTGATGATGGGGCACCTGTAGCAGAGGAGAGAAGTCACGAAAAACCAACCACTTTTGGAACGATTGATAGCAAAAAGGAAGGAAAATGAGGAACAAACATAAATGTCCATTCCCGTCATGTTCTGCTAGTGTCACTCACCTTCCACGCCATACGAGACAAGTCCATAAGTGGGCAAAAGAAGATTCACTTGGCGTTGTTAATGCGTTCTCTTTGCGGAAACCAAAAAAGGGCTCAGAAAATTAAGCGAAAACCGAAGATATGCCCTGTATATGGCTGTGAGTCTGTGATAAAAAAGGCTACACAACCATCTCATAGATTTCCATGGCATGAAAAGAGGTAGCAAAGTATATAAGGAAAGTTTGAAAGTTGCTGTTCCTCATGAAGTTATCGAACTTTCATCAGAGTCAACATGTGAATCATCATCACATGAAGAACAGCAGCATGTTTTTCAGACGAAAAGAATAAAAAACATGGTAAAACCTAAAAAAAAAGGTAAAAAAGTGAAGCATGAGAGTATGTACAAAAAAGTGTACTCTTCAGAAGATGATGATGATGATGATAATAATGACGATGGCTCTAGTTATCCATCCATTTTTAAAAGGCTGCCCAGTGACAAAGTAGGGGAATGTTCTCGTAAGTTGCGTGATAATATGAAGAGAAATTGCCATCGAAGGATGAATTAGTGGAGAATGATGAAATGTCAGATAAAGATAGAATATGCCAGGGAGATGAAATGCACAAGAAAAACGAAGTGTCTCCAGGAGAATTGTCAGGTGGGTGGAATCCTCCATCTGACATTGGTTTGTAAGTGCGATAGGGAAAAGATACAGCAAACAGATTCGGCAATGATAAAACACATCGTGACAAAGAAACACAATTTTGAGACAGAAATGCCGTTTTTCAGTAATAAAGGTGAGTGTAGTTTTTCACATAGAAGATAGGGCAGATTAAAATGTCGGCAAATTCGCATCTTTGCAGACCACAGAAACCTTCTTTCCCAACCTAAACCAATTGTTCATTCGCAATAACCCATGAAAATCGTGGTTTGTTGCAAAATGACAGCCTTTTGCAAAGCTTAGAACTTCAAAGCAGCAATCAATTAACTCAGATTGTATATTTGTCAGAGACGTTATGTTCGTGTTTTGTTTACAATAAACGCACTTGCTGACCATACAATAACTCAAAACTTTTCTTACAGTTAAATGCAACAAGAAATTGGTTTGTTCAGTGAACGTCCTCGATTACACTTGATGCAAACCGTTTTGAAAGAGCGTGGATCATCCTGTTGATAATTTGACAATGATGCTTTGTAATAATTAAGCATGATTGTTTTAAAAGATATCAGATTGTTAGTACTCAAACAAAGTTCATCTGCCAAAACGTTCCATACTCTACATGTTCGTACAAAGTAAGAACGCTGATATATGGTTGTTTTGCATCTTCGCATTACAAGAGAAGCTAGCTTATTTATAGTACATAAAACCGGAAGTAACTAACCGGATGGGAGATATACAACATCCTCCTTTCTTTAAGATTTTTTTTTTCTTTTCCTAAATTATATAAAAACTTATATTTATATTATCTATAAGTCTCTAAATTGCTTATGCTGAAATTGTCTTTAATCAATTGTTCTACTTTATCTAATTTATTCTAATTTAAAGATCTACTTGTGCTAATGCACAAACTTACCGATCATATTTTCTAATACTGTTCGCTATTATCTACTTAATATGTTAGTCTATTCTTTATTATGCAACCTGAGCGTGTTCGGATTTCTGGTCCATCTGGTATCTCGAACTGTCTCACTTCACCCTGGTTATCTCCACAGGCTGCAGGATTTATCGGTTCAGGTGTCTTCTGTAGAAGTAGTAGATGTGTTTGTTTGTTTTTTTGGGGGGGAGCATGAACCAGCACACTTTTATTATGTTTTAGTATTACAAAAAATGACGTCACATCCTGTTTATGCAAGAAATCAGGCTCTACGGACGGGGGTACCGTAACATTGACCGTCCAGATTGTTCAAAAAATCAGATCAGTGTGAAAAAAGGAAGTGTCCCGGTTCACGTTTGCATGTCATATGACTTGTATTGTATTAAAGATATTAACTTAATAATTAAATCAAGTTAATGGCAAACAGGTCACACGTCAGCGTGTGGTGACGGAGCGAAGGAGATGTTACCCAAAGCCTTGGTTGAACTGACTGAGTGAATTTGAACTTCGCGCTAATACTTATGCAAGTTAAGTGGTTGTTTGATGCTTTCTTGCAAAAACAAATATGAAATTTTTGGAGTTGCTTGAACTATTTGTCATGAAAATCAATAAAATAAAGAGGATGAGACAACAGAGGATGTGAAGAAGTGCGTTGACGTGTGCCCATGTCATTCCAGTGTATGTAAAGACGAAAAATTTGGGATCAGTGTCAAAGAACACATGAGTGTGTGTGTTCACACATGTATTATACATGATATGCTCATGATACTTAATGCATAAGACGTCAATACGGGTCAAAGGTGGGGGGGGGAAAAGTCGAAGCGTTGCCGGGTAACGATAGGGTAGTAAAATTAAAATGTGTCTAGTAGAACTCGCATTGCAAGTTAAGCGGTTGTTTGATGCTTTCTTGCGAAAATGAAATTATTGGAGTTAGTTGAACGATTTATCATGAAAATATATAGAGAATGTGACTGTGAAAAAGTGCGTTGACGGGTGACGGTGGCATTCCAGTGTATGTGAAGACAAAAAAAATTGCGATCAGTGTCAAAAAAGAGCACGTCGCGGAAGCCCGTTTTCACTTGGCGAATTTTTTCGCGGGACGCGAAGTGATATCTGAAATCCGGTGATATGATTGGTTTGCGAACAAATTCGCTGCGAAAAAGTAGAATCGCTCCCTACTTTTTTTCTATTTGGGCGAATAAATTCGCCCAGAGTGAACAGGTTTAATAATACTTATGCATGATACTAATATTAGTTCATTATGTTTACCAAACGAGATTAATGCGATTCAAAGGTGAGATGAAAAGAAAACCGATGTGTTGATGGGTGACGATGGCATTCCAGTGTAGATGAAGTAAATTGGTGTAGACGAAAAAAATGCGATGATGTAATATAATAAAACTACTGTGTTTGGTAAATCTCGCATTGCAAGTGAAGCGGTGGTTTGATGCTTTTTTACAAAATGAATATGAAATTATTGTAGTTGTTGAACGATTTGTCATGAAGGTCAATAAAGTTCACAGGTTAATAATACTTATGCATTATACCAATATTAGTTCATTATGTTTGCCAAACGAGATTAATGCGATTTAAATGTGGAAAAAACCTGAGCCAAACCGATGCGTTGACGGATATCACTGACATGATGAAATAAAACTGTTTAGTAAATCTCGCATTGCAATTCAAGTGAAGCACTGGTTTGATGCTTTTTTGCAAAATGAATATGAATTTATTCCAGCTGATTAAATGATTTGTCATGAAGGTCAATAAAAAAAAGGGATAAGACAGTGTATTAATTGATGGGCGTGGATGGCATTCCAGTGTATGTGTAGACGAAAAAATTGCGATCAGTGTAAAAAAAAAGCGCGCTGCGGGTTATGATACTAATTAATATGAGTTCATTGTTTGCCAAACGAGATTAATGCGATTCAAAGGTGAGGAGAAAAGAAAACTGATGCGCTGATGAGTGATGATGGCATTCCAGTGTATGTGTAGACGAAAAAAATGCGATTAGTGTCAAAAAAGAGTGCACCGCAGGTTCAGTGCATAGAGCTGTAATAATACTTACGCGTGATATTAATATTAGTTATGGTGGCCCATTGTTCTCATAGTAAATTCAACTTAAAATAGCACTTAAAACAAAAAAATAATGAACACATTTATTAATAAAATAAAAAATAGAACAAAACTAAATTAATAATGAAAATAGAATCAATATAAAAATAGAAAAAAATAAAAAAAAAAAAAAAAATTTAATTGAAAAATAAATTAATAAAAAATATTGAAAAATAAAAATATTATTTTTTCTAAACATACGATTTCATTTTCAAATTGAATTTCATATGTTACCATGTGGCCCATCGTTCTCATAGCCCGAATCGTTCTCATAGCCCGCATTTTAAGCGGGCAGCAGTTGATGCAGCGCATGCGCAGTGGTGCTTCTTTTGAAAGCACATGTTTATACAACAACTAGCATTTGACAACTAGCTTTTGAGTTTTTAATAGTTTAGTTGGCTTTGTTTTAGTCTTGGCTTACCATATATAATTTAGTGATGCCTCCAAAGAGGCAAGCCTTGTGGAATGAGCTACAAGCGAAAATGGCCGCGAAACGAGCAAGAGCAGAGACGGGAAAGCGTGGAAAAAATGCGACAGCCCCCCACGAGTTGATTGTTCAGAGGCTGGCAGCGGAACCTGACAACAAGCAAACTTTTAAACCTGTGTCTCCGCGAGAATTTGTGGCATTCGATGATGACGAGCTGAATATCACAAACCTAAAGGGAGCGTGTGCAAAGCATTTCAACCTACCACCAGGTTCGTGCGATGTGTTAGTTACCAACAAAGGGCCGTCCTGCACGAACATCGCTCAAATATCTCATCGAAAGGATAAGGTATGTTTTATAGGGGCATTCCATTTAATATACACAACGCCCTATGGATGAGGTTTTCAGAGGGGTCGCCTGAATTTTAAAAAATTCTTAAGGCTTAGGCAAAGAGTAGAGAGGGCCATTCCAAAAAAAATCCACTCCCCCCCCTATGGACGAGCTCAGTAAAATTTGAACCCCCAAGAAAAAAAGATCAAAGTGCCGACGCACCAACCCCCTCAGAAATTTGTAAATTATGCCTTACCCCTCAGAAAAAATGCTAAGATCAAAGGATGCCGACAGGCTTAACCCCTCAGAAATGACTTTGGAGTCATCCTTAAAAAAGAACTCATCCATAGGGGTGGGTGGATATTGAATGGAATGGCCCTAAAATACTGTTAATGCAAATGAGCAACTTTGCAAGGGTTTCTGAGGATATGAACAATAGTTTTCTCACCCCCTAGGTTAGCCTCTTTCATAAACAGGGGGATCCTACACCCAAGGTGTCCCTGGTAAACACTTGCATATCTGTTGTTACAATATAATTTAACTTTAAATGCCTCTGCTTGGGGAGGGGGTTGTCCCTATTACACGAGACCATACTTAAAGCTGTAATAGTAGGCAAAGGATCTTGGTAAAATGGACATGCTGCCATATTATGGTGTATTGTCACTTTTTGTGTTGAGTGGATTAGAACCACATTTCATCAGCAAATTGTGATTTTGTATACCCCATTGATGGTATATTGCAAATTTTCCATAAATGGGTATTGGTAATAAAACCATCTTTCTACCATAGGTGTACCTTGTACGATTTGTCCTCACTGCAGAAAACGATTCACCAGAAGAGGAAGACCTAGAAGTTCCAGATTATCCAGCTAGTTTGCCAACAACTGCACACAGAAACAAGGATGTTAACTACCCTGTTTCTAAGAAGACAAGGTTTCCAGCATCAGTCTCTATAGGAGATCTCTTGAAAGCTGGAAAGCTTGTTAAACCCAAACCAAAGGAACATAGTGTGCTACAACTGGAACAGTTTGATATAAAAACTCGTGAATGGCACCACAAGGGGACATTGAACTTTCAATAGAATCCACAAAGTTTGATTCAGGTAGGTGCTTTTCGAGATGCATTTAAAGGAGAAGAAATAAATAAGCAGAGCGGTATGAAGAAGATCTGGGTTGTCAAAACATACAATGAAAAGGCCATTGCTACAATAAGAGATCAATATGAATCTACAATTGAAGATCACACACGCAAACAGGTCCAGATGCATGAAGTAGTCAGGCATTTTACCAAAGGATTTTCACTGAAGGTACCTGAAGAGTTTGGAGACTGTTTCATCTACGACCATGTGTTCTACACTAGGTTCCGAGACGCTTAAGCTACAGTGGAGGAATTCATCCCTGGTGTCTTCATGAAATATGTCAATAATGATGGAGAGTGCATATGTCCACCTGAAGATTCAAGTACTGAATGCAAAGAAGTGTTTGCTAAGGCCAAAGCACTAGTTCATTACAGTTACTGTGAGTCAAACAACAAAATGATGATCACAGATCTCCAAGGTTCAATGTACCGTTTGTACGATCCCGAGATATCAACAGAATCCCTCCGAGCTGATGATAATGAGACGGAAGAAGTGTATTTTTGCTGTGGCAACTTATCGACTTTGGGGATAAGAGGTTTTCTGGAAAATCACACATGCAACAAATTCTGCAGGATGCTGAATTTGTCTATTGAGTAAACACTCCTAAATCATTTGCAAAAACATCAGGAATAATTGTTGATATTTAGATACAAATTATACTCGTTCTGTTGAAGTTTGGTGTTAGGTTTTTCCCCATTTGTGGACAAACATTGAAATATTGCCTGTTCACATAACTGCATGTATGTGCTTTTAAAAAGATGCAGTTCTACAGGGAAGGTCAATGTTGAATAAACATTTTTTTTAAATATATTGTCACTGTTGTCTAGTTTAAATAGATGTAATAGTTACTGTTATAATAGATATATCTTTGTACTATCTTCATATCTCAACTGTTTCAGTGTGTTCTACAAAATGGGTTTTTCAGAAAATATATGTATCTGCGGCGTCTTGTTTCGTCAATTCCTGGCACTATTCTTTCACATTCTCTCTGAACAGCATCAGTAAGAAAGTTGTCTCCCTCAGTCATAACACCAGATATTCCACAGACCTCATCAAGTGTTTCTCTAGTAACCTCTAAACCTAATTAAATATGTAAAAAGGGTTTTAGTATAAATTATATTTATCATTTGTTAAGGGCTAGTTGTTTTTTTGGCATAATAATACGTTATCAGCACGTATGTTTAATTCAAAGCAGCAGATTATAATAGAACTTTTATGTTAACCCCCATTATAGTGCAAGACTACTAAAATCATCTGGCATTAGACAGATAATGCTGCTCAATGGGCCTTTCTTTTTCAACATACCACATTGTTCTGCATCATATCTCTCAGGGAAATTGAAAACATGATCAGGAACTCCTTTTGGCAAACGGGCATCATTTTGTTTTCGGATGCGATGTGAGTTCCAAACAGTCTCCCAAAAAAAGTCCAACTCCTTTTGCACAAGTGGTATAAAAATGTATGCAAGCAAATTTCTAAATGATTGAAATTTAATTGTAAACAAATTGCAGGTTCAATCACTTTGTAAATATGAATGTGTATTTGCATTAAGTCATCATTAAACTAAAATAGAGGTCTATGTGCTGCTGATTTTTAAAAATGGCAAATAATAGTGATGGTCTGGAGGGGGATGTTTGCTAATCTTTATTCAAGATTGTAAGTATGGACATAATGAGTAGAGAAAGCTAATACACTTGTTTGCAGTCAACATTTACTTTTTGTTTTTGCAATTTGCTTGTCTAATAGGATATAATTTAGCAGTAACAGTTATATATGTACAAATATTACTAGAACATGTACACACCTATCCATTTGTTCATTTGGGTCATATACTCCCTGATCTAGCAGTCTATGTAACTGACGTTTGAAGAATTTTTCCATTCTCTGATGCAACTCACGCCACCATCTTTCTATCTGGTAATAATGAACAAAATATAGAGACATATTCAGTATATATTTTTTTCCATTATATTTTACGGTGAGGTATTGTAACTGTATCTATATCCTTTATCAATTTGTATTTACTCACTTTATTATTGGTAGAAGGTCCAAAACGTACAGTGTCCTCTGCATTTTCTGTTTCATCTGTCATGCTCCACACCATGCTATGAATGGTCGCCATAATTCCCGTCTCTGTACCTTTGTCCAACCTCAAGTACTAACTAATCACTATTTCAAAGAAAAGAAACATGTTATCAATTAAAATTGACCAGAAAATTATAAAAATATGTTTTGTATGAGGGTTAAATGGGTCTTAATTTCGAGTGGAAATCATACACATGTCAAATTCAAGCCAGGAACAGTTGAGAAAAATTCAACAACTATTGGTCCTCTGCCAGGAAATGAACTGAACGTATGATTTCCACTCAAAATTAATTGAACGTATGATTTCTACTTGAATTGAATGTATGATTTCCACTCAAAATTAAGACCCATTTAATATAACCCTCTAGAAGTTATCGCACATCAAGTGAAGTGCCACAAAATCTTAATTGATTTACCCTCACTTATGTATAGTATGGCTAAACATACAAAAATATGGATCTTTAATCATGTGTTCTTAATTCCTAAGGCCTGTTTCAAATGTTGTGCTTCTCATGTGCCGAACGCATTAAACACAATAGATAATCAACTGAAATGCCTCATTATGTATTGTTTCTAATGCGTTCGGCACATGAGAAGCACAACGTTTGAAACAGGCCTAATTCTTACAGTAATACCCATTATTAAATTTGGATAATTTACCTTTTGTTTTATACAAATGTTCCATGTACCATCTACCTATCAGGCAAGGGTCTGAATTGGAAGTCCATACTTTAAGGAATAATATGCGAGCACTGAATACATCCTGCAAACCATACACTGCCAATGGAAACGTATCTTTCGCAAAGTCCATTAACTTATCATGGCCGTCTGCAGAATGTGTGTGTGATTACGCCCCTTTTAAATTGAGACAAGATAGAAGATATATATTCAAACTGTACAACTTACACAATTCATATGCTGATTATGAATCAGTTATGAATCAAAATTCAGATCACTGGCTGGGCCATTTGAAAATTAACCTTTTTTGAATATGAACACAAAGTACATATATATTTTTTTATACTTGGCATGTCAAGTTCAGGCACCTTTTAATTATGTATTAAATTATAAAAAATACAACACAAGGCACAGTACTTAATTAGTTGCCCGTGGGTGTGGGAATTTGTGGCATATTTTTTTTCTATTTTTATATTGATTCTATTTTCATTATTAATTTAGTTTTGTTCTATTTTTTATTTTATTAATAAATATTTTCATTATTTTTTTGTTTTAAGTGCTATTTTAAGTTGAATTTACTATGAGAACAATGGGCCACCATAATTAGTTCATTATGTTTGCTAAACGACATTAATGCGAATCGATTGAAGGTAGGAAAAAACTTGAGAAAATCTATGCGTTGACGGATATCACTGTCTTGATAAAATATAAAACTGTGTTTATTAAATCTCGCATTGCAAGTGAAGCACTGTTTGATCGGTACTCCTGTCCAGAATGAATATCAAATTATTGGAGTTGTTGGAACAATTTACTATGAAAATCAATAGAATAAAGAAAATGAGACGGTGTGAAGAAGAGGAGTGTCGGTGCATTGGTTCAAGGAAGGCGAGAGTACAGACCTAGAATGCGTCGGATAACATGTTGTTGCATGTGATTACGTAGCCAGAGATGTTCGTTCGAGTAAATGCGCGGCTACTTGACCACGGAACAAGTAGAAGAAATTGAGCAAATATTATATTAAGGTTGGTTTCTAGCTGCCCATAAGACTATATGTATGGGCAGTTTTATTTTTAAAACTTATAAGCATGATGTGTTGTTTAGGGTTTAATCAAGGTCGTGTGCATTGGTTAAATAAGGAAGGCGTGGATACGCTATGGCTGTGCCGCAAAGATTCAGTACTCGGTTAAGGACAAATTGAGCTTTTTTTAGTATTATTTTAACACCTTTTTTATATGAATAGTTTTTTATCTATTATATAATATATCTCATATACATTCCCAATATTATTATAAAAAGTACTGATGTTACAATATAATCTTTATACATTGATTGTTTTTGATATTCTTACTGCTGAAAGATTCCGGTCTTTAATGTTCTTTCGTACCTTTTGTTCTCTTGATATGATTTTTCTTGCGTATTTCTCGGGAAGCAATATTGTTCTGTTTTCTTCTATGATGATAAAGTCGCGAAAGAGATCGTATTTGCTTTCTTCAATCATGCCTTCTAGTTTTAATTTTTAAGTTTTATAAAATTGTTCTCATTGAAAGTTGTGCTTGTGTTTTGATTTCCATGATAAAGAAAGGTTAATTTATATAGTTCCGCCATTACCATTCTGTTTTATATATTCTATTCTACGGAATGTTTTTCGATATTATGATATGTCCGTTTGTTTTATTATCCTTATATACTATGTGTTCGTTACTTCCACAAACATTTTTCTCCTTTTCTTAATGAATATTTTCGCGGTTTTTCAATTTTCGTTTTTTTCTTTCTGGCGGCGTTACTGCTGGTAGGGTGTGGTCATAATTTGTTGAAATCATCATACTATCTGTGAAATTACTCCATGATTTTTTTCCCTTTTTTTCATCAGAAATTGTTTTGCGCTTGGTTTCTTTCGCATTTTCCACGCATTGAACCAATTCCAGCGATATTCATCTATTTCCAAATCAATATCATCATACGCCTTTAGCAACTGAACCATCCAATTGCAGCTATTTTTTTGCTCAAACTCACATTCGGATAAGAGTAGAAGTAGGTTGAAATATTGTGTTCGCGAAAGATTAATGTGATATAAGTTTGTTTCATTTTCAATCATTAATTTTATAAATTTAAAGAGTTTTTCTGTGTCAAGCGGATAATATGCATTTTGTTCGTTTTTGCAGGCCATCTCAAATGATTTTTTAGTTGAAATAATATGTTGATGTTCCGTGTTTAAAGCTGAGGTGTTTGTTTTCAATGCAACATGTGTCATAGCAAGTTGTTATAATGCATGTGCCCGGATTAATTTCTTTAAATTCATGATTGTAGCATGTTCCCGCAGTATAGTTTATTCATTTTAACGTCTCCTTCCAATGTGGTTTCACTATCCCTTTTAAAGTTGATCTTGTTTTTAAATTCATTCATTGTCGACCTTTTAGTTTGATTTCTCTTTGGTTTTTTGCTGTCCACACACTTGATCCAAGTACTAGCTCTTTAAGGTCTGACAGTCTGAAAAAATCCAGTGCTTTTAAATGATCCGGGTAGCAGTATTTGAACTTTCGGCTTTATCTAGTTGTCCCTGTTTTGCAATAATGCTACCCTTAATATTGTATATTCTTGAAATACTTTTTTCGTTGATCTCATGTTCACAATCTTTCATTGTGATTGGGAAGTATATTTGAATGCAAAAATTGATGAAGTATTTTTTAGCTTCTTTGTATGCGACAACGATAATTTCGTTGAAGAGTGATAGATTTGTCTTGTGTTTTTGTAGGAAAATTTGTTTTATTTCTTCTATATATTCCTTTTCTTTGCATTCCCCTTTTATTTTGGGTGGAAAGAGGATGATTTTGAAAGAAAAGTTCGTGAAATTCAAAGAAGTAACAAAGTTCAAGGAATTGTATAATTTACTCAAGTTGGAAATTTTTAATATTGGATAAATAAAATTGAAAATTATAAGAGTTTCAGTTTGTGTTTTTGTTTGCAGTAATAAAAATTTTAAAAATTGCGTTATGTTTTTTCCCTCTCATATTTTTTCAAACGAACATATTGAAAAAGTTATATCGATTGAACCTATTTCAAAATACATTTTTGATGAAAATTTGGATTCATATGCTTTCCCTTTAGATGGAACATTTAAAATTTTTCAAGTTTTTTTAGCTGATAATTTTTCAGGTTTTCCAAAGGAAACCTGCATTCAAATTCCAGCGTTAATTCGCTTAACACATTTGTTAGTAAAGTCAGAATTCAAAAATAGATATGTTTTCGATATGCGAAATTTAACATCTGTTTTAAACTATGAACAGCAAAAGGATTATGGAAAATTTTTGTTTGAAAACGATCTTTGCTTTTTATCATATTATGAAAATAGAGGCATGTATTTATATGGTCATTCATGTAATAACATGAAAGATGCGGAGCATAGAGTTGAAAAAAAGTCAACGACCTGAGAAAGTGATGATGGTCATGCTTATTCCTTTCAAATTTGGTTAATTAAAAAAGAAATGAGCAAGAGTCCTTTGTATAAAGAGAATTGGTGGAAATTCTACGAGGACTATTTTCATGCAATCAGTTGCGATCAACGATTTGAAAATTGTTTGCAAAGTCATTGCCATTGTGGTTAGAAAGACGAGTGATTGAATTGCTTATCTTTGTCATCTGCAAAATCATTTTCATGATTCCATCACTTCGTGAATTAGCAAGTCAGGTCTTCTGGAGAAACAAGGTAAAACAATTTAATTTAAAATACTTAGTTTTACGATCTATGATACAAGATATAACTGAGAAATTGAATTTAGATCAACTTAGATGGGGCACAATAAGTGTTTTCAGAAATGGGTTGGGGTTAGAGAAGTGGTTTATGAATATAGAATTCGTAATTATAGCGAATTAGATTTTTAAAAAATTAATTATGCATGCAGGTGGAATGATGTGGATTGCTTTTTTGTGTTCAGATGTTTGGATTCTTTATTCATATGAGAAAAGAAATTTCATTTGTATTTTATCTGTCAAAGAATATTATTGTAATATGAATCAAATGTATCCCGTTTTTTCAAAGTTGTGATAAAAGTGAAATTAATTGTTATATGCTTAATTGGCATTGCTTTTCAATGCATTGTAATGTTTTTAATCATTGTAAAGTTGGTAAACACTCTAATTTTAGATTAAAGAGACATTGTAAAATTTTAAAACAATTAATCATGGAATACTGCGACTTTAAAAGAAATGTAAGATTGAAAATGGCATTGGAAAGATTAAAATTGTAATTTTTTTCAAAAAAATATATTTAAATGAAATCTTGTTTTTTATTTCTTCATTTGCCCAACAATTTTTGTCATGGCAAGTTCAGGTGAGTTCTTTATATTTTTTATGGCAAATGATAAAATTGCACGAACGATTGCAATAAACTTTATCAACATGCTGAATTGGAATTTGAAGAATTATCCTTGTTTATATTAATTGGGAATTTTTGAGGGTTGATGAAAATAAAGAGGAATGGTTTTGCTCGCTCTCTCATTTAAATAATGATACAAACGAACAAAAACGATGGGGTGAAAAACTTTATAAAGTTTTAAAAGCAGAACGCATTGAAACGAAGGGGATATTTGATAATATTAATGATGAATAATTATTTTCTATGTACTTATAAAAGGATGATGATTGTGATATATCCTTTGATTTTTTATAACGGCAAGTCATACTGATCATTACGATAGCTTAAAATCAATTTTCATGCATTTTGATAATGGAAATAATAGTATGAATGATGACATTATGTTATTAATAAAGGCAGTGTTGCAAAAACAATTATTGAATGGTATATTTCTCTATTGAATGGAAAAAAATGCACACTTATTTCAATTAAAAAGGGTGATATCTTTGAAGCAAAGTTGCCTGAAGCTAAAGGGGGAAAAATTGCAAATGAAAGAAATGAAATTACGATCCTTCTTTGGGCGGGGGGTAATACAAACAATGAAGGCGTGAGACAGCGGGGGTTCTGGGGCATGCCCCTGAACTTTTAAATTTTATTAGTAAATTTTTATTACTAGGGTCTCTAAAACGCTATTCCTGGCATTTTCAGTCATGTTATTTCCCGAAGGTAAGGTTTATGGCAATCTTAAAGATACAGATCAACGATTTTTTGTTATTTGGATAATTTATTTCAATATTTCCAATTTATAATGGCGCCAAAATATATTTAAATTAGAAAAGGAAAAGGTTTAACTTCCCGTTTGAGCTGATGAAATGTTAATACTTCATGTTATAATGTTATTCTTCACCTAATCAAATCTCAAAAGTGATCCCTAGAGTAACTGGGTGGACCCCCCCTAGCCCCCTTAACACACCCAGTCCTCCCCAGTCCCTTCCCGGGTGAAAGAGCAAGATTAGCAAAACGAATTTTTAAATTTGATGATTTCTTTAGAAAATACAGTGCATGAATAATTGATTTTTTTATAAGTCTCTTGTGTATTCTATTTTATTTTTTTTCCCTCCTCCTTTCTGCGTAAATAAAGGTGATTTTATTGTAGCATTATTTGCCTTCTTTTGTAGTTTTATTTAATCTCGCAAAGTACGGATTAAACCTTTTCCCCATCTTTTTTCTTAAGTGATTTGTGAGTTTTCGTTTTGCTAAGATATTGCTTTTTTTTTCCCCTTTGATTTATATTTCATCGTAAATTATTCCAGGCCAGTAGCTAATTATGTCCGTAGGAGGTAAATAATTCCTATTGCTTGGAATTTTTCTGGTTTAATACAATTTCAAATCTCTTGTGATGATTGAATTAATTGGTTTTCCACCTTGTTTTCGTTGTTCACATAACGTGGTGAGCCATGTGTTGTTTTGTATGCATCGATGCATTTGCTTTTTGCTTTATTCTCATTGCAAACATGCACAATGCTGTTCTGTTTTTTCCATCATGTTGATGTTTCTTATGTTTCTTTTTTCCTTGTATATTTTGCAATAAACATATTTTTGTTGATCCGTTTTTTAAAAGTGAATTAACCATTTGTTGCATCTGCAATACTGGATTTTTTCATTCAGAGATTATTTTCCTTTTGATGTTTTCGCTGTTCTTTTTTGCATTTTTTTTCCATTTGACATTTTGGATTTGAATTTTTTTTGTTACAGCCATTTTTCTCTTAGTTTTTTTAGTAAATTCTGAAATCAGTGCATTTATGTACGAGAGGTTCAAGAACGCCATTTCGTGCGAAGGACGAACATATTGACGATTTCAAATTAAACTCTATAACAGCACAAGTTTTTTAAAACTGTCTACGAATTTTACTATAGTATAAACTTTTAGCTTTTTGATTTTGCACATTAATAGATGTTAGATTTTGTCTGCGTTTGTTATAAATGGATATGGATTAGCATTGTGGTATATATAGTTTAAATGTTTTTAACTGTTATATTTGTAATTATAACAATTTTATCACCAATATGTACGTAATTTTTAATCAATAATAAATTTCCGGTAGAATTCTTTGTTTTTTTAGTAAATAATTTTAATCCCGAAATAATTGTCAAAATGATTTTTTATAAATTTTATCATATTTTCAATTTTGCTTTTAACATTGCTGCTAATATCTGGAATTTTTAATTGCATCACCTTATATCTATTTTTTAGAATTTCAGAATAAAATTTACTACATTATCACATCTCTTTCGTAAAAATCGATAATATTGAAGAATATAAAAGGTGATATACGAATTGTCTCATCATTGTCTTCGACATTGAATGTTGTATACTTATCCCCTTGTATAAAGTAAACTTTAATTGTAGGAATAATATCCATGTTAACAAGATATGGGAAGTGTGTGTTTTAAGGCAAAAGATCCTTTATTGACATTTAAATGCAATTGTGTAGTGGTTGATCATTCGCCTAATGCTGAAATAGGTACATGCATAAAAATGAATAGTAAAAAAATCTAGAATAAACTAAATTTATAAAAACTACCTAAATTTATTAAAAATTATATTTAGATATTCCTGATGGAGTGACTGAAGAGGACAGAAACACTCAAAAAAAGAAAAAGAATTGTCTGAATTGCTGCTGTTTTGTTTCTCCCGTATAATTGATGAAAAATGATGAATGATTTATCAGAAGATGATGTGAGAAGATTAGTTAGTGCTTTATCTGAACGATTCAGGTGGTGCACGTGTTTGATTTTGAAAAAAAAAATGGTAGAATGTACATGCATGGTGCATACCAAATTAATTGTGTTGATTTCAAAATTTCAGCATGTTGCTTTAGGGTGGCGTTACTAACTGGGGCCGGTTGTTCGAAAGATGGATAACTTATCCAACGGATAAGTCCTATCCAACGGATAAATCTGCTATCCAGTGGATAGTTATCCATTGGATAAAAACGCGTTGCACGAAGCGTGGATAGTGAAGTGGATAGCTATCCAATAGATAAGTTAAAATTTGCCGGAAGTAAACAGGATTATCCTGAAATTTCGTACCACAACGTCAGCTGTTGCTAAGCATTTACAACATTGAATTCATAATCATTACGAATTCTCGAGTATAGTTACTGAATGGAAAAGACTTGAACAAGTGATTTGCTCGAACTTTGCACTTCACATCATAGTGATTTTATTAATTAAACACATTGCAATTTTATTCCTTGACCTTGCAACGCTTTGCCTTTCGGTTCCATAGCAAATTTAGGAACACTATTTTAATGTTCGTGAATGAAATTACTTAGATATTAGCAAGTTTCCTTGGAATAGGTTGAATCTTTCTTTGGATATTCGCGTTTATAAACTGATTAAAAGCGTATAGTATATTTACCGCCTGTTATAAATGCGAAGATCTCCAAAAAATCGCCGCTCGGAACGGAATGTGTAGGCAACGTGAAACGCTGCTGCGACAAATTGCACTTCGAAAACATTTCTAATAGTGAATACAATCATGATGTGTATTCGTTTGTTGAAACACAGTAACAGGAATATGACATTTTTGTCCTATTTTGTGTAAATGTTTACAGTGTTACCTTGTATCTTTGAATTTATCCACTGGATAGTGGATTTAAACCACCTTCGGACCTTGGATAAATTTATCCGGTAGATAGCGATTTTTATCCGCTGGATAAAGTTATCCAAGCTTCGTGCAACGCAAATCACACGCTGGATAAAACTTATCCGTTGGATAGCGACTTATCCGTTGGATAGCGACTTATCCACCTTTCGAACAACCGGCCCCTGGTCTTTTACATTTGAGAAACCCAAAAAAGTTTGAATTACTTAGAAGAGATAACAAATTGATTAATGTTTTTATGGAAGAAAATATTTGATATATTTATGAAAAAATTAACCTTCCTGTCGGGAAAGTTTCAGGATCAAGTTATGAGTCAGTCTATGAGAATTACCTAAAACAGGAAAATGTTGATCTTGTTGTTTACTCCGATAAGTATTCTAATCAGATTGTTTTTGACACGAGGGTTGATGAAAATGGTAACATTTTACGCATAACAAATGAAAAACATATGAAAAAGATCATAAGTGTTTTATGAAACCGCTTAGGGAAAGTAATAATACAGCAACATTTCCAACATTATTTTTTTTTTACTTCAAAACAAAAACTGATGAAAATGATCCCCTTCTATGCTGTGGTTCAAAAAGTTTGTCAATATTGTGAAAAAAAGGAATGAAAAAAAAGGATGTGAAGAGAAAGATGAGAATGCTGAAAAATTTGCAGATCTATTTATTAAAAAAGCAAATGGTTCAAATTGCGTTTGCGGATATAGACAGTATGTTTTTGATAATAATGGAGATAATTTTATTTCAGACTTAATTAGTTTTATAATTGAACAAAGAAATAGTATTTGGATTGCACACAACGGAAGTTGTTTTGACACAAGTTTTTTTATTACGGAAATTAATTAGTGAACAGGAAATAATTCCCGATGTTATAATGAATGGGAACAAGGTAATGCGATTAAATGTACCCTTTTGTTAATGCGACATTTCTTGATAGTTACTTGTTTTTGCATATGTCGTTAGCTAAATTTCCAACTTCCTTAGGTTTTGAAGATTTAACTAAAGGGTATCACCCCTATTTTTTTACAATTTACAATACAAAGCTGCAATGATTGATGTTCGATTTTTTGACCTAACAAAAATGGGTGATGAAGAAAGAAAGGCATTTAATTCTTGGTATAATAAGAAATGTAAATCAACATATGTATTTCGAGATAAGATTTATTATTATTGTGTTTCGCATGTTAATATTTTTTGAAAGGGATGTTTAATATTTTCAAATTTAATGAATGAAATGGCGAATGTGAAGTTCGAACCGTTTTACGATTCGTCCATGCTGACGTTGAATCGCAAGTGTTGCATTAAAGGTTTTTAAGTTAAACTTTTTAAAAAAACATCAAATGGCGTTAATTCCAAAACAAGGATATTGAGGGAATACCAATCAATCGTTAATTGCATTATGTTGGTTAAATTCTATTCCTAATTTAACACACTCAAAAATGCATCGAAATGGTGAAAAGCAAATTTGTGGGCGACATGTTGATGGATTTGATGAAAACACAAACACTGTATATCAGTTTCACGGATGTTATTTTCATGGATGTGAAAAATGCTTTGAGCTCGAAGGTTTCAACAGTACAACTAATGAAAGTTCTTTTAATTTGCGAGAAAAAAACAAGACGATTCACAGAATTAATGTTATCACACGGATATAAAGTTATTGAAAAATGGAAATGTGACTTTCTAATTGAAAATAAGTTTACTGAAAAAAGTTGCACATGAGAAACTAAAATATTTCAACTTTTTACCACTTGAGCCAAGAGATAGCCTTTTCGGTGGGCGAACATCCCCTGTTTTTTTAAATTACGATGTGAAGGAAGGTGAAAAAATTCAATATTATGATTTTACATCTCTTTTTTTGTATGTGCAAAAGAAAAATAAATTTCCAATTGGTCATCCTGACAATTACTTGCGAGAACAATGTAAATCCATTGATATTAATGTAATGACCGGATTGATAAAATGTAAAACATTACCACCAAAATCATTATTTTTTCCTGTTTTGCCGTTCCGTTTTGAGGGGAAATTAATTTTTGCTCTGCGTAATCAATGTCCAATTGAGAAAATGATAAATTGTTCGCATTCTGTCAACAAGCGCTCTCTTTGTGGAACATGGACAAGTGTTGAAGTTAAAAAAGCAATTGGCATGGGATATAAAATAATTGAAATTTTTGAAATATATGATTATACACAGTCAGCAGAGATTTTCGGGTAATATGTGAACACGTTTTTAAAGATAAAACAAGAAAGTAGCGGAGTTCCAAAAGAATGTTTTGATGAAGAGGGAAACATTAATGATAATCTTTTAAATCATTTCATAAATGAATATGAAAGAATTGAAAAAATAAAATTGAATAAAGAGAAATTAGTGCGAATAAATTCCGCATTACGAACAATTGCCAAATTTTTATTAAACGCATTATGGGGTAAATTGGCACAAAATGATAACAGCGTTGTTGTTGATTTCATTAATTCATATATGGAATTATGCGAATTATTAAATGACAATACCGTCGATGTAACATCAATTGATTTTATTTCGGATAATTGTGCGCTAACAACACATAGGAAAAAAATGTCAACATCTGTTCACTTGGATAATAGAAATGTTGTTGTTGCTTCATTTGTGACCACTTATGCTCGATTAGAACTCTATAATGTATTAAAGAAATTAGGTGAAAAAGTATTGTATTATGATACTGATTCTGTTTTTTTGGTTGAAACTGAAAAAAACAAAAATATTATTCAAACTGGAAATTTTCTTGGCGACTTAACAGATGAAATGGAAAAGGATAATTGTAGTACCGGAGCAAAGTGTTATTCGTATTTAACAAACAAATATTCGTATTTTAATAAAAAGTCGAAAAAGAACTAAATTGAATGCGACGAGATTACACATGCAAAAGGGTTTTCATTAGATAATGAAGCAAAAAAAAAATTTTGAATCAATAAAACAGCGTGTGGAAAATAAATAACACATTATTGATATTTATTATAATCGAAAAATTACACGAAATAATCGCCAACAGGTTATGGTGTTACCTGAAATTATAAAATTCAAATTCACATTTAATAAAAGATACATTATTGAAAATTCTTATAAATAATTTCCGTTTGGTTTTTGTTTTAGCGAAAAGAGATAACCAATGTAATGCTACCCCTTTCCCATCCATTTATGATGTGCATTACGGGACCAACACAATGTGGAAAGACATATTTCATAAAACAGCTAATTGCAAACATGGATGAAATGATTGACCTGACACCTGATAAAATCGTCTTTCTTTATACCACCTTTCAACTGATTTACGATGAAATTCGAAAAGAAATTTATGAAAAACAAAATGAAAACGATCTTTAAGATATAAAGTTTATTGATTGTGATAAAGGTATCCCAACAATCGATGATATAAAAAATGAATTTGGTGTAAGAACATTGTTAATCCTAGATGATCTAATGGTTCATGTTGGTTTGGCAACTGCATCATGCACAGCATCAGAAAATCAAAGAAATTTGAATAATTTAGTTTGCCGCGATAGTCATCACCATGACATGTCATTGATATTTGTCTGCCAAGATATCGGGTATAAATACGTCCTTTCAACATTAAAAAAAAATAGTCATTATCATTGTGTGTTTATCAATCATACAGATGTAAAACCAATTTACCAAATGGCTAAAAGCAAAGGAATTGAAAAAAGAAGATTCGATGAAACATATAATGACATTAAAGATAAAAAGAATTCGTATTTGTTTTTTGATGGGAAACCTGACAGTTATGCAAATGCATGATGTCGCACAAAAATAATGCCAAATGAAGACACGACATTGTATATAATTTAATTTTTTTTATTAATGAAATAAAAGTTTTACATTTCTGACTATTTTCTACTTTTTTACATTTTTTTTCATATAATGATTTAATGTCAAAATTGTTTTTGGATATTTCAAATAATTTCATTTCATTTTCAAGTGTTTTTCTTACTTGTTCTTTTTTCTCAATTTTACCCTTCACACCAAAAAATATTTAATTACCCTCCAGAAATAACGATTTATTCCAAAGATATAATAAACTCCACATCCCGCATGTTACAGTAAACATGTTTTGAATAAATTTGTTATAAAAGTTAATCAATTCTAAATTATTTTCCTTTGCGAATGTATTCCAAAATTGTTGATATTTTTCTGCTTTTATTCCAAAACTGTCAAAAAAAAATCATTTTGCCCGCCTTTATTTTTACTGCAACCCAATGTTGACCTGGTTTATTAGCTGTATCTGTATTCCATATCCATGAACATTTTTTATTTAATTGGCTATTGGCCCAGAAAATTGTCTATGTATTTTTTTCAATTATTTTTTTCGATTATTATCAATGTCATCGATCATCAAATACTTGCTAACAAAACAGATCGCGTTAAACTTCATTACTTCCCCATTAATGAAGAAAGAAGAGGCATTGCCAACATTGGAGCGATCATTGCCAAGGATCCAATAACCTCTTTTTGTTTTATATATTTATTTTTCCTTTTTCCAACATTTTTTTTTCCGAAACCACCTTTTTGTGTTTTTGCAAAGTGTGCTAAATTTTTCGTTGTTTAATTCGTTGAATTCTATTATAATTGGGAAAGGGAACAGGATTTCCAAAAAATGACCAATCATTAATTATCCCACCTCTTTGTTTTATTTTATTTGTCAATCTCCTTGAAGCCGACCCGCTTAAACCTTTTTGCTTTCTTTTTACACCCATTCCCATTTGTTTCATTAATAACAATGGTAATATTCCACCTTTTTGTGTCATGTTTGTACACTTTCCTTTTAAAGCAAAGAATTTATAAACTTTAAACTCCAACCCTTTTTGTTTCCTTTTTCTCCAAAAATACCTGGGTGTTTTTCAAAATGTTTTACTTTTTTTTTATTATTTATACTATTTGTAAATATTTTCCCAAAAAAACATTCTTCAAACATAAACATTACTTATTTATACAATTTTCGTCTCTCTTCACATGAATAGGGTAGTCTTCAGCTCTTCGTAATTTCTCAGCACTTCTTATTAAATCATCTGATTTTTTCAGTCCTGCATCAGCTTCTAATAATGGTGATCCGCGTCTTGATCTTGGAATACGCGATCTAAATTCACTGTGCTTTCACTAGCCCTGCCATCAATCATATTCCTGTACATGGTTCTTATTCCTCTATTTTTTATATATGACACAGGCATTTTACTTTTTTTTAACTTTGTTAGGGCAAAATTAAGATTAATGTGAATATATCATGAACCAAATCAGATTGCATTCGTTCGGTTATTATGATTTTTTTATGTTTAATAAATTTAGCAATTTTTTCAGCATCTCTATTATCAAATTGCAGTTGTTTTTCATCTCCATCTTTTTCTTCCTCTTCTTCATTGTTAATGGGGGCAGAATTATTTTTTTCCTTTTTCCTTCCAAAAATTTTTCCTTTTTTCTCAAAATCAATGAGATTTAAGGATTTATTCATTTTTGTTTTTCTCACGTTCAATTAACTTTATGGCTCTACTAAAACATGAATTCAACGCAAAATCTTCAATAAATAAGATCTTCAAATCTTCTGAACTAAATTTGTCTTTTACCACTCTTTTAAGCAAATGTTTCTCCATATCAGTTAAATTTATACTAATTTTTACTAATACTCGTAGCAAGATACATTAATTTTCTTTTTATATTATTATCGTATAGTTTATTTTTTGTTTTTAAATCAACACGAAGAAAATGTTTCAATTTGAATAAAAAAGACTTATTTTCTTTTTTTTATGTTTTTAATTTTATTAAATCTCATAAGAATGTTAGGTAATGTATCTGTATCAATTTCCTCTTCATCACTGCTATTTCATCATCTCCAATATTTCCAATTGATTCAGGTGTGTTAATTTCTTCATCATCAAATTCATAAATGAATTCATCATCATTACATTACCAGCATCATAATTATTCTCTTGATCAAAATTTAATTCAATTTCTGATTGGGGAGGTTTGTCTTCATTTCCCGCTTTTTTTGTTTCTTCTTTTTGTTCATTTTTCTTACTTTTGCTTTCCATTACTTACACATAAAGCGAAATCGGAATTTTATGTATTATGGCGCGTTTAAACCTAACACCATCAATAACGACACCAAATGTATAATGAATACAATATCTTTTTTATTTTAAATATTCACATTGGTGATTTTTTTGTTGTGGCTTGAATTTTTTTTCTCATTTTTTTAAAATGTATATAGTCTTCGAGGCTCCTGTTGATACGAAATGAGAATTTTACCTTCAAAATCTCTTTGATCAATCAATAAAATAAACAAACGTGAAGGTGTTTTTCCATTAAAAATATTGGTTGCTTGATAATTTCGAATGCTGGCACTAATCCGTTTGAACAACGCTTTGATATTCCGAGGTGTAATATTTACACTCTTCAGCTTTATCAACCATCCTGTTATTGCTGTTCGCATTTGTTCATTTGGTTTAAAAATTGGGAATGTTAATTGTAAATTAGATAAGTGTAGCCCTACATTGCCGCTGTTGCAGCACCAGGCCCCCCACCATCAGCAACAGCCAAAATACGATTATTTGCAGCTCTTTTTAATTGAATTTCAATGTCAAAACTTGTAGGTAAATATTGATCACGACCATTATCATTAAAAACGGAGCAAGCAAGAATATCCTCTGCATAAAATGACGCTCTTGGTCTTGTTGCAAAATAATGTCTTCGTTCAGCACCATAATTTCCAAGGGCATCAGCAAGGTTGTGAGAACGAATTGGATCACCGTGATCAGCGTAATTAAAAGCACCCACTGTATCTCTGTATGCAAGATTAATTTGCTGACCATTATTATAAGTGTTCGGCATTTCAGTCATTAACCATTCAAGGTATGCATGTAACCCCTCGTAATTACTTGACAAGTTAATTAAATTATGATTTTTTTTAATCTCCTTCGTTTTCCACATGGTGCGTAAAAAACATGGGGATTTTTAATAAACATTGTGAATCACCTGCTGCAGCAACAGCATTACTCGTGACATGATTCATTAATTGACAATCAGCGGAAATTTGTACTTTGTTTATTAAAATTAATCTGGATGGTTTTGCTGAGTGACGGAATGTGTAAACGTCGGCAAGCGGGTCAACAGGGGTTGCATTAATAATTTCATGATGATTTTCTACAAATGTTTTATCAACAGGAAAATCGGGGTCACTTAATCCCGCGTCCTCGGCACTTCGTTTCACCATGATGACACAAAGAAAATGAAATGCAGACAAAAATGAAAGTAATAATATATTTTTTTAAAGTTGATGTTAAATTAGGAATTAATAAACCTGCGGCCATTCCCTTACCAAATCCTTTCCCTATCTGTTTTTTCTTTCTTCCCCCTCCTTGCTTTTTCTTTCCACGTTGACGTTTTTTTCCCCGGAAAATCCCTTCTCCCATCTGTCGATATCGATGTAATCTCCTTCCTTCGATGATAAACCATTTTTTAATCTCCATCAAAAATTGTTTTAACACTTTTGCGTCGATTCGGGATTTTCTTTTCTGTTGTTTTCCTGAATTTCGTTTTAAAGTTGTTTCTTGATTCAAATTACTTGGAGTAATTAGATCCGTGCTTGTGGCTGCAACAATTGATTCTTTTTTTATTTCCCCATTTTTTATGCTTTTTATGTAAAATAAGTTTCCAGGATAATTTTTTCCTCGTGAATTTCGTATAACATTGATTTACATAACTCAATATCTTCTTCCCTTCATGCCATATTGAAAAATGAAGAAACTAATTTCAATCAGATACTAATATCCATCTGATAACACAAAATGCAAATTAATTTCTTCATTTGTAAAAGCACCATTAGTACTGTCTTCACATTCACAAATAAACTTAAACTTTTTGTTAAAATTATCCTGTGTGGTTAAAAGAGATTTGGGTAGTTTAAACTTGCTGCTAAATTTTTCTTTATTTGCATTTATATTAATAAAATGAAAAAAATTTTTGGCTAATAAAAAATATTGATCGACATCTAATTCATCACCCGCTGAATTTTGAGGGGTTGACAAACCACCTTCCCCTTTTCTATTGTGATAAGGTGTGAAAAAATGTATATATTGCATATTACTATAACTACGATAACTATACTTGCAGGAACGTAATGTTGGTTTCAAGGATGGAGTTGATATTGGACTAAGTATATTAAGAGTCTTCACCTCAGCTGGTGAATAATAAGATCTCTTAATTATAGATGAATCGAAATAATCTGACAATCTGTGGGTGAAAATTGTATAATCGCCATAATCTATACCCTTCCATCCCATCGTTTTATTGTGACTAGCCCAAGGTGAATCAGCATTATTTAAATCTTCATCATTAAGATCAATCATGCGACATTATGAAATTATGAAATTTCCCTTAACATTTTTTCCACTATAATTCTCAAGTGAAGCATATATATCCGGATCTTCATAATCACTTTTAAACATAAAATTATATGAAATATATTCTTTTGCAACAATAAAATTTATTTTTTTTTTCGCAAGTTACTTAAGCTTAAGCATAGTGAACAAGAGCTTGAATATTAACGTTTCCGAAATTAAAGGGTATATGTTTTCCACTTGAATCCTTTATCGTAAAATGCAGGGAATTAATATAATTTTTTTTTAATAAATTCAGTTGAAGAAGAATTATATGATTCACCAAAACTTTTTTTTTAAAAGCGTTATTTTTTGTTTTTTTCCAAATGCTAACAAATACTTCAAAGAATCTGACAAAAAGAAATTTAATTCAACCTCGATTTTTGCATCTGTAACCCCTTCAACAAAATCTTTATTAAGACCAACAGCGGAATAATAAGTACCATTAATGTCAATAACATAAGTACCATCATTTTGTCTCTTAAAATTAGTATTTTCCTTTCTAAATGAAGCTATATCACCACCATCATATGCTATAAATTTATTAGTATAATTATTTAATTTCTTTTCCAGACGTGCTATTTTCTCATTTCCGGAAAGTACTTCCCAATGATCACTATTGGTCTGATTATACTCAGACTTCTTGAATTGAACATGATGGTCAAAACTGATTTCCGCACCACCATTGAGATCAGGAAAACCATTTTTTTGAGTAAACCATAACTCAAAAAATGAATTCCAAACTAACTTAATTTTTCCATTTGCTTGTTGTAAAAAACTAATTCCATATTCCTCAATATTCCCATTAATAAATTTTAATATCTATTTTAAACTATAAATTCCATTGGGAATATTTTTTTCTTAATTTTAATTTCAATACAATTTTTATGCCCCAAATATGAATAAAAATAGACAGTATGAGTTAAATAGACAGCAAGAGTTTTAAAATGTTTTATTTCAAACGGCGAAAGATGTTTGTAGGAAAAAGAAAAACTAAAATAAAATTCATCATCTACAATGTTAATAATAGACTTTGGATACGATACACTCACAACCTCCATTCGCACATCATTATTTACACCATCAATTGGTGATAAATGAGACATAACAAAATCATTTGTAAAATTATTTTCCCCTGGACAATTGCTAGGAATAAACACATTTCTCATTGTCATTTTAATTTTCTACACAACTTGCAATTCTTCTCTATAACACTTCCCCTTTATCACCTCGTTATTTTAGTCGGTAATTTCATATGTTATGAGATCAGTGACAAAACTTTTCGGGAAGTACTTTCCGGAATTGAGAAAATAGCACGTCTGGAAAAGAAATTAAATACTTATACTAATAAATTTATAGCATATGATGGTGGTGATATAGCTTCATTTAGAAAGGAAAATACTAATTTTAAGAGACAAAATGATGGTACTTATGTTATTGACATTAATGGTACTTATTATCCCGCTGTTATCCCAGTGACAAAAACTTTACTAATTTTAAAAATTTCCCCTCTCCATCTTTGCAAACTGAATTTTTCAAACACTGAATTTTTCGCACATGCAATTCTAACTTTTTGTCCTTTTTTTAAAAAAGAATGAATAATGGAGGGATTTTTAAAAATCTTTAATAATCTTTTTTCAATCGTTATTTTTTTTCTATCAAAATATATATCGTAAGGAGAATTATTAAAAAGTGCTGTATGGGGAGAATCATTGTATCTTTGAACAACCACATGAATATATTTTGAATAATTAAAATTATTAGTGACAGAAATAATACGTCTTACCATTGTCTTCAATGTTTGGATAACACGCTCAACATGCGATGCTTTAATTTCACGATTAAAAGTATGAAATAATTCGAAATTATACTTTTTACTTAGTTCCTTTCTAATATTTTGAAACTCAGATCCCTCATTGCTTTGAATTTTCTCAGGAATTTCTCCGCTATGATGTAAAATTTCTTCTAATTTTTTCCCAACATTGTTACTACTTTAGTTCTTCAACAATTTCAGAAGAACGTATTGAGAATAAACATCAATACAAACTAACCAATATTTACAACCATAATTATATCTTGCTAAATCATTCATTTCAGCTAAATCTATTGACGATTGTTTATTTCTAGCATTAACATCTATTTTTAATATTTTTAATATGTTTATACGACTTTTGTGTTCTTTCATGCAATCTATATTTTTGTAAGTCATCACAACTTAATGTCTCCCCTTTCAGTAATCGAGATGCTTTCTTTATCAAATCAATGTCAAAACTTTTACTTCCTCTTTTTTTCGCTGGCATTACTTCTTACAATCTAAAAAACAATCATACTGAATTAAAAATTGCATCAATACGATCTCCTAACATCTGTTCATGTCGAACAAAAAAAACGTTCAAATAATCAACACCAGCATACATGACAGATTTTTGCAGATTATCTGAGCTGCACCCGCATGCAATAGACAAAGAATCTGAATTTTCTATAACTTCATCAACAACATCTTTTTCCCCATGCAATTTCATTCTCGCTAAAATAACACTATTAATACAGTTATAATCTTTCTCAACCTTGCTAACACAATCATCATCATCATCTTGTTCATTTTCCTCCTCCTCGTCAAGAGCTGGAACTTTATGCTTTCGTTTTCGTGGCGCTGTTTCCTTTGCTTCTTTATGCTGAATGTACTTTGATATAGCCTTCACAATCACACCTTTTTCCATTGATAATCCAAAATAAAATTTCTCAAACGCATCTTTCCATTCAACCAATGGTGGTGGTGGCGGTGGTGTTGTAACAACCATTTCCTCACCATCATCTTCCCTAGTTTCAGTATCGACATCAATAACACGGTCTTTTGTGATGGAATCAGCGGCATATTGAGTAGTTAAGTAGTACCCAAAGTTGTCATTTTGAACAATAAGTCGTTTCTTTTTTCTACGATCAACAAACTCCTCGATCAATTTATCAGCAACAGATCCATTTTTTAAAGATAGATCAGTTGATCCGTGCTGCAACCACTTTCGTATTTCTTTTAATTGCAAAAGTGAAACAGCAACACGTGCATGAGGATACAGTCGAAACTGTTTACAATCAGTATTGCAACTATAAGGAAAAACTTTTGCTAAGAAATAAGAACCTCGAAAGGAATCATGATAGACAACTTTCCGATCATTTTGTTGACCAAAAGACGTTAGATAATGCAACTCATCAATAGCATTATCCTTAACAAAAACATCAGGCTTCTGAATTAATTCCATCTTAAAAGCTTAAAGCAATATATAAGACTAAACAACAAAACAAGCATAAACGCAACACGAATGACGACATCAAATGATTCACTCTGTTTTATACTCGATAAAATGTAACCAATTCGATTGGTTATCTCTTCTTTTTTGTGCTTGCGCGAAAAAATAAAATACCCAACTTTTGTAATAATAAATTTACAAAATGCTAAAAAAGTAAATAAACGAGAAAGATTAGTCACAGAAATTTCCTTAAAAATTATATATACAAAATCAATTGTTTTAAAGTCGCATGCGGAAAAAAAAGTCTCAAATAATTCAAGATGATTGATACAAATTTTTTCAATTTGTTTCAATTGACAACGGCCAATCGCTGCAATAACTAAAACTCATTTTTTTTCAAATTAAAAATTTCTCGATCTGCATATATCTGATATGCTATCATTTTACAACCGCACATATGTTGAAAAAAAAACTTACAAGAACAAAACTCATTTGATTTCTCTTTAAATGTGTTTAAATATTTCATGCAATGAAATAAGTAATCAACAAAACCAAAGGAATAAAAAATACCGTTTTCAATTAAACAATTTTGCACCACATTAAAAATAATTTCCTTAAATTTATTTTCAACACCATCATTAATTGCTCTATTGACCAGAGAAAACAAGTGCAAAAAAACATTGTGTCATCACTTTCTCAGCAAACTCATATTGTAGGTGAGGAGGTTGAAAAAATCTACTTTTCGTTTTCTTTACATGAAAATAAAAATTCAAATAATATATTTCATAACAAGTCGATGGCTGACGCGGTCTATACAATGAATTGACAACAATTTTCAAAGAAATCGCTGAATCAATAAGAAAAACAACATCGACCAAAAAAACAAAATACTTTACAACATAGAGATCGCCATAAAAAAAATTATAAAGTCCCAAGAGAACAAGGAATTTGAAAATTACCAACATTTCTTTCCGAATTCATAAATTGATGACAAACATCCAGCACAAAAGAATCATCCTCATTCATCAAATATGGTACAATAGTATATTTATTCATCTGTTAGCTATACTATACAGCATTTCCACCATTAAAAAACAAATGACACTCATCCTCTCTATATATACATATACGTACACGTACACGTACACATCACGGCACGAAAAATTGGATTTTCTCAAGTTTACTTTCAAGGCAAATATGGTGTGAAAATAAGCACTATATTTGAAATATATTTACCACGGAGGTTAAATATCAGCAAACTTATATGTTTAATTCATGGTAAATGGAAGATAAAAACGTGTAAATATCATATTTCATAAAATTTTAGATTAAATTTACACAGAATTGTAAAGTTAAAGTTTGCGCATTTGACATATATTTGCAGCCATAGTAATTATATACTGTCTTTACGCATATTTTCTTATGATGCAAATTCGAAGCAAACATGAAATTTGCCAGATTGGAAAAATTTGTGTAGATATTATATTTGCTTTCTTGTAAACAAAATGTAAATGTTATAATATTCCTATTTGCTGACATTTACCTCTCAGACAAACATGGGTAAATACACAACTATATATCAGAAAAAGTAATTATATTAGGCAACGGGCAGAATGACAGAATCTCATACATTAATCATTATAATTTAAATTGATTTAGCTTCACAATAAAGATCTCATGATCATTCCAAATTAACCCAGTGTAAAACGTTCATCCAGAAGCGTACGATTTTGTAAAATATCAGTAGTTAAATGTAGGCTACAGCCTCTTTGTTTTCAATTTTCTCAGCTTCAAAAAGAATGAAGAAAACTCACAATACAATCATGGAGCTAAATTGGATTTATAACTACACAATAACAGTCACTCACTGACAAAAGTTGCTTTGAAGATTTCATAAAATGGTCACTCCAAATTAACCCATCAGTTTAAAGATTTTGTTTGTGTAGGTTATCCAAAAGCTTAAAAGTTAGTGAGATTTTGTAAATATATGTAGCAATAGGCCGACACAGAAAACTCTCAGAATGCTTGAGATTTTGAAAAATATGTATAGTTAAATGCAGACTACAGCCTAGCTTTTTGTTCTAGCTCATAATTAGAAATTTTCTCAGCTTAAAAAAGACTGTAGAAAACTCACAATCATGGAGCTAAATTGGATTTATAACTACACAATAACAGTCACTTACTGACAATAGTTGCTTTGAAGATTTCATAAAATGGTCACTCCAAATTAACCCATCAGTTTAAAGATTTTGTTCGTGTAGGTTATCCAAAAGCTTAAAAGTTAGTGAGATCTTGCAAATATATGTAGCAATAGGCCGACACAGAAAACTCTCACAATGCTTGGGATTTTGAAAAATATGTATAGTTAAATGTAGGCTATAGCCTCTTGGTTCGAACTCATAGTTAGAAATTTTCTCAGCTTAAAAAAAGAATGTAGAAAATTCACAATCCTGGAGCTAAATTGGATATATAACTACACAATAACAGTCACTCACTGACAAAAGTTGCTTTGAAGATTTCATAAAATGGTCACTCCAAATTAACTCATCAGTTTAAAGATTTTGTTTGTGTAGGTTATCTAAAAGCTTAAAAGTTAGTTAGATTTTGTAAATATTTCTGGCAATATGCCGACACAGCAAAACTCACATTCCTGTAGGTAACACCTGTTTGCTCTTGTAATTATAAATTTGCTTAATTGCAAAAGGAATGTGGATTAACTCTCAATACTGTATAATGGAGCTAAATTGAATTTAACTTCACAATAACAGTTACTCACTGACAAAAGTTCCTTTACAGACCTAATAAATGGTCACTCCAAATAAAGTCAGAGCATTAAGATTGGCATTTTTGTGTATGTCCAAAAGCTCAGTGGTTAGTGAGATTTTACATGGACATGCCTACACAGAAAAAAATACAATACTTTAGGCTACAACCTCTTTGTTCTCATTATTAGAAATGTTCTCATTTTCAAAATGAATGTACTGTAAAAGAACTTACTATCATGATGCTAAATTGGGTTTAAGCATACACAATAACAGTCACTAGCCCAGCAATTAACCCAGCAGAATTGTACATGTATTTCACCCAAAATTATAAGATTTGTAAATATAGCTATGTGCCAACACAAAAAATTGACATTCATGTGACTACAAAAACTTTCTCAAGAAGATGATTTCCGAAGAAATGAAGGGAACTAAAATTTATATATTTACTGCCATTGTTTTAATTTTCTTGCTGTACTTGTATGTAAGCAGGTTATTGCAATTAAAGTCACCTTTGGATACTTCTAGCATTTTCTTAAATCTTAAAAATCCATTTCTTTTCTTAAAATATTTCATCATATGAACATATAATCCATCATTCTCTAAATTTTTGTCAAAATCTCTTTCATGTTTATCTTTAATGCTGCTGGGATTGAATTCAATATTCTCAGTATCCAGATGTGTCAGCTGGTTAGTATTTATCTCTGCCTCTTGATTGTCTTGACCCACTTTCCCTTTTGCGGTTGGCTCACTTTTCTTTTTCTCTCTCAACCTTAACCGGCGGTTACGTTTGTACTGCTGCCGTTTTTCTTTTAAATGCTTTCCCATGATCTGTTAAGCATGGCAAACAGTTTTTGGGGACTAAATCTGTTAGGGGGTTTGAGAGTATCTTATAAATAAACTATTAAATCTGCTAGGGGCCGGCTTGAAGGCACCAAATAAAAGAACTATTAAACGAGTAAAGTAAGTTATAAGAGACATGTAAAAGGTCTATTAAACATATTTTTCCCGCCAAATTATGGCACCCCTCCTGACAAAAAAATGAGAAATAAACATGCACATTCAGTTAGCCTTTGTATAACTTTTGAACACATTATATAATACATTTAATAGCGCTTTTCTTACCTTCAAATGAAATATTATTATGTGCACTGAATCGATAAAAATCTTTAAAACATTTGTATGCAAAAATTTAATACAATTGTGTACAATTGTGTTTGAATTGATTCAGATTAAGCGACCGCAAGGGGAATCGGCGGGTGCAGATCCGCAGAACTCATTTTACTTCGTGTTAGACGTGTTAGACGTCCACACGCCAGTTAGGGTTTTTTAGTTTTAACGCCCAGTTCCCCAAAAAAGTGCAGTTCTAAATCTATTTATGCAGTCCTAAAAACACAAATGTGCACACTTATCAACTAAATATAACCTTAAATTAAAATGTGTTAGTTTTCTTGCTGTAAAAGTTGTATAATATGCTAGAAATGGCATTGAGCATCGGATCAGTAGCGTAGCCAGCCTGACGATTTGTCCCGCTATGCTAACATTTCGGTGTTCATTGACTATGAAAACAATAAATTTCTAAAGACATGAATAATTATAATAACACGAAATTTACATAGCAGGACAAAATCGTCAGGCTGGCTACGCCACTGCATCTGATACATATATACATCTGATACATACATTTATTACAATTTTTACATGACTAAATAGCCTAGGCTATTGCACTGATAACTATCCAAACACAAAGCTTTGCTAAATATATAATCCTGCTATTTTCCACAATAAAAGTTACTTTGTCGTATACTTAAATTACTTATTATTAATTACTTATTATTAATTATATTAACA
The DNA here is from genome assembly GCF_004324835.1 of Dendronephthya gigantea. Classification (NCBI taxonomy): domain Eukaryota; kingdom Metazoa; phylum Cnidaria; class Anthozoa; order Malacalcyonacea; family Nephtheidae; genus Dendronephthya; species Dendronephthya gigantea. The sequence goes on along the minus strand of NW_021163056.1, from coordinate 1,480,494 downwards.
AATTAAGGAGCAAGCCTTGAACTTAGGAATTTTTACTGAAACTTTATAGGCCTTTATATTGCAATTGGCAGTATAGCATTTATACATTAACTATTATAATTTTCAACTGTGCAATTGGATTGAGTGCTTGTATCGCATATAATGTTTTCAATTGCATCAGGCACAAAACGGAGCGATAAAAGAAAGGCAGAAGAATCACAGAGTAATGAATACACCTATCGCAATGATTTTACCGCACTTTTTGTTGTAAAAGCATAGTTTAGACGAAATTTACCGAACAAAAATTCCTTTTGTGAAAAAACATTGATAGCTTCACAAATGTATACCTGCAAACAGTGACACTTTGGTGAAATTCAGTTTGATATTTGCTAAAAACCCAACAAACATGAAAACGAAATTGTCGGAAAATCCCCTCTCCTTAAATAGTCTTGCGCTTCTTAATTTCTTCAAGTCTGTCATTTTAAGGGAGAAAACACTAAAATTGGGTACTTCAATTCATTTGGCAGTTGCTATTTTGGCTAAGCATTATCGCTTAAAATGCAACGAAGCAACCATACCATATAATTTTACTCATATCAAGAGTCTTGGTATGAATATGTCAATTACATGGGGTGGAATATTTTAGCATTGAACCTTTCTTGGGATAGGGCAAACCACAAGGACACGCTCACGTTTAATATCTTCATATGCTGGAACAAATTTACAATAAATTCGCTGAACAGGAACAAAATTTGCATTTCCTTCCTACTCGAACATGTCTCGGCACCATATTTCTGTTGGAGCTCCCATTTTGTGACGTAGTGGATGTGCCGAAAACCAACGAACTACAGCAAGAACACAGGTTAAATAGCGGCCGTTGACATGCACATTTTGTCTCATAAAATGGTCGACAATTCCAGGTCTTAAGTTCTCCCCCGATAGGTCAACATTTCCACCCCGGCCACACCATCTTACCATGATAAAACACGAACGCTCTTGACGTGAATCACAAGAGCCAAAAATTTCCCCAGCAAACTTCACCGATGAAAATCTGTCAAAGTTCCCCGTGACTGAGTTTACATTTAAGTCATTGAAAATTTGCTCATACATTCCTTTCAACAACTGAACATCATCAAAGTCTAAACACTGTCTTGAAAAGGGAAGACAGCATTCATACAGGTTGTCATTCGATGACACCTCCCATGCAGTTTCACTCTTCCTCACTGGACCAATCGCTAGCTTGACTGTTTCTATAAGTTTTTCGTTTGCACAGTTATTCATAGACATAAGCAGTGATCCGGAGTGTTGAAAATTAAGTCTTGACAAAACTGGCAGAAAAATGTTTTCAAATTCTTTTGGCTGAGAAAGATCTTTAACACATTGCTGTGTATCAAATTTTCGCATTAGTTGTATTTCAATCGATCTTTGGTTTGTTTTGTATACCCCAAGTATTCCATTATACCTTTCGAAACTAAAGAGCCAAAATTAATATACAGGACCATAGTCCAGTATGCACTCCAAGATGTGGGTATGGAGATGCATATTTGGAGTAACTAATGATTTACCATATAAACTTTCAAACCCTCTACAGAATGCTAGGATGTAGGAGTGTGCCACTTCAGCTTTCATCTTTGTTATTGTAGGGCAGCAATATATAGTACATGCCATGACAAAGTTGCGCCACACTTCTAAATGAGTCGGTGGAAGGATATCCCAAAGGGCGTAAATTGAAAACAATATGGTCCAGGTCTTCCATTGGTCAGCGGTAAAACCTGCATAACTATGCTGAATTTTTCTTGGCATTCGTCCAATGGTCGATGGAGCCTTAATTTCATCTACTTTTGATTGTATTTTCCTTAGATCAGTTTTGTTGATTAACAGGCTGTCATCATTCAGCCAAATACTCTTCATTAGGTGCTTTGCTGTTCCTTGAAACAGGTTGTGCATGGGGTCAACAACATGAAACCGGATACAGTCAAAGTATGGTAACTGTAACAGCTCAGAAAATCTTGCTCCATATGACTGTTCCAAAGCAGCTTGGTTGGTAGCGGTTGTTTGATCTAATATTTCTTGTACTTGCTGACGATGCTCAGCATTTGTTCTTGCAGGACAGACATCAAATCCAGAATAATCCATTTTCCCTACTGATCCAGAAAATTTTTTTTTGCATTTCGAACATCCTTTGGAAGAAGAATGAGCAGTAAATCCACACAATTTACGAACAGCGGGTAGGTCACATGCTACGCATAATAAAGCAGCACGGTAAACTTGACCTGATTTTAAAGTTATACCTTCCCAAAGCAAATTCAATTCCATCACTAAAGGCCTCAGGTAACTGTTCATATTCAACTTTGGCTCATTAGGACCAGGAATACCCAATAGCATCACATTTTCAGGTTTGAATCGTTCTGTTCTTGGCAAATTCATAATAACAGCATATATGGCTCCAACACTATATACAGAATGCTTGAATGGCTGGAACCAATCAACGTTTAACATGAGTGCATAGTTGTTAGGGGAGGCTAAGAAAGGCTTGCCGCCAATATGCTGCCAATCCTTATAAATCTTTCCATCAAATACATCTGTTAAAAAGCCATCTGGGATAGTATGAGGTGCCATTACCGCCAAAATTCAGACAGTTTTATTTATAAAATTGTGAAGTAAATTTTAAAAATGATGCCATGAATTTATAAAATGGAGGCTTTAAAATTGAAAATGCTGACATGTTTTTCAAAAATGCTGACATATTTTTCAAAAATGCTGACATGTTTTTCAAAAATGCTGACTTGTTTTTCAAAAATGCTGACATATTTTTTAAAAATGCTGACACGTTTTTCAAAAATGCTGACATATTTTTCAAAAATGCTGAAACGTTTTTCAAAAATGGTGGATGGCCTTTTACAAATGGTGCTGTAAAATTTTTCAAAATGCAGCGCTGTATTTTGAAAATGGTGACATTTTTATGCAGAGGTCTGGCAACGAGTCTAGCAGGTCCCCGGAACCCGGGGTACATGTTAAACCAAGATGGCGGAAAATCAGAGAATTTCCATAAGAATTTCAAACTTCACGTAGAAAATGGAAGATGACATTTCTAGTGTAGCTCGGATATTCAGTGATTTGGCCAATCGTCTACGTAGTACTCCATTGAATAATAATCCGCCTGTAATTCCAGCAACCTCTTTGACTAGAACTCAAACTATCGAGGATATTTCAAGTCCATCGTCTGCTTCATCCTCAACCACAAGTGCTGTTGCTCCGACTGCAACTCCAAGCACTTCCAGCTCCAGAGCTTACAGTGAATTACAAACACTATTTCCCCACCATTTTTCCTCTACTGCTACGCCAACAAGCAATAGAAAACGTTTCAATTCGAGAAAACGCAAGAGAAATGGAAAGCAAAACAACACAAATAGCAAACCTGTAAAGACAAAATCTATTACAAGAAAGTTTGTATGCTTAGCAGACAAAGAAGAGCAGGAAGTTCCAGACCGTGAAGAACAAAGAGAATTATTGGTGGCAGGGCTTGGAGAGGTAAAAGTGCCCATTCCTGAAGATGCTTGTGAAAAGGACATTCGGGAACTACTAATTGACACTTTTCCTAAGCTAAAGGAAAGTGGTGGATTTGAGTTGATGTATGCTGAAACAAGAAGTAAAGATTTGTTACTCATTCCACGTGGACCAGATGGATTGTCAATGAAATACCTCGCCTCATTCATAGGCCAAGGCAAAGTATATATTCGACCAATACAACAAGATCTGTCATTGAATGAAGATGCCCCTTCATTTGTCACCCAACAAGAAGAATGCAGAAATTGCCATACTATGGTGGATTTAATTTGCTTAAGGGACCATTATGCACTTTGTAGCGAAAGTAAAGAAGGTAATTTTTGGAAATTTGCAAAATTATTGTTAAATTCAAGCCTTTACAACCTCCAGGTGGGAACTATACTGAAGTGTTTGATATATATGAAAATTTAATAATAAATACATGTACATTAGGAATATCAAAACTGCACTCTTGAGATTTCAGCAATGTGTTGCAAACTTTGTATAGAGCGTTTGCATGTGAAGTCAAAGCCTTTGTGTTAGTGTTAATTAGGTCCTTTTGTCAGGTACACCAATATGGCTGTCATTGTCTTTGTTCTCTTGTTCCTTTTGAGTGCAAAAGCTTTGTATACCGGCAATTGACCGGAACTCATTAATAATTCATTAATTAACCTCAAATTTTATGTAAAGAATGCTAATGAGACTTTATATAATGTTAATTAAAAATTCATAGTATTTTACCAGGTATAAAGCCTCTGCACATATGACGTATTATGGTTGATTTCATAGGCTGAAATATAAATATACATACATACATTGAATTGGCCATTATTTATGTTCTTGCCAGTAAATTCCTTTTGACACCCCCCATCCCTGCAGTGAAAATATCTTTTTTAATCTTATTAAAAGTCAGGAGGCACAAAAACCTTGCTGTTAACAAAAGTCTAAGAAAATATTGGAGGCACTAAATGTAGGAAATGGCATTCCAAGGCTTTTAATTTCAATGCGGCTTGTCCTTGCAACATAACTAGCTAAAATATAGGCTTGTAATTACCTCACCTTTGGCAACTACCGATAATTGTTACCACATTGCCATTTGAGAGAACAAGATATATGCTGTGGGTTACACTATTTTGTATTAATTCTCCTAGTCCCAAACTTTTGCAGTTAATTTACATATTATTCTCATTACTTATTACTCAGCTGCAGCAAGTGATGTTGATGACAGTGTATTAGAAGTCCCAGCATTTGGCTACGATGTGTCGCCCAAACAGTCTTCCGATACAAGTAACATTGCAGTTAGGCATAATCCAACGAATAATGAAGAGTATGAGAACTATGTTTCAATAATAGATGACGAATTCAGTGATGAATGTGAAGATCCAGAGCTCCTTCAAGCAATTGAAGCTAGTCTGGCCGAGCCAGAGCATTCATGTACTCCCGCTCAAGATGAAAGCAATAATGTAACAACTCTTTTGAGTTCATTTCAGATTTCTAATTTAGATCATACTGAATCAGAAACAAATGGCAACATTATTATTAGCCGAAAGGCAATTTTTACGTCAGCTCGGAGGGCAACTGAAAGAGGGAAGTTCTCATTCTTGAAGCCAGTAGTTGTCACTTTCGCAGGAGAAGAGGCAGTTGATGAAGGAGGGCCAAAACGTGAATTTTTTCGGCTTTTAATGCGAGATGTATCCCAGTCGTCAGTTTTCCATGGTTCTTGGTTCTCGCACGATCTTGATCTTCTTGCAAATAACCGGTATCATTTCGCTGGAAAGTTAGTTGCATGGAGTATCCTACAAGGTGGCTGTGGTCTAGGTTGCATGTCAAATGTGGGATTTGATTTGCAAAGAGATGTGCCAGTTAATCACGAAGCTGCAATCGAATCAGTGGCTGACCATGAAATGAAAAAGATCCTTACAGAAGCTGCCAAATGTTCAACAGAAGAGCGTTTTTCCACACTGGTAGAAGAATACGGTGACAAGATAGCACAGTATGGGTACCCAAAGATATACACATGTAAGCTGTCAGATAGAGATGAAATGGTGGCGTCGTTGTTGAAGCAGTACTTTGTCTATGGAGTCAATGCTGAGGTTACTCAGTTTTTTCAGGGTCTTAACAGTATCGGAAATCTAGGTGATCTCATTATGGAAAACAAGCCAATTTTTGACACAGTCCTCGGGAACCAACATCCACATCTAACCAAGGCAATGTTCATGTCACTTTATGAGCTGGAACGCTCGGAAGAAGGGTCAAACAAGAGGGATAAAGAGGACAGTACCGTATATTGTTTCGAACTTTTCCTCCAAGATCTGGAAGAAGGTGAATTGGCTGGATTAACCCTACAAGACCTACTTGTTTTCGTATCTGGAGCCGATTGTGTACCTCCTCTTGGTTTCGACAAGTTGATCACTATCGCATTCTATGATTTTGAAGAGAATACCCGTCGCCGCCCTTACGCATCGACCTGTGGGCTGTATTTATTTTTGCCAAGAGGTTTTGAAAATCCATCTGATTTTTCCAATTTCATGAAAGAAGCTCTTCTTGATTGTCATGGTTTTGGAAAAGGGTAGATTTCCAGAAACACCATGAAACGTTTCCGTTTTATACAAAGGACATGTTACATTAGATATATTTTAAAAAGTTAATTTTAGCTCTAAACCATTCTTGATATCTTATTTAGTTCTTGAAATATTTTGACTGAAAGCAATGAGATGTCCGCCATCTTGGGATTTTGCAGACATACATGTTACCTCACATGCAGGGTCACGCAAAGTTTTTGTCTAATCGGTATTTGGCCACCAAGAGATCCTTTTATACTGTTAACCCTGCTTTTCACCAAAATCAGTGTTGATGAGATAAAGAAAAATGCACGATAAAGGACATCAATTGCCTTCAGTCAATCTACTTCAAAAATTTCAAGAACTATGCAAAATATGAAAAATCGGTAAAAGAGTTTATTAATATTAGAAGTTTTTCAAATGAAACAATCTAATTTTCGATTGACATATCCCTTCGAGGTAGTAATGTTCATGTTGTATTGTTAAAGTTTATATACAGTACAAGAACTTAGAAATGTTAGATGAAATCTGTTATTTCATTACAAAACATTTGATACTGGTTTAATTTATTTCAATTCAACTGTTAGGATAGCCTTGGACGTTAATGGGTTACTAACCGTGTGTATAATAACCCAGTTATTATAGTTCAGGAATGTTGCAATGTAAAGTTTTTTACAAATATGTAACTTTTTACACACTCCCAAGGACTATGATTTTCAGGACAATTTAGCTCAGGCATGGCAGTCAGTTGATCCAAGTGATGTTGAGACAATGGACAGTTTGTGTCTGGCACATGAATATCATCTTCAGTGTCAGCATCTACACTTGAAGGCCCATCCCAATCAACTCCATAGTCATCAGGTACCACTGACTGATCTAAATTTATTTGTTCAGCATTATCAAATTGACCTTGTACCCACAATTGTAATGGACTTTGATTCTGTTCACTACTTAACGGATGTCTTATCCAAGCATTAACCCACGACTTTAACTTTTTATTTATCACATCACAAAAACAGAAATGCAAACACCATATGTCCACTTCATTAATGGGATCTAGTATTCCAATGTTTTCCATGGACATAAAAATACCATAAAAGAGATCCAACACATCACTATACACATCCCTCCATAGTCGTTCTATGCGTTGATTGTGAACGCTTCTACCAACTAGTGCAGACCCTCTGTCAGTGCCTCTTTTATTTAACATGTATTCAATCACATCGATATTTTCACCTCCCATATCTGAACGAACGCGCGAGGGTAGTCCCCACTGATGAACAGCACACAAAAAGCTCTGAAGGACAGTACATGCTCTATTGTCCGTATGGCAATCAAGGTACACAGGGATACGACTGAATCCATCAACACAACCATGGACTACTAATCGCCACCTAATGAGTTTGTGGTTCCCATCAAAATGCCACAATGCCAAGGGGCGAGATACACAATATACACGACGATGAATGGATCTGCACCTCCTTGCAGCAACACCAAGGGGGTCGACTCTTTTCAAGGATTCTCTCACTCGCTGTCGAGGAACTTTAATGCTGCGAGCAGCTAGATAACCAGCAAGATTCTTGGAACCAATATTAGGATTAAACAGCTTTATCCCCTTGACTTGGGCATCTAACTCATCGTTAGTGATGTCGCAAAAAGATCGGGCTGATATACCATAATCCGCAAGACGACGCTCAATTGTCCTCTTTGAAACTTGTAGTAGGTCTGCGATTTGGCCCACACTGAATCCTACGTCTATAAGACCCTGAAGCTGGTCTTGTGTTATGTTGTATGAAGGCCGCCCAGGTGTACCACTAAAGGTTCTTGGAGTTCTGGATGTGGAGATGTTTTCCAGCATTTTCTTCGCAGATAAAATGCCACGAAATATATCCTCTGATAATCTTACCACGGAATCCAAAATGTAAAGAGCTTCCAAAATTACTTCTACGTCTTCAACAACATCATCAACGTCTACAGAAACATTTGTTAGATTCGTACAAACATTTTCAATCCTTTCAACCGTCAATCTCCTAAGTTCGGCAGCCATCTTGGTTTAACATGTACCCCGGGTTCCGGGGACCTGCTAGACTCGTTGCCAGACCTCTGCATAAAAATGTCACCATTTTCAAAATACAGCGCTGCATTTTGAAAAATTTTACAGCACCATTTGTAAAAGGCCATCCACCATTTTTGAAAAACGTTTCAGCATTTTTGAAAAATATGTCAGCATTTTTGAAAAACGTGTCAGCATTTTTAAAAAATATGTCAGCATTTTTGAAAAACATGTCAGCATTTTTGAAAAACATGTCAGCATTTTTGAAAAATATGTCAGCATTTTTGAAAAACATGTCAGCATTTTCAATTTTAAAGCCTCCATTTTATAAATTCATGGCATCATTTTCAAAATTTACTTCACAATTTTATAAATAAAACTGTCTGAATTTTGGCGGTAATGGCACCTCATAGGATAGATCTATTTCTCCAAAGTTCACATTTAATTGTGAAGCCAGGTCTGTTAATGAACTGCCGAAAACATTCGATAATACTCTTGTAGCAATACACACTGAAAGGATAAAGGCGTACTGATCCATCTCTTAAAGCAACTTCTTTTAGAAGTCGTTCATTGCAAGGTTTTCTGTGAGCTTGCTGTGGATGATTAGGGAACTTTATAAATGAACAAGTCTTAGATAACCTTTTCCCATTTGATTCAGTGTAGCAGTTTTCAAATTCATACAAGCTATGGCAAGTTTTGCACACGACAAACTTTTTAAAATTGTCATGCCCAATGCCAAGATATTGTTTCACATCATGGACTGTTTTAGGAAACAAGACACAAAATGGTGCCAACAGTGGAAATAAAGTGCTAATAGCCTCCAATATTGCCCTGAGAAAACTAAGCAAAATTTCAAGTGCATTCATCGATATAGAACAGTGTGCTGCCCATAAAAATAGAAAAATTAATGTCCACCTTATAATGCTTCTTGGCTGTTGCCCATAACAGCTTGGATTTCTACTAGCATTTACATTGACATTTGGTAAAGTATTGTCTCCACAAAAATCAGAATTTATCTCATCTTCAGAAATGTCCCAGAATTCTAGGTTAACAACTGCATTACCCTTTTCTTTAAATATCCACTCATCATCATCTTCCTCTCGGCGCACATCATTATCAAACCGATCTTTATCATAGTTAACACTGTAATGATCACCAGCATTAGTGTCATCTTTTTCAATGCCCGTATGGTCATTATTGTCATTGAAGCTACCAATATTGGTTGAACAACTATGAGCACAATTGTTAACATCGTAACCTTTAACAAAAAACAAGGAAATATTTTTAACTGAGAAAATTGTACTTAATTACCAGTTCTTTAGAAAGCCTTTTCACACAAATAAAATGAATTTGAGCAAGTGTGCAAACAGTTCTAGGCACTGACAAATTTTTCAGACTGACAATATTCCATCCTCAAACTGAAGGACTGGGATGTTACATCTTCAATTTCATTGATGCATTAAGTCTGAGGTATATGTACTCCTCTATAAAAAATACTAGTATAGGTACTACTCAACCTTGATTTTTAGGGGGTTCAGTAATTATATAATAATTTCAATTCAATTCATTGCTGACACCATGTTGAGGCACCACCACAAAAGCCAATCAATTTGCAACATTGCAACATTTCTACTCTTACAATTTCCCTGGGTTTAATATTGCCAAGTAACTTTTTTCTTTGCAGTGACATAGCCAGAGGGAGGGGGCAGGGAAGGCAGGCCCCCTGGCTAAATTATTGGCCACTCCTGGGAAAATTCAGAGTTAGACTAATTAAAACACAAAGCAACAAGAGAATATTCAATTTAACATTTTGCAGGGGCACATATTTGAAAATAATAATAACTAAGTGACATGAAGAAAATCTCATTTCCACCATGGTTGGCACCAAGTGAGATTTGCCTCACACATCAGGCGATATTGCTTGTCAATGAGTTAATTAGGGATACAGACATACATGTTAATTAAGGATAGCCATATATACATGTTAATTAAGGATAAAGCTTGCATAAAAGAATGTCTGCAGATATTCTTGGCAGGCAAAGTATCATATTAACAAGGTTTACTCATTAGCCATTTAACTCCCCAAAGTTCTGTGCCTAGTTGTGCAAATCCCTTGTTGGAGAGACAAGAAATGTATATGGGCAGCACACATTTAAATTTAAAGCATAGTTTAAAGTGGAGATACATATACTTCATTTGTTAATTTTGCAAAAATTGGATATTGGCAGTTAATACTTACCTAAGTTTATATTTCATATATTTTGACTATCAATATAGCATTGTCCCTTCAAACAATCACAGAATAAACAGTGATCTCTTTTGGGGGAAGGCTAATAGGGATATCAAACCTCTTTATTGCTAAATCTCTGTTGGTTTTTTTATATATATTCATTGAACTACTTATCATACAGCACCAACAATGTTAACTCACCAGTATTGCAAAATTGTGTAATATTTTCATAACTATTGGCGTTGCCACTGCTTGGGTATCCGACAAACGTTTCCTCGTCGGATCCAGATGAATTATTCTCGGACGAATTTACATCTTGCTTTTTGTTTTGTCTTCCATCTGCCATATCGCCAAATAGTTGCATATGATGTCGATACGTTCTGAGAGCAACTAACTCACCACAATGTTAACAAAACTTTCGTTTTTCTCTATTTCTTCTATTAAATTCCGCCATTTTAAGTATATCAATAAATAAAACACGACCTCCCGGTGAACTGTTTAGGTACTTAGTGAAAGCCTTATACGTAGTTTTCCGCAATTTTGCAATCGAATGACTTTCTATTCAAGTGGAAGCTGCCGAGGGCAAGAATTTCACGTGTTAACGACATGATAAGCCATGTGTGAACTTTGAACTTGACCAGGATCTTGACCTTGAACAATAAAAATATTTCGCGCCCCAAGCTCAAGTTGGCAAGGTATTCCCACAGTGAAGTGTTTGAATTTGAATATGGGAAGATTACCGCCTAATCATCCTTCAAGAAGATCTTCAGGGCAATTGAGGTCGAGACCGAATACCAGACCGAATATTAGTAGGCCGAATATTAATAGGCCAAATATTAATCAGTCAAGCAAATCTGCTTCGGCTTCAAATGATTCAAGCGTGACGCCGCCAAGTGGTCGATCGAGGCCTTTAGAAATAACGCCTAGCCCTGTGCCTGATTTGCATCGTTCTTCTTCGATACAGCCGCCGGCCGAAACTCCGACAAGAGCTACAGAAACAAACGGTCGAACTGGAACACAAGTACGGGCAACCAATGAGCTGCATACTTCTGAAACCCCAAGTCAAATACCAGCACCTTCATCCCCAACATCAGTTGTTGCAGACACTCTTAATTTTATACATCGACCCCTGCGAACCTTACATTCAGTTGCTCCTTTGAGGCTTCAATATGAAAATCAGGTATGTAAGTCTTATATGTTATTAAAATATGATATGATTTAATATGATTTGTTTTGACATAAAAATGACATGTTTATATCTTGCCCGGCATCTCCTATATTCCCCTCGATCGTCTCATGACTTGTAAATATCGTATACTCGTAAATATCGTTCATAAGTGAAAAAATATTGTCCCCAGCCTGTTAAAGATGTGCATGTTGGCCAATATTATTAGTTTAACAGGATATTTAGCAGAACAGTTCTGAAGTATTTTTAAAATATGCAGCCTGAGCACTTCGAGTGACTTTAGCGCCAAAATTAAAAACCAGACAATGTTTGAGCAGGCTTGTTTTTTCCAGTCATTTTATGCCATCAATATCATTACAGAATACATAATCAAAGGCCCAACTTGTAAGTCAAATTGATATGTTGTCCCCCTCCTATTTCAGCTTGAATTATTTTAGCTGCCATTAATTTTTTAATTTTTATTGTTGTATCTACACTACAGGATGTATAAAAACGGCTTGAGAGTTGAGTGCCAAGTATATAAATTCAACTCAGCTGTGTTTTTGCACCCATGGGTTTCAGTATAATACTCAGGCATCCAATTGTAAGTTCATGGGTTAATGAATCTATATGAAAGTATTACAGGGTGAATTTCTAAAGTTTCATTTTTTATTCACCTTGTACAATGTGTATGAAAAAAGGAGACCTTTAGAAATTCACCTTGTAATTATAATGCTAATGCCTGAGCATTATGCTGAACCAAAGAGTGCATATTGTTCTTGCACTCATTGGGTTTTGTATAAAACTCAGCTGAGGCATTCCAATTCTAAAGGTTTTCTTTTTTTGATACGCCCTGTATATGTTTTGCCTTTAAGAATGTAAATGATGATTTAAGTGAAAAGTTAAATGCATTTTTAACACAACAAGCTGCATTTAATCAGCAATTAATGAATGTTGTTGAACAAAGAAATACACTGCAAGAGAAAAGAGGGAAAGTGAGCATTCCTAAAGCTGTTCAAGTAAGTATGAATACAAATTCTTAGTTACCAGCACTGAATATGGGACCTTTTTTAAAGGAGCTGTGTCACCCCATGCACATCTTTTCTGTACGTAACAAACTTGAAAAGGTCATGACAGGCTGACTTTTTCAAGTTTAGCATAATTTTGAAGAGTGAAGACGTACAATACATTGCGATCCATCAATATTGTTGACATTTGTCTATATGTATGACATTTACTGTAAATCAAACAAAACTAAATTAAGATGCATAGTTTGCTCACATAGTAAGTCTAAATATATAGTTTCTGAGCCAGCCACTATTAAACATGACAACTGCACAAGGGACGATGTAAATAAATTCTTGAATATTTGTAATTGATTCATGTTCTCTCTATATTATTTTATACTAATTTAATTTTGCATCAATATGGAAGCAGCTAGACTAGCTTGTTTAGGCAAGATCTTGCCTTGGGAAGCAGGGATCTTTCCTAGACGGGCTGAGAATTTTTCATATAAGAAATTGTCCAGGCTACATTGCCTATGTTTAGTTATATTGCTTGTTTCATTGCTCTGTTTTATTTTGCCAATATGTCATTGTAAACAATGCTTTATTGACAATTTGCCAAAATGCTAAATTCAGCTTTATGGAAAAATATGCACAATTTATAGTTGTTTTGGTAAGTTTGCCTGATTCATAAAAAGAAAATCAAGTTATCTTCGAAAAGCAAGCTGGGTTGGGTATCCAGGCTGGCTTGCTTCCATATAAAAACCCCCATATGTATAGAAGTGCACTGCTCCGGAATTGCAGAGGCATAAGTTCAATTCCTGCCGGAGGACCAAAGTTGCATTTTTCGCAACGTCCCCAGTTGGGGGAACGTGCGAAAAATTGCGATAATATGATTCGATCGTTCTAAAAAACCATCTACAAAAAAAACTGTTGAAAAAAATGAAGGAAGTGCAAACCAAACAATCCATTAGTCATATATTTATATATAGACTGCATGCATTTCAACCATTCAAAATTGAAGAATCCTTTAAATTTAAATTTCGGAATTTTCCTCTCTTATTAACAGGGCTGTTTATTAATAGCCAGTTTATATAGACTTCAGAAAATATTGGAATAATTTTCTAGGTACAGTACACCATACAATACCAGTACTGAAATGTCTCACACTGAATATCCCCACAGGGCAATCATAGATCAAGTTTGGTTAGAAGTATGGAAGGATTGTTTAAATGAACCGTAATGATAAGTATGGGCTCGTAATGATTTCTAGGCTTCTGTTAGAGACACATACAACTTCCTCCAAGATGAGAATGGAGATCCATTATCTTGGGACTTCACAAAGAGGTTAGCAAGTAATGTAATTTAGGAATGTCTTCACTTTCAGTATACTTGCCAAAGTTTTGTTTCTGATATATAGCAATGATAATTTATAACACAATAATAATATATCATTATATCAATGTTAGGCGGTACCTCGTGTTTGAGATACAAAACAGTAAACTGTGTGTAACTTTCCTAGCATTGCTTATTTACCATACTCTTGTTCGTTTGCTATAGTCTTTCTTCATTAGGGACAATAATTAAGATTGACTTTTACGGCAACTTTCAACCTAAGGATGTAACTAGACGCTTAATTGGGGGGAGAGGGTTGCATATTCATGTATTCGTCTTTTACCCGTCTTGTTAACTCTCCTGACAAGGCCCTTAGGTCAAAACGTCGAGAAGTCTATTTATCTGTCTTAGGCAGTTACATGTAAAGAACCGATGGAGCTTCTGCTGCATAAGTGTAAAAATACGAAGTTTAAAGGGAAATGACAATATATATTTTTTTCTTTCTAATTTTATAAAAGAATTTTAACAATAGTTACAGAGTTATTTTACAAATTTTTTATAACTTTCTAATTTTTTGAGATATTTGCGAACAGAAACACCTACATGTATAGACATTTATAAAAACACAACTAGTTGTCCAAATATCAGTTGACAGCCTCTAATTTGTTTGCAAATATTTCAAAAAGTATAGAAGATAATGAAAACCTCTAAACGGATTTTGTAACTGTACTTAACATTCCTTCCAATAAAGCAAAAATAATTTTATTCCCATTTTCCTTTAGGTTTTTGGAAGCTGTACCGAGCAACATTGAGTATTTGAGACATTGACAACAATATTTCTTTCTTTTCAAGCTTTATGGCTTTTGAGAACACTGAAATCAACCAAAAGATCATGGATGGAGTGCGAAGTACAGAAAAGGACACTTCAGCTAAACTTATAAAAGGTGTGTAATCATCTATATATACCATTGGTTTGTGTACTAGGTGTGTTGTAGAGGTGTTCGTGAGATCGGATTAATTCTTTGATTGCGAAGATTTGTCTATTTTTCTAATCCGAATACGATTCGATTAAAAGCTTAAAAAAGTAATCCGATCCGATCCAATGGTAAAAAGTCACAATCTCGTATCCAGGGGGCAATATTGCTCAAGTTTTTGCCGTCCCTTCTTATTCCAAGTCGTTGTGATAACATTTATAAACGCAAAAAGCGAAATGAAACTGTTTATTCGTAATAACTTTCGACCGTTTTCGACGAAAAACCACAACAACAAACTCAATCCCAAGAAAATTTCACATAATCCAATCCGAGAAGAAAATACGAAGCCCAATCTGAGTGAATTACTGTCCGGATCGGACTCGCACACCTCTAGTGTTTGCTAGTACTAATCATTTTGTCCTTTTATTTAATTGTTGTAGCTGCGATGCGTTGTTACTTCCGCACTAAGAAAAGGCAGTTCGTTACGAAAGCAAAGAAGCTTGACAAAGTTGTCCAAAAGACGCAGCGATTACGAAGTCGAAAGAACACGGTATGTTAATGAATTTGTATGTGTTCTTTTGTGATTTCCTTCTATATATATATATATATATATAGCTTCTAAGACCATTTTCTAGACAAGAATGCATTCAGATTCCTTTTCTTTTCCGGCTGAGGATAATGATGAAACAAATGCGCTCTAACAATTCTCGTAGCTTGTTTACTCTTGAAAATTTTTATGAACCTTAAGATGTGATTTTCTTCTTCTGATAACTAGTGGATAACTTTTGTCTATCATAAATAAGGCGAAAATCACAGCTGATTTGCAAATATAAAGGTTCTTCAATTAGTTTAGGTTATCTTTATCGTGACGAGCAGCATGGCATACAATGTATGTCGCTTAAAGCATGGCTATATGTTCTGTTGTTGTTCAAGATTGTTAGTTTTGTTGATTTAGTGGAGACATTGTGGAGTGAAAAAAGTCTTGTATCTAGGTCTATAATATTTCACACTAAGAAATTCTTCGCCTCCATTAAAAATCGACATTTTGAGTTCCTAAGTATTTTCCCTATGACGGAAGGTATTAGGTTTATTGATCGTATATAATTCCCAATGTAAAAATCTAAAATAATATTTTCTTCGATTTTTTCTCATTTCACAAGCATGCCTTGTAAGTTTCATCTTCGATATCTGGAATATGGAACCTTCGATATGGTGTGCCTATACGATTTCTTCAACAAAATTTCGTGATTTTTCCATTTTATTATATACCTTAATTCCCTTCCATTTACTAATTTTTCCACCCATGATAAATTAAATTTCAGTGCTCTGCAAGGTAGAAAAGCCCTTTTCAACGTGAGACCTGAACGCCATAATTTAAAATTGAGCACAATTTGAAATTAATAGCTATATAGTTGATGGTTGTAGCTAAATGTATATTATCATCATCATGTCAGATAACAATACATTCACCTTATTTGCAGAAGCGCCTACTACGAGAAAGAGCGCTTGAAGAGTCAACTTCAATCAACGAAGAGAATAAAGTTAAATACAGAGAGATCATAACAGCTGAATACATGTCGTCGGAAGATACAGCTTCGGATGACCAGGTTAATGCTGACATGGATTCTAATGAATCTGGGTCAGAAAACGAACAACCTGTGCCTAGAGCGAAAAAGTTCACCATAAAAAGGTTACAGTGGCGGAGTAATGAGTTAGACAAGCTGATGACCATCTTGGATAAGAAAATTGCAAGAAAAAGGGGCTCAAGAGGAAATGGGATGGTTTTCGAGAGAGTCCGTGGTTCTGTGCACTCACAAAGAACTGCACCATTAGATGCACCAAAATGGGCCCTAA
The DNA here is from genome assembly GCF_004324835.1 of Dendronephthya gigantea. Taxonomy (NCBI): domain Eukaryota; kingdom Metazoa; phylum Cnidaria; class Anthozoa; order Malacalcyonacea; family Nephtheidae; genus Dendronephthya; species Dendronephthya gigantea. The sequence goes on along the minus strand of NW_021163056.1, from coordinate 1,463,793 downwards.
ATGAACATACACAGTAGTTTTATGCATATGGTATACTTTGATAAACCATTTGTTGCACGGGTTGATCGTTATAGTTTGATGAACTGCATGTGATGCACAGAGACATGGCATGTTATAATTATACATGATACTAACGTTGGTTAAATAAATGTTTTTTATTCAAGTACTTTATTTGTTAGTATATATAGTTCATGCTTTAGCAAATTCAATAATACCCATATTTGCTTTATGTACGAATTACGTGGTAATATTATTTAGTAATGCACTCTCTTTGGGGGCATAGTGAAATAAGACGTAAATTCAAAATCGTATTCGCATTTCCGCATCGAAATCAGAAACAAACTTTTATCATTTGCTGCTTTATATCCGTAACTAATGAAGAGTAAAGACAGTGTTTTGTAGAATGAAACTGTGGAAAATGTTATGCAAATTCATAATCGCATCTATCGTAATGCTGGTAAATTTAGGTTTTAGCTACCTGTCTACACATGGAGTAAAATTTAATCCAAACATAAAAATAACCACACTGGCAAATGTAAGCAAACAGTCATTTACGAATCAACTTTACATCCACTAGGAAATGACAGGCAAACTTGGTATTATCCCCTGCAGTAAATGACACTTGTTTTCAACCCAATGGAAATATGAAACTAGCTTCGCATTTGCACGGAGAAAAATTCGAAATAAATTTTGAATATATCACTTTATTTTCATATCTGGTATACATAAGGTAAATACGGCGTTTTCCACATGTAAATATGATAGATAGTTCAGATCACAATCATGTTATTCCATGAGTAAACCTGGTGTTTACATGACTTTGCGAAAATTTAAGAGTGGGTCAAATTCAAACTTTTTCTCACATTCCAACTTGAACTTAAAACTTTCACACAACATAAATGAAATCCATCACTGTAAAATATCATATTGCCCAGTGCCTATACCACTCGTGGAATCTTTATGCATTTGAAAAGAATGTAAAAAGTTAGTTAATATATTAAAAAAAGTTTTTTAATTTAGTGCAACAATTTTGAAGATACTAGCCTTTAAACTACCTGCAGTTCCTGAGTCCCAGGCTTCTGTAAACAAAGGGCAGTTTCAAATTGAATAGCCGTGTTTAAACCCAGGAGGTTGGGACTCAGGAACCGCAGGTAGTTTAGAGGCTTGTATCTTCGAATTTATTGCACTAAGTCAAAAAAGTTTTTTAATATACTAACTAACTTTTTACGTTCTTTTCAAATGCATAAAGATCCCACGAGTGATATAGGCACTTTAAGGTATTATCAAAGTTTATCTAACTCAATATCTATAACAGTATTTTCAATGTTGTCATATGTGACTTTGTATGTGCTTTCAAATCCAAGTAAAGCAAGAACCAGATCATCTTCAGTTGTTGAATTTAGGTCACAGATGGACATTTCAAGGTTTAACAATTTTTGCAAGCAATGATTATTGAAGATAGTCAAACGAGTCTTTTTCAGCTCACTGGTTTCAAACAAAATTCTAACATTCCAGTTACATTTACAGGCACTGATTTTTTGCATCAGTTTGCATCCTTCACAACTGCCTACCTTCGATCCAGCCTTTTGTGTTACCTTTTTGTTGCAGGATGCACAGAGCAGGTTTCTTGTTGCACTCTGAAAACCAATGATTTTTGCAAACGCACTTGATGTTGTCAGTTGCTTGACATCCTCTTCAATTTCTACCAAAGGTTGGATGAATGCTGTAGTCTCTTCATATGAGAATTTTTCTGACTTTGCTGTGTTAAAGTGCCTATATCACTCGTGGGATCTTTATGCATTTGAAAAGAACGTAAAAAGTTTTTTGACTTAGTGCAATAATTTCGAAGATACAAGCCTCTAAACTACCTGCGGTTCCTGAGTCCCAACCTCCTGGGCTTAAACACGGCTATTCAATTTGAAACTGCCCTTTGTTTACAGAAGCCTGGGACTCAGGAACTGCAGGTAGTTTAAAGGCTAGTATCTTCAAAATTGTTGCACTAAATTAAAAAACTTTTTTTAATATATTAACTAACTTTTTACATTCTTTTCAAATGCATAAAGATTCCACAAGTGGTATAGCATATGGTTTAACATAACGACCAAACTTTGACTCCTTTAGTCTCAAGTTTGTTAGAATATATGTCTTGTGAGCTTCCAGCAGGTCAACATACTCATTCCAAAGAACAAGTTCAATGGAACCTGTATTGTCTCGGATAATAAGTTCTTGCTTCCTTAGCTCTGTGTTGTCATGTTTCACAAATGTCAACTCCTGACACCTGTGCAACTTACCATTACCAGTTGTTCTTTTGCTATTTTTGCCAAGGTTGAGATATCAGTTACCTTTGATTTCTGTGTCAGTTCATCAGATTACTGGAAAGCTACTCGATCATGAGCTAATGGTGTTATCTTAGTGTATTTGGTTACAATTAGGTCCTGTCCATTACTCTCAGGTTGCTTGCAATTTTCTAGCTTTAATGGACTTTTGCTTTGTTCACTGGACTGAAACTTCTCATGTTTTTCTGGGAAAAAGCATACTGCTCTTACTGCCTTATTTTTTGTCTGAAGTGTGCAGTGAAAATATTGTCTGCCAGAATTTGTAGCTTTTTTCACTGGTGAAAGTGTATGGACAAAGCAAAGTAATTTATTATCCTTTGAATCAGATGTATCTAAACAGGAAAGAGTATAATTTAAAAACTAACTTTATAACAACATGTTTATCAAATAGTCTAAATTATCGTGTCATGTCATGGTCATGCAAGACCTGGAAATAATGATGGATATTGGAAATATAGGTGGTTTGCAATTGCCACCATCTTGGTTGATTTTTCAAAACATGTGCACAAAAATAGGCTGTTTGCAATTGCCACCATCTTGGTTGATTTTTCAAAATATGTGCACAAATAATTTTTTCATCGTTGCTGTATTTTAACCACCAAATACTTGGTTGATTTTTCAAAATATGTGCACAAATAATTTTTTCATCATTGCTGTATTTTAATAGCCACCAAATAATATGATAGAGATGATAAGCAGTTACAAAGTAAACAAAGAAAAATTAAATCAACTCAATTTGATATCTTGAAAAGTAGAAGTATTAAAACTTTGTAGAATCAACTAAGATGGAAACCAAGAATTGCTCAAGAAACATTTTGGTTCCCAGGAGCCGGTTTACGGGTTATATCGTCCCAAGGTCAGTTAACTCAGTTTAGCACTTGAGATTATGATGTCACAGAATTAAATACAAGGACGTTCTTGAGCATACCAAAATTACCTTTGAACAGAACAGATTTAGATTAAATATAGTGTTGTTGATAATCAAAATGATTTTCACTAACAAAATAACAACCGTAAAGTGAAATATGATTTTTTAAGCCTAGTTACTTACCATGAAAAATGTGAAAATTTTTGTCTCGTGTCAGCCGTGTATTAAACGTAACAGTTGTGTGTCAAAAACTCTGTTATGACGTTGTTTTCCGATAAGATGCCGAAACACAAGATCGCCAAATTCGGGACAACTTCGGGTTGTCAATACTTTACGAAAATTCGGACAGACAACATGCATCGCTCACGAACGGGCTAGCTCTGCAAACGGGCTAGCCACAAAAAACCTTTATGTTGTTGGTTTCCATGAAATCCATTTTGCTTTATGGTTGCTAAAATATGTTTCACAAACACCAGATATCATTTCAGAGTCAGGAATATTTGAGTGTTTGATAGATTGACTAACTGGTATGTATCATGTTGCCATCAATTAGGTATGCAGCTTTGCCAGTTGGAGCTAATAAAAGTGTTTTAATTTTATAATAAATTTTCTCCTGCACGGCTGTTATAGTATTTTGAAAGCAGCTTGATGAACTGATTTTGTTAAAGGACATTGGCAACAAAATTTTTATTCGCCAAATCTGTTTAAATCACCTAGGAAATACTTAATTTAATGTTTTTATGTGTCTATCATATTTAGTTCTTGAGAAAATTTCCAAGAATGTTTGTCGGTGGTCCGCCATTTTGAAAATACAGCTTTATGCTAATTTATGCAAGCATACATTTGTGACTCATTTGATGGGTTCGGGAAATATGATTACATAAACTATTGTTGTATCCTCATATGGCAACTTTAAAAATTTGGTAAAATAGAGTTATAGAGAGGGAACACAATCAAATACGTATGCAAAATGAATGCATCAGGGACATGTTTCTCAAAATATTTGAAAGAGAACATTGAATATGAACTATGTACACACATTTACACACATAGTACATGTCGATACACAACACAGCGTTACAGTGACAACACAACTTACCAATCTCCCAAAGTTTACAATTCTACTTATATTTATATTTATACTAAAGCTAAGAGGGATATTATGCGATTTTACATCGATTTCCTTCACACAATTTATGCATGTCCCAGGATGTTTTTCCCCACAACTCAATTAACTTTCTAACCACACTGCCCCCATTCTTCCATCTGTTTATGTTAGCGTGTGAGACAGGCGGTTTCCTTTCTCGTGCATATGTTTGCGTGCATATGTTTGCGTGCATATTTTCCCCTGTTTACAAATTTACTATATTTTAATATAAACAAGATGCCTGTTCTGGCATTTACTCCGGTGTGCCACACACATGCCAGTCTTTAATATAAAGCCTCTGAACATAAACAATACAGTTCATACTCATTTTAGATGCCTTGTGAACCTGAATGTTGTTCGATCGCGAAATTCAGAAGCACATCGTACTTTAAAAAGTATAGAAGTTCAATTGTTCAAAAATGTAAATAAATTTCCACATTTACACCAACTAAGTTCTTCAAGCCAGGCATTTGCTCTTTCGACCTCGCGATCGAAATCTTTGTCAGATGAAGATGGATCACTACCGCATTCAGCATTGCTATCATCGCTTAAATGAGGTAGGGCAAACTTCTACTGGTTTTCATGAATATGTTCCATGACAATCATAAAAAAACTACAGCTCCCTTTTTAAACCAACAAATCTCAATAAACACAGTAACACGCTAGTAAAATATATGGATGTGTTTAGGGAACCCATCAAATGACGTTACTTCCGCGAAATATAATGTTTCCAAAAATTGATCCAATATTGCGGACCAGGTCCAAATTTTAACTGAAATGTGGTGAAAATAATAACTCATAAAAGAAATATTTTTGGAACAAATTAACACCATATCTGTAATCAGACGGTTGAATAAAATTTTCATTGCGAATGTCCTTTAAATTAGATTTTGCAACAACTCTTCCACCACTTAGGAAACAATAAAATGGTTTATTGGATGTCTTAGTGAGATGTAAAACATGGTAATTCCTTTTGTTTCTTATTGAATGATTGTACCATTGTTCTGTATTCTTCATCCAGCATTTCATTCAATACAAGTGGTTCAGTCGTTACCGAAGTTGATGGAATACGAAGATCACCTGATAAATCATATCTTTCATTTAAGTCAGGTTGTAAGGCCATGGAAATTGCAGTCTGTGATTTGCGTTCACCGCCTGTGTGGTCCAAAGGCAACCGCATAAATATTTCATTACTTAGAAAAAATTAATTATTCGTAAAAAAAGACTAAAGGTAAAATAATTTTAAAATCAAAATTATCAAACAGCTGTAAATTGGTGTTTTTCGTAATATTCATATCAACATTGTATCTGTAATTGTACTCGTCGGTGTGATCCTGTGAACACATGCTTTTATGTGCTCTCTATCGTATTGAAACGTTTATGTAAATGTGTTGTTTGTAATACAATAAATCAACGAAAATACTCATTGTTTCCTCCATCATTCACTCGAACCTCGCAAATCATTACATTGTGCCGTGACCAGGATCAGAATGGAGGAACTCGCAAGATTACAAGCCTCACGACGTGCTCATAAAGCGCATGTGACTAAAGTGGCAAACAAAGCAAGCGAAATTCTACAAAAGGAAGACCCAGATGAAGCAGAGTTATGTAGCTTGAAAACATCTGTTGAACAACTGGTAAGAAAAAGGGACTTAATACGAGATTTAGACCAACAAATTGAAGCGAAGATCACAAACCCAGAAGAACTAGAGTCAGAGATATTCACAGCCGAAGAATTGAGCTGTAACTTAGAAGAGAAAATCAACCATATTCGTAAGTACATTGATATTATCAATACTAGAATCGGTACCAACGAACAACCTACTACAATCGAAGAAAATAACCATGCGAATACACCATCTATTCCATCTGTCTCGAATACTCAAAACGTGAACACGCATACAAACGTTGAACCGTCGTTTGCACAAGACGATGTCCAGTCTCCACCCATAAACCTGGAACCCCCAGTAGAGCAAAACTCCAGTAACTCTCCGATCACTGATGACCCCACAGAAGCGACTGAATCTCAGGTCCACATTACTACACCCTCCAGTCCCTCCGCCTCTCAAATAATGTGCAAACTACCAAAACTGAATCTACCTATATTTTCTGGGAACCCCTTAAACTGGCAATCCTTCTGGGATTCCTTTGAAGCTGCAGTCCATAGAAATACCACGGTTTAGCATATGTGCAAATGCAATTGAAAAAGTATTCAAATTTTAACAATAGCTTGATTTCTAAAGGTCTCCTTTTTTTTGATACACCCTGTATATTTCAAAATTCAGTGCATGCTGCATGTGTGCAATGAGCAAGCATGCATGCTGTGAAGGTTATTATTGGCAGAATATTTTGGTTATTGGCAGAATATTAATTAAATTATTATTTTTATGACTTAAATGTAATATTTCCCTTATAATATTTATCTTATCTTATCTTACCTATTTATTCATGTTTTTTGTTTTTTCATAAAGATTAACCTTGGATGGCTAGCCAAAATTAATAGATTACCACCCCCCCCCCCCCCCTATTGAGAATATTTCTTTCAATACCATGAGGACTGTTCATTTTAAAAGTTGATTTTTTAAATATTTTTTGTATGCTTTGTGATGACTGTTCTCGTGACTTGTAAACTGTTCTCTTGTCGTTTTAACCGTGTACTTAAGGGTAGACGGTTTGGTAAAGGAGACAAAACCGGACTCGAGTGGGTCATTTTGGTATGAGTTTTCTTTATAACAAGGTAGTTGGTTCAAGATACTTAGAACATATAACGCATATGTTAACGCATAGGTTCGCAAGGTATGTAAATGCGAATATGAACTGTATTGTTTATGTTCAGAAGCTCAATATTAAAGAGTGGCACGAGCGCCGGAGTTAACGCCAGAACAGGCGTCTTGTTATGCATACTTTTAATCAGGCTTTGGTCAGCGGTCACGTTTCAAAACCTATTCAAATGCCAATTAGAAGCAACAAAACCCCAGAACATAGCTTCACAGACAGTTCTTTCTTTTGTGCTTTTGGATGGTCAATTGGTTGTTTCATATTAATTTAATCCGACTCAGGTTTGTATGTTTAATTTAATTTGAGGTTCATTTGCATTAGCTGTGCTTGTCTGATGTTCAGATATATTTTTCGGTGTAATTTAGACCAGCTTCGCGTTTGAACGATGTCAAAAAGCAACAACAACCGATCTCGACGGCCAACGAATCAAGTCAATCCACTATTCTCATTGACGAAAGCCAACCTGATAAACCAGATTCCGACGGCGATGCAGTTAGTGTCGATATCGATGACCCTAAAGAACAACTAGGTGTTGATAAGACAATGGAGAGTATTAATCTTATTGCAATGAAATTGAATCAAAATGGCGTCGCAGAGCACCCTGGCTCAGAGGCTCTAGACACTCAATCTGAAGTGAGTTTAGCGACTGCCTTCAATCCGACCAAGCCTATTGATTTCCCAGAGGCTAGTTCGGTTGACAAAGTCGATAAACCAAACGGGGAGGAGTTTATACTCCCTTCTTTATTTGAAGAGTCTGAGCAATTTGGTCCCGAAATACTGGAGGTCATAGCTCAGAGAATCAACGGTGCTTGTTCTAAGAAACGGATGGACGCGAAGCTAAAGGAGCTGCAGGATAAATACAAGACACCTTTGAATTGTCCAAATTTGTCCGTTCCTAAAGTTAACTTGGGACTATGGTTTAACTTACCAAAGGAATTGAAGAACAGAGACCTTGGTATGCAAGAACTGCAAAGATCTATTGTTAAGGCTGCCCAACCCATCCTTCAGTTGTTTCATTCCACATTTAAGGCCAAGCAGGAGAGATCCAATATAGATCCAATGTTATTCCTTCCAATGTTGGCAGATGCAGTCGCATTCATTGGTCATGCATCGTATCTCACTTCTTTGAAGAGAAAAGACATGCTCAAACCTGATATAGCCAAACCTTATCAAGCTGTATGTAGCAGGTCACAAGCAATCACCGCACATCTTTTTGGTGATGAATTACCAAACATATTAAGGAGATTGGAGAGGTCAACAAAATTTCCAGAAATAATGGGAAACCCTATAAAAGTTCTGGCGCCTACCAAGGTTCAAACAAGAGGACATTTTTAGGCTACCGAGGTTGTGGAAATTATTTTTGCGACCGAAATCAATGGTCAACAAGAGCAATGCCACCCACGACAAAGTTTCTGAACAAGGACAAAGCTTAAATATGAGGTACATGTTGGTAACCTTAAAAACTATATTAAAAACTGGAGGAAAATCACTAGTGATCCTTGGATCCTTTAAACAGTTTCCGGTTATCACCTTGAGTTTGCATCTCTTCCTCATCAGGCAAACTTGTCTACTTCTCCCAATTTTAGCAAGGATGAAGTTCAATTGATTGAGGATGAGGTGCAGAAACTCATTAAAAAAGGTGCCATTACTGAAGTTACTCATTGTAAAAATGAATTTATATCTAACATATTTCTAGTACCAAAGAAAACTGGTGATTTTTGGCCGGTTATAAATTTAAAACCACTCAATCATTTTGTGGAGACAATTCATTTTAAAATGGAAAACATACAAATGGTTTTGAATGCCATTTCTCCTGGAGATTACATGGTCTCCCTGGATCTTAAAGATGCCTATTTTAGTGTTCCTATTTTCCAACCACATAGGAAATACCTTCGGTTTCTTTGGCAGTCTAAGGTGTTTGAATTCACTTGCCTACCATTTGGGTACCGTTTAGCACCTCGTGTATTTACCAAGATTTTTAAACCTATCATGGCCCATTTTAGATTTCTTGGTTTTAAAGTTTTTATTTACATTGATGATATTTTGTTGATTGCAAGTTCATTTGATGAATGTAAAGAGCAATTATCTGCCATAACCCACATTTTAGAGGAATTAGGCTTCCTTATCTTACCGATCCCTAGAAATTTGCAAGTCAGGGGCTCTGTCTCAAGGCGAACAACCCAACTATGAGCAAATGGTCACATTAAGTGCCGAAGCACAATCTGATTTATACTGGGTAATCCACAATATTGCCCAACATAATGGAAAGAGATTTTGTGAACCCAGTATTGATATTTTCATACATAGTGATGCAAGTCTATCTGGATGGGGTGCAGTTTGTAAGGGCCTGTCTGCAAATGGTAGTTGGTCTGCTGCTGAATCTGCTCACCACATAAATTACTTAGAGCTTCTAGCTGTTTTCATGGTCTTCAGTGTTTTGTCTCCACTGAACAGTCTATTCATGTAAGGGTTGCCATAGATAATTCTACTGCAGTGGCTTATATAAATAACATGGGAGGTACAAAATCTCAATCACTTGACATCCTGTCCAGGACCCTATAGGAGTGGTGTATTTCTAGAAAACTTCATGTTACTGCTCAACATGTACCTGGTTCATCCAATTTCATAACAGACAAATTATCTAGAACCATTGATTGCCATCTTGAATGGTCATTAAACAATGAGGTCTAAGCATTATTTGCTGCATTGGCTTTACTCCTTAGATAGATTTATTTGCATCTAGGCTGAATACCAAGACTGATAAATTTGTTTCTTGGCATCCGGAACCGGAAGCTATTACATATGATGCATTTACTAATTAGCTGGACAGATCTAAAGTGCTATGTTCTCCCTCCTTTTAGTTTATTACCGTGTGTGTTAGCCAGGATTTTGAAGGACCAGGCCATGGTTCTTTTAATTGCCCCAGTGTGGCCGACCCAGAATTGGTATCCACTACTGCTCCAACTTCTCGTAGATGTACCACTCCTATTACCCAAGTCGGAGCATCTACTAACTCTTCCCCACGATCAACAATTGCACCCACTCAGTGAAACGTCAGAACTAGCCGTTTGGATGTTATCAGGAATACCCTCTTAGCAAGAGGCCTTTCAATAAGACTTATCAATTAAGAGATTTATCAATAAGACTCGACGTGTGTGAATTACATCTGTGGAATTAACTGCAAAGGAAGTGAACGAAGCAGAAAGATTATGGCTACGCTCTATACAGTCTGCTCATTTCGCAGATGAATCCAATCATTTGCTTGAACCAAAGTGTAAACAAGCTCCGCTTGTGAAGTGACTAGGATTATTTCGGGACGAAGAGGGACTGATCCGTTGCCAAGCTAGGATCGAACAGTCAACTGTGTCAAAAAATGCCAAACAACCTGTTCTTCTTCCAACCAAACATCGTTTCACTGACCTTGTCATTCTCCAGCATCATGCATCGGTGCATCACAACGGTATCAGAGAAACTTTGAACAGCGTGCGAGAAATTTCTTGGATCATGAGGGGTCGAGAAGTAGTTAAGCGTGTGACAAGAGCTTGCATCATGTGTAAGAGATTCGAGGGTACGCCATTGGGAACTCCAAAGGCCTCACAATACCACAAAGTTGAGTTAGCGACGCTCCTCCGTTTGCCAACACGGGGATCAACTTCGTGGGCCCAATATATGTGAGTACAAACGGGAAAAACCAGACAGAAGAAGAAAGGAAAAAGGCATATGTGTTTACATTTGTACTACATTTGTACTACATTTAGAAATGCATATGTACTACATTTAGAAATGGTGCCGAACGTATCGGTAGCAACATATCTTTACAAGCATTTTCACGTTTTGTTGCATGCAGAGGGTTACCATCGAGAATATTATCAGACAATGCAGCTTTTTAAGGAGCTGAAAAAGAGATAAAAAAGATAACGAGATCTACCAAAGTGCAATGATACCTGACCAAAAAAAGGAGTAACGTGGGAGTTCATAATCGAAAAGGCCCCTTGGCTTTGGGGGGTTTTGGGAAAGGATGGTTAAATGCGTGAAGCGATGCTTAAAGAAAGTCGTGGGTCGTGCATTTTTGTCCTTTGAGGAGAAGAGGACTTTGCTGATCAAAATGGAAGGAACTTTAAATAACCGAACCTTAACTTACGTTTATGACGACGAACAAGGCGTCTCCTATCCATTAACGCCTTCTTCTCTGATTTATGGCCGTACAATTGCAACCACTGCAAATGACAAGCACTATGCGATTGTTAGCACAAATCAATCCCTTACGCGAAGAGAAAAGTATCATCGGAGACTGTTGGAGAATTTCGTCAACCAGTGGAAAGCTGAGTATCTTTTAAGTCTATTGGAAACCGGTAGAACAACCTCAAGATCTGGCCAAATAGTTGTAAACGAAGGGGATATGGTTATTCTTAAATCAGATCGAACGTCACACGCCTTTAGGAAGGTGGCGAAAGTTGAAGAGCTAATTCCAAGTGTAGGTAACATTGTTCGAGTGGCAAGAATTCGTGTGATTGACGAGAAAAATGGGAAATATTAATATTATGATTCTTATTACAGAATGGATCTTGCATTAAAGCCTGCCCCACACAAGAGCATGCAACTACTCGAGTGACTGTTGGCGACAGACATATTGCCACGATGGTCCTTGGACGAGCTTCGCGAAGCCCAGAGCACAGATAGTGGTATGGTGAAGCTTCTCAAATTGGATGGACTTATATTTCAGAATTGTTGATGAGCACATACCTCAAATTACCATTAAAGACAACAACACACAGCCTTGGATCGATAAAGATGTTATGCATATTTTTCGACAAAAGAATAAGAAGAATTGCAAAAGAATCATGCAAACAAAAGCACTTATGATTCCAAGAGGAAATCCAAATTATGATTCCAAGAGGAAAGAGGCCAAACTAATTTTGAGTAATAAGTATAGAGATTATATAAATGATATAAAATTGTCTTTCAAGGATAACCCACAGAAATTCTGGAGCTTTGTGAAAGCTACTACCAAATCATTATCATATCCACAATTTCTAAACTATGAGAAAGATTTCTCGTCATGTAGCATACACAAATCGAACATGTTTAATCGATTTTTTCAGTCTGTGTTTTTACAAAATTATATTAATGTATGCAATGAGCACGCTTCTCAAAATCATCCTGAAGCGGAGTTTTCCCTGAATGAGATTGTTTTAAAGTGCCTATATCACTTGTGGGATCTTTACAGATTTGAATAGAGCTTGAAAAATTAGTTTATAAGTTCTACAACCCTTTTTTATATAGTTAAATAGTTTCAGAAATATTTACATGTAAACATGACGATTTGCCTAAATTTCTGTCGTGCTCTGGGGCCTGGGACTCAGGAACGGAGTTCTTGTCAAACATAATATAATCAATTGTAATTTTACTTCGATCTTCCAATAACATAAAATATTTAAAGACTAGAAGTTACTATCGCAAGGGAAGTGCTGGCATCGCAAGTCCATTTATCGCATGTTGAAGAAAAACAACGGCTGTTTAAAATAAATTTGTCTACTCCACAGAGGCTTTCTGGGCTTTTTTTAAAGTGAATAATATTGTGAACATTGTCGTGAACAATAGGTGCATTAAGGCGCGTCACAGTTGAATGTTGCGATGAATGAATGACAACATGGACTTTTGCGCGTGTATTTGATACAGCATTAATTTGCTTCTGCCATGGCCAGCAGCTTCACGCGTGCTGAGAGTGAGAGGCAGTTGTGAATAGACTCCTCAAGGTTAATTGATTTTCCGCCATATGGTATGCCTGCGGCTGCGGGGCGAGAGAACTGGGTTTGAGCTCCGCGGCCCGCCGATTCGGGCATTTACATTTAGATTTTTAAAATACGTATGGCGGTCACAGAATGTTTTCCTTTTTCCCACCATTTCCAATGAAGCACTGTGTTGTTGTGGCGAGACGGGGTTTTATTTCAATTAATAATAGTGATACTCAATCTCGTCTCCAGTGTGCCTAGAACCCGCGATGCTTTGCTTGTAAGTGTGAAAATTGAAGGCTATTATAAGAGGTGGGTGGCGGCTTGTTGGGGCGGCTCTTGTGCGCTGTCATCACGCGGAAATACAAATCAACAAAAATCGTCCTTTGTTGTGACTTCAAGCATGTTAAACCGCTCAATAAAACGAGGAGCATGTAGATGTTGTTCACAGTTTATTTGCCGCTGACATGATGTTTTTAGTTTGTGTTGGGTTTATACTGCCACAAACAAACCCGAAGAGACGTTGAACTACGCAACATCTGTCTTCGCGGCGTTTCATTGAGCCTTGAAGTCACAACAAAGGACGATTCGTGTTTATATTTCCGCATGATGACAAGCGCACGACAGCCGCGGTGACGAGCTGCTACACACCTCTTATTAGTAATAGCCTTCAATTTTCACACTTACAAGTAATTGAAATGAAATCCCGTCCATCTTGCCAGAACAACACACTGCTTCGTTAGAAATCGTTAAATTCAGTAATTACTTGCTGGTTTGCCTACGAAGTGGCAAAAACGAAAACTTTCTATAACCGCCATTTGTACTGAATCTTAATGTCTGTGGCGGGTCGCGCACTAGTCGCGCGGGCCGGCGTGGCTCAAAGCCATTTTTTTGGCCTGGCGGAAATAACCTTGCAGGGGTTTGCAAAGCTGTTAAATGCAAGACATGGCTTTGAACACGTGGTCGTGGTCTGTTAACTGACTGTGGTTTGGTGACTTTGATTCATTGATCTTTCATCTTCGCCTTGATAACTGTGTTACAGTGTTAGTAGTGGTCAGACTGTCAGAAGCATCGGATTGTGACGTTGGAAGGTAAGCGAGTCGTATTTTATTAGGTTTTTGATGGGATATGATTTTGTAAATGCTGTTGTTTGAAAAGGAAAACCAATGAGCATATTCTATTGCACGAGGGCCAACGGGAGGGAGTAGTGTAATATTAGTGTAATATGTAATCGGCAATGCCAATGGCAATGGACTTATGATTTACATGTGATACGGATTTTGTCAACAAACATAGACGTTAATATTAAACTACTTGTAAATTGTTTTTTTATAGTGAAAATTGCCTGCGAGCCGCTATAGTGAAAATGGAAACGATTGTCGAAGATACTATTAAAGGTACGGTATTACCAACTATTCAATGACAATTACAATATGTTCATTTATTTCGGAGCTGTATGGAATTTGTTGACAGAGCTTTTTAGTTTTTAATGTGTATTGTAAGCATTGTTTTTTTACATTCGTAGAAAATGAAGTTGTATTGGGCTCTGACAATTGTGACGTTAACAATACGGCACCATGGCCAGTGGATGATGAAAACATTACCTGCTATATACACAACGTGTCACCCATTAAAAAATCCTCAAATAACGAGAAACGGTATTTCAATTTCGTAGTCCAATGTAAGGACAAGCCAAGAAGGGCTGTATGTTTCTCGCCAGAAAGACGATGCGAAGTGCATACAGTTGCACAAACGAAAAGCCCTGTGAAGATTCAAAATATCAAGAAAGGAAACAACCAGGACGATGACGAAATCACGCTGAAAAAGTTCTCCAAAATTACCGCGGTTGACAAGGTCGATTTTGAAATTTCTGACTGTTTATCGCAAGGTGTTGATGCTGTTATCCCACTGTCCAGCCTGGAGAAGCTTGCGAAAGAGCAACTTATATCCGTTAAAGCCGAAGTCTTTCACATTGGTGGTGTGAAACGGGTAAATTCTGGCACAAAGGGTAAGTTGATGAAACAAGATGTTGTTATCCGCGACACAACATCGTCGGCAAAGCTTACTCTTTGGGAGAATTATGTGAATTGCTTGGAACTAAACCAAACCTATTTGTTGAAGAATATAAGAGTAAAAGGATATGGAATGTATCGATATCTGAACACTGCAATGAAAGAAACGTTTGTGCACACACCATGTGATCCTTACCAGCAAAGCCTTGTTACCATTGACAGCAATCTGATAGAGTCAGCCAAATCAAAAGTGTTGCCAGGGCGTATAATTGGTGTCCAAAAGTCGTCGAGATACCTCACGTGCGGTGCTTGCCAGAAGACTGTGGATGTCAAAGGTGATGGGATTTTGGGAGTTTGCCGTTCTTGTCATTTAACGCAGGCAAAAGTGTCATGCAACGTGCAGTGGATGTTACGTGTTTTGGTTCAGGATTGTGATAGTCAGAAAAACACATCTTTAGCATTGCCTCACAATCTTCTTCAGCTGATCATGACATTGTTGCCTGGAAACGTTAACTTACAAACTGCATCAGAAGACGACATTGTGATTGCCTTACTGTCCAACCAGAAGGTATTGAAATTCACGTTTGATCACAAATGTCAAATCACAGATGTTCAAGTGTGAGACATACAAATCCTGAGAGCTGCCTTTGGAAACAAGAACTTTAAAAGATATTAAGGTGTTTAAAAACAGTACATTTATATATACAGTTGTTTTGTTCATCAGTTAGGTTTTAATTGTTTAATTGTTACTGTTAGCAATGTTGGTTGACATAATACTCATGTATACCTATAGGCAGCCCAGACATGTTTTCGTTCTCGTGGCGCTCGCGCGTGTACACGAGTCTACTTGGTCTATTATTATTATTATTATGACATAATAATAGACCAAGTAGACTCGTGTACACGCGCGAGCGCCACGAGAACGAAAACATGTCTGGGCTGCTATGGTCACAGTTTATTTCGTTAACATCATATAACTTACTAAATTTTCTATGGACATAGTATTGTACAGGGTGTATCGAAAAAATGGTAACACAAATGTGACGCGCTATATCTCAACAAATCGTTGATAGATTTCATCGAGTTTTACATCATTGGAAAGCTTAGTTATTTAGCTTTTAAATGCTATGTTTTATGTGGCATTTCGACAAGAAACCAGTGAGCAGTGCTTCGGCAAAAGTTTTAAGTGAAAATTGCATATTTCCACCGATGGGAATTGCACACGTTTCTTTTGAAATTTAGTCCCAAGAGGTTTAAAACCCTATCATCGCCGATTATTATTAGAATTTGATTTACGTAGTGCGAGTATGCATGACTTAGCACGCGACAAAATAAAAGAAGATGGGTCAATTGACAATTGAACAACGTACATTTATTGTGAGAACCTTTTATCACCTTGGCAGCTTAGCAAGAACACGAGATGCGTTTAGAGAGAGATTTCCTGAACGACAAGACATAGCAATTAAGACCATCCGATATAACATAAGAAAGTTTGAACAGCATGGCACCAGTCATAACCGAAACAAGGGGAATTCTGGCAGAAGAAAGACTGGCAGATCTGCAGAAAACATTGAATTGGTGAGGAATCGGCTCGCAGAACATCCGACTGGTACCAGTGCAAGACGTAACGGTGTTGGCCTACCATCGGCAACTTTTAACAGGATAACCCGCTTGGACCTGAGACAATACCCGTATCGAATGCACGTCCGACACCAGCTACTACCACGCGATTTTCAAAGACAGTTGAATTTTGCAAGGTGGTTGACCGAACAATGCGAGAGAAACGAAAATTTCCTGCGAGATTTTGTCATTGGTGATGAAGCTACATTCTGTATGAATGGTGATGTCAATACTCAGAATGTCCGGGAATATGCTCCAGTAGGTCAACCGCCAGAATTCAACTACGATGTGAATTGCAGCCGTCAGAAGGTGACAGTTTGGATAGGTTTGTGTGGAAGTGGTGAGATTATTGGTCCGATTTTCTTCGAAAGGAACGTCACCGGCCTCAATTATTTGCAAATGCTTAACAATGATGTTGTTCCGCAGCTTTTGGAGCATTTTGAAATGCAAGTGGGAGGCGTATTCAGGCATCTTTGGTGGGTGCAAGATGGTGCACATCGTCTCTGTGCTGTTACGCAACGCCTAAGAGAATTGTTCGGCAATCGAATTGTTGCGTTACATCATGCAGTGGAATGGCCACCTCGTTCTCCCGACCTCACGCCGTGTGACTTCTTCTTGTGGGGCTATTTGAAAGGCAAAGTTTTTACCAACCCTCCCAACGATATTGATGACCTGCGAGCTCGCATTCATCGGGAAGTCGCTGTGTTGGTGAACGATCAGGCACTCGTCAGAAGGACGGTGCAGAGCATGCGACGGCGTTGTGAACTGTGCATTGAAAGAAACGGAGGACACATGGAAGGTGTCGGAGCATAAACACTGCATGACCGTAATTATGTAAAACAATCGTGCGTTTTTAACATTGTAAATTGTTGTTATTATTGATTAAAAATGCATATCAATTGTCTCATTAATTCCCATCGGTGGAAATATGCAATTTTCACTTAAAACTTTTGCCGAAGCACTGAACCTGTGGTCCAGTGTTGGTCTCTGTAATGGAGCTACAGGAACAGTTGTTGATTTTATTTTCAAAGACAACCATCAACCACCTGACTTACCTATTGCAGTCATGGTTCAGTTTGACAACTATAGAGGTCCTGCTTTCAGTGAGAACCAACCATTGTGTGTTCCAATATGTCCCATCACTGTGTCTTCACAGGAAGGAGGTAGTTATCATGAGAGGCAACAGTTACCTCTCAGGCTTGCTTGGGCTCTCACAATACACAAGAGCCAAGGACTGACTCTTCCAACTGCTTGGATTGACATTGGGAAATCAGAGAGAACTTCTGGAGTCTCTTATGTTGCTATCAGTCGAGTAAAAACATTATCCTCGTGTGTTATTGAACCAATGTCTTATGAAAGACTGTCAAAGTTGAAGTCCTCAGTGAACTTACAATACAGGCTTGATGAAGAACACAGGCTAGACCACTTGGCACGAGTAATTTACAATTCAGACCACTAATGAGGTCACTAATGAACATGTTATTATATGTACTACAGCTGTAAGTTATATTGAACAGGATCACAATTGCTCCTTCAGAAATACAAATTCACTGTGTGGTGCAGTGCATACATTTTACTATTTTTTGATAGTAAAATGTTTGATACTAGCAATAACAAGAGTTTTTCAATTTTTCTCAATGTGACTGAACCTTAAAGAGTAATATTTTACATGCAAAATATTAATCAGAAATACAGGGTGTATCGAAAAAATGGTAACACAAATGTGACGCGCTATATCTGAAGCTATATCAGACATATCATCTGAGGACATTTTCTTTGCCTTTGCTGAGGAATGGCGAGCATTGATGCTAGCTGTTGGTTGCTCAAGTTGTATAAGTTGCTCGTGATTGTAATTAGCAACTTGTTCATTGCTATAGAATAGTCTAGTGGCATGTGTAAATTCAGACAAATCTGCCATTTTAGATGGCTGACGTGTCAAAAGTAATTGCCAGTCAGCGACAGTCGACTCTCCTTTACGAAGTCGTAAGAGTAAATCTCTGAACTGTACTTGTTCAGAACTTATGCCTTGTACTCGCTGATTAACAGTGAGTGTAACAACCTTGTGAAACATACGATATGCTTGGTAACCTTGTTCACCAACAGCATTTGATGGTTTGGCATGATACAGGGGCTTGTCAGCCACTGGTGGTAACTGACCTGGATCACCAGTTAAAATCACTGATTTTCCACCAAAAACCTTGTCATAATGACCTGTTGCCTGCTTGCAACGTTTGTCAATCCAGCCAAATGTGGTCTGGCCCAGCATAGAATACTCATCAATAATGATGTAGTCAATGTCATTAAGACTGTCCTGCAATCTACAGAGACTTTCACCTTTGAGGTCATTCTTACCCCTTGGTCCTATGGGTAATTTCAATAAGGAATGCACAGTTACACCATTAATGTTGTAAGCAGCTTTACCAGTTGTAGCAGTCACTGCACATTTACCTTGCAAAAGATTTCGAATGCCATTAATAAGGCAGCTTTTACCGGTACCTGCAACACCGTTTATAATCAGACACAATGACTGTTTGTCACATGATGGGTCATTAAAATGATTTTCAACAATGTTGTATGCAACATTTTGCATTTCACTAAAAGTGTCAGTATTTACTGACTCATATTGTTCAGGGACACTGTAGTCCTCTTTCTTTGTTTTTATCCATGTTGCCATTTCATGGATTTGTTGTTCAGTGTAACTGGTTCGATCAGCCTGCCAGTCATATGTTGACTGCTGTGTTTCCTCAGAGTTTTCAAAAGGAGTGTTGAGGTCAGATAGTATCATCCACTCCTCATGGGTTACTTCCTGTTGTTGAGGAGTTTCATCATGATCTTCTTCTTGACTTTGAATGACATTTTGCAATTTGTCAATCCAGTCTGCTACATTGGTTTTTCCATATGTTGTGTGCAAAAACTCATGCCAACAATTAATGAGAACCTCATCAGTTGGTTCTTGATCACCCCAAGCATTATTGGGCGTCCCTGTCCAGGGTTTGTACCTTAACAGTTGGTACTTGCAATAAAGTCCAAAATTTGGACCTTTCGGGTTCAGAGAATATGTTGGAAATATTCTTGGTATCACATTGGGGGATAATTTTGTCAATGCTTCATTAACAACTTTGTATGTTGTAACAAACTGAACGAAGTTCATATTGTGTACTTCAGATGAAGTACTATATTGCTGTCGGTTAGCATACACATCAAGGAGCGAGTGTTCAGTACAGGATTCACCTTCTTCAATACTGGTGACATCTCGTACTTTACGAGAACCATTCAAACTTACTGGCATCACATTAAATGATGAGCTATGCAGTTTCAATGACAACAAATGATGCATTGTTTCTTGAGCTGCATAATCTCTCTCACCAAGAGATTTCATGACAACTTTCTTAATAGCACGACGAGGATCAGTGCAACTATCAACATTTTGCATAATTGAATTGAACGCTTGTTTCAATACAGGTGACCTTGGTTCACCTTTGGCAGCATACTTGGTGCAACACAAGCATAGTGATCAATGACAACTTGAATATCACAGTTAGCTCTCCACCCTTGCAGCTGAACCTTTTGATGGTTATTTAACCATGTGTCATTTCTCTTAGTGACAATTTTTGCCCTGTAGTGCTCGTTTTCACCTTTGGTGTGAACTTTCTCAAATTCCAACATTGTCTGAGGACAATGTTCGATTGGAAAATGAAATCTACATTTCAACTCTTTTTCATTTCCCTTCTTCCTAAGGCAATAGCTAGTACTACAACGAGTGTGTCGTTGGACCATGTTTAGCAGATCCACATAATCTGTTGGCTTATCCCAATCAGGAATATCATTATGGCGTCGTTGACAAGGATGAACCTCAGGTCTTATCCAGGTGTCTTCCTCTGGACAGTTAGGGTTCATGGTTGACATTAACCAATCAACATATCGACATACAGTGTCAGCAGCAACTTGACCGGCTTCAATATCCTGGTCTAATTCTGTGGTTTCAATGCACTCATTTTTATCTTTGAATTTCTGTGCTAAGAATCCCTTCAAAGCAGTCTGGGTTAGCTCACACAAGCCTGGGTCATTGTTCAGTTTGGCAGTGCCATGACAGTGAATACTACCTCGACCTTAGTACTCATATCTGAACCAGTGCCATTTGGCACCAAGGGTGCCATAAAGCCAGTGTTTCACAAAGCTTTCGAGTCGTTGGGTAAAAAACCAATCAACAAGGTGTGGATTGTCAATGACATTTTGTCGTCTTGTTTGTGCACTAGTTGTGTCACAGTCAGGATAAGCACTAAACAATGCATGTAACTCTGGCCAATGCATATCTGCAGAGGAGAAGGTGAAGAATATTGTTGGAGCTCCAACATTAGTAATAATGGCTTTAAGCTCTTCTCTTACTATATTTCAATAAGCATCAGTACCACCAATATTGGCAACATATCTTGATACTTTAGACATAAAGACATTTGCACTGTTACTGGCCAGCCATTTCACGTAGTTCATCAAGAGTGAGATGAGCTTCACCTGGGTTTTGTTTTAGGAAAATTCCAGTTTGCTGTAAAATTCGCTTTCTCTGAATCATGTTAAATGCCCAGTATGCAAATCTGGGGTGACTAGCAAAGCGGTACACCCATTTACCATTGACAATTTCAGCAAATTTTAGCAGATGCTTTATTTGTTCCTGAAAAGGCACATCTCTGAGAAGACCTTTGTTAGTAGGGTCAGCTTTCCCATCTGGAAATAATGCCGGAAAGGCCATTACGGCTAAATAAGAAACCTGATACTCATTTACAGGTTCATTGTTAAGAGATGGCCATGCCATTGGCTCATCTTCAGCAAGCTGATTTTTAACAGCTTCAAGTTCTTGTTGTTCTTGTTCACGAACAGGTGAAAAGCTACTCATGTCAGTTGAGTCATTGTAAACAACATCCTCTGAAGGATTGTCAACAGGTGGTCCAGTATTCTGAGGACAATCATCTGAGATGATGTCATCATTAGTCTCAACAGTCATTAGTTCTGGTGGTACACCATTGTCAGGTAAACTGTTTAATGTATGCTCATTAATTGTTACTTCAGAATAATGTGGATTATTATTAATTTTAGCCAGGTGAGTGCATCATGGACTTTTTGCTTTTGCACAGTCACATCTTTGAATGTGTTGTCTCGACCTTTGACTTTAACAATAATTACAGCCAAATCTTTAGGATATCTTGGCAAAGTTGTTGCCAATTCAGTAACATTTTGTGGCAAGTTAATACAATGCCCAGAATAACCTCGTTGACCACCAGGTTTGATATATACCCTCATGATTGGAAGGGCTCTAGCAATCAACATTTCCTCAACTTGGGTTAAACCATGCAGTTCTTGTGGAACTTCCTGTGGAACTGTTAAAGGAATTGTAGAATTTTCAATTGAAAATTTTTTTGGAGATTTCTTATCACTCAAGCATCGTGAACACAGATAAGGTGCTCTAGGTTTTGACTTTAAGGGCCATGCTTCATAGCATACAGTACATTGATTTACAGTGTATTGCACAGATCTGTGAAATTTATTCATGTTGTCCTTTGCCCAACATTGTTCTTCAATACCACCATTAGTGGTGTCATATGTTGTTAAATAATCAGTTTGGTTTATTTTATCTGGTGACTTGGACTTATTAACCCGTCTTTATCTTTGGCAAAGTTTATTATTGTTTTTTCGAATTTCTTTCTCACTGTCAGTTTCATTTGACAGTTTTCTCCTTTTCAACTTATTATTTCTCTCAAGTCTCATTTGCCTTTCACTGTCATTTTCATTTGACAGTTTTCTTTTGTGTGACTCATTATCTTTCCGACGTCTTATTTGTTTCTCAGTGTCACTTTCTTTTGACAGTCTCCTCTTTTTTGACTCATTCTTCTGTAGTCTAACATGTCTGTCACTGTCAGTCTCATTTGACAGGTTTTTTGTTACATGATTGTCATGATTTTCATTTTGTAAAGTGCAAGAAACACCTTTTAATTCAAAAGGTACAATTGTATGATTGTTATTTAAAGTCAACTGAAAGTATTTGACTAAATTGTGTAACTGCTCAACAGATGTTAAAACACAGTAACCATATGAACATGGCATGCCATATTCATCTCTTGAATGAGAATCGAAAATTTTAAAAACATCAGGAAAAGGCCTGAATATTGACACTGTGTTATCACCAATGGTGAGGAAAGCACTCTGATAATTCAGCAATGAGCTAGAGAATATCTGGTTTAGAGCATGTTTTAATGTAACATATGGCTCATTGTTTGAGGTCATGAATAAACCTCCACAAAATGACTCACTATATTGTAAGTAATATATTTTATTGTACATTGATACCAGTTCAGGTACATCAGTAAGTAGTAAGAAATCTTTCTCTACTGATCTACTAATACAATCATAAAGACTGTTACCAGTTAATAATATTGAGTTCAATATTGACTTATCCCAAATATTTACACAAGTTATGTTGTTGTACACAATTGAAGCCAGTGACATTGCAACACACTGCTTTCCACAGTTACCTCCAAATCTAGGGTCTGCTTGGTTAAAATCAGCCAAAACTGTCTGATTGCAATTAACAACTTGATTAATAGTTGTAGGCTCTGGGTTTTCTTCAACTTCAAGAGAGGCAGACATCTCACAAATGATGCTGTGATATAGCAGACAATGTCAGTAAATTTAGGTTTGGTAAAGCACACACAACAAAGTGGTTTTAAGTTGTGGTAAAGCACACACAACAAAGTGGTTTTAAGTTGTGGTAAAGCACACACAACAAAGTGGTTTTAAGTTGTGGTAAAGCACACACAACAGTCAAGTTTAGGTCGTGGTAAAGCACACACAACAAAGTGGTCGGACTTTTTAAACCTGTCTCTAAATCTAGGGGTTATGCGTACTGCATGGGAGAAAGCAAATGTGACACCTGTCTACAAAAATGGAAACGCTGATTGCGTGGAAAACTACAGACCAATTTCGCTGTTGTGCATCCTTTTGAAAGTTATGGAAAGATGTGTTTATAATAGCCGAATTCATATTAAAGACGGGAAACTCGTCTTAGACGGGAAACTCGTCTAAGACGGGAAACTCGTCTGATGTGAATCCGGTCACAGACGGGTTTCTCGTCTGAATTTATTCGTCTAACTTTCCCCTCTAAACAGACGGGTAAGTGAGACGGGAATCCCGTCTGGATGGGAAACTCGTCTTAAATTCGCATTTAGACAGATAAATCAGACGAGTTTTGCTGACTTTTGCATAAACAACATGGTGAAAGACTGAAACTAGAAGGTCGCTTAAGACAAAATGGCGCCCAAAAGAAAGCAAAGTAAGACAAGAAAAGCCCCAAAAATGACTTCCTGTCAACAAACAAGAAATAGAACTTGGACGGAGGAGGAAACAATAACATATGCGAAAGTGCTTTGTGCAACTGAAGGCACAGATCGGTCTTGGTTACACCAGATAGAACTATGCACTTAAAAGAACTTCAAATGAAATGCTATTTCAACGTATAAAGCAGCACTTTGAAGTAAGCATGGAATATGAAGAAGAAGATGCTACATTTACGACTGAACAACTACGCGCAAAGTTCAAATGGTTTAAAAAACAATGGCGAACTATTGACACCAAAATAAGGAATGAAACTGGCCTTGGAGCAAAAGATACAGCTGTACCATCCTGGTATGATATAATGAACCCACATTTCAGCGAAGCCGTTGATGACATGACATCAGTTTCCAGTAAAGCAAGCAATATAGATACCACATTTGATTCCACTGATACAGAGGATGATTCTACTCATGAATTTAGTGATGATGGCGATTATTCTACAAGGAACAAGAGAAGATCACTTTTTGTTTTCCATGTTAAAGAAAACAAAAAGTGATTGGCTCACAATTAATGAGAGCAAGGCATTCTGAACAAGATATGTGCATTTCAAAACAGTGTATTCTAAAATGAACATACATTTACATCCTTAGTTACCATACCAAAAAATTGGTTACATTAAAACCTTTGTTGACATTGAAGTTACTTTTTATCTTAGGTTTCAAGAGTGTAATAACAATTTTTCATTTGAGTTGATCACATGATAATAAAACAATGGTATCAGAGTGTTCATAGCTTTGAGAACCCATAACAAATAATAATTGCGTTCGACGAAGGAGAACGCTTCCTAATCGTGATGTCACGGCTGGATGCTATGTCATTTC
This sequence comes from Dendronephthya gigantea, assembly GCF_004324835.1. NCBI lineage: Eukaryota > Metazoa > Cnidaria > Anthozoa > Malacalcyonacea > Nephtheidae > Dendronephthya > Dendronephthya gigantea. The sequence continues at coordinate 1,439,096 of NW_021163056.1, read as the reverse complement.
GAGATTTTTGGATGTAACATTTGCCTCGGTTTCGTGTTTTTGCGTATGCTCTGATTTCCGGGTTTTGTGCCGTGTCCTAATGTCACATGCTTTCCGTATTTTGCGATAATACGCTGTTGTTTATAGGACCGGGCATTTGGCTTTCATATTCGCCTGTTTATTAAGAAGTTATGGGAATTGTACACTCGATTATTTTGATTTGAAGTGTCTGCAATATGACTGAGAATTCTCGTCAAAGCATCAGGAAGCTATCTTCCGTTGGTTTAACCATGCGAAATCCGGAATTTTATTTGCTCATAAAGTAAACAAACCGCGTTTACTTGATTACTTCTTTGAAGATGCACAGCAGACTTTAATTCGCATTGCCTTAAGATTTAGATCCACATCAAGGATATCTATAGAAGACCACCGAACGCACTTGCTAATCTTTGATTACTTCTAGTAAATAAACAGTCATATAGGATTTGGATATCTTAGCAAGTTCAGTCACTGCAGTCCACTCTGTCAATCATAATTTACTCTGGTCGTAAGGACCATAGCCAATTCTTTATTTTGTCACACACTTTATCAGTCAGACCTTTATCTTCAGTTCGTTTTGTTGGTTTACGTATTAATTCCAACTTTTCAATCTCCAGCTGCCAACATGGGAGACATAGATCTGCCCTTTTGATACATATGTTGTGTAATGTGATACATGCCATGATTATTGCAGTCACATTTCTTCTGCGACATTCTGTTTTTTTATAAATAATGCGCCATCTTCCTTTGAGCATGCCATAAGCATGCTCTGAGACTACTCGAGCTGCTCTTAAATGCTTGTTAAAATTTCGCTCTTTTGGGTTTTTGGTTGTGTCATCAAAGGCTTTCATTAACCATGGTCGTGCTGGAAATGCACCGTCCCCCACCATACCAAGTGGAACATTACCAAAACCTGGTTAATTCATTTGACAATCTGGTAGCACATGGCCAGATTCAATACTGTTAAAAATTGGAGTAGATTTTAAAAGTGTGGAGTCATGCATTGAACCTAGGGCTCCCACACCAGCATACAGAAACCTTTTGTTTGCTGCTATCAATCCCATGTTTGTCACTGAGTATCGCTTCTTAAAGCTAAAAAAATTCTTGAGATTACTGCAGATGTAAACATGAAACCCGTCCCATGCACCAACGCAGGGAAACCCCCAATCCTTGAGAAAGGCCTGTAGTTCATTTTTCCACTCTTCCTCAGTTGATGGCAAGGTGACATATTCATCATAAAAAAACCAAACTATAACTCGAATGACTTTATTGAGGGCTTCGCATGCTGTCGAAGTAGCAATCCCAAACAGATCACCAACTGTCGAGAACAAACAGCCATGGGCTAATCGATAAAGTGTAAGTGCTAGTTGAACTTCTGGGGCAACTGGCTTCTTAAACTGGGTTGTCTCCCTTTCGATAGACACTCGTAACTCTTGTAGTAAATAGCTGAACGTATTTCGATTGACCCTGAATCTCTTTTTAAACTGCTTATCCGTCCATGTTTTACAACCATTTGTCCACCAGTGGGAAGATCTTTTCTCATTTTGTCCTTTTGGCTTTCGATCTTTTGCACGACCACAAACTAACGCACCTACTATATTACCAAATCCATTTTCATCGTCTATCATTAACCGTCTGCGAGCTTTTGACTGTCGTCTAAAACATTCCACCTCCTTTTCAGCCTTTCGTTTTCTGCCTAGCACGAGCGTAGCTAAGATACGATTTCGATTTTGAAGAAAGTTCGCCATTTTACTTTTTGTTACCAGACCCTTGCACCACTCTCAACCATTTACCCCCCACTTTCCCGTCTAAACTTATCCGACTCTAAATTCATATTAAGAAGGGTTTTATTAGACGAGTTTCCCGTCTCTAATATGAATTCGGCTAATCACATCCATGAGTTCATATCATCTAGTATCAATAAATTGCAACACACAGCTTCCAACGTCAGAAGAATTGTTCCACACAACTGATTCAGTTCTACCATAATATCTTGGAAGCTTTAGACAAACAAAATAAGATAGATATAGCCATCTCAACTTTACTAAAGCCTTCGATAAGGTGTCCCATCCTTTGCTTCTTCAAAAGCTTGAAGAGTTTGGATTTTGTGGGCAACTAATGATGCGGTTCAGGAGTTACTTGTCTGGTAGACAACAAAGGCTTGTCTTGGAGGGACAACAATCAGATTGGTTGGCTGTTTCCTCTGGAGTTCCACAAGGCTCTATTTTAGGACCCTTACTATTTTTAATATTCATCAATGATTTGCCAAATCAAATAGCATCTTTCTTTCAAATAGGCTTATATGCCAACAGTAAAATGTTCAGAGTGATAAAAAGCGAAGCTGATGTGGAACAATTTCAGGGTCACCTGTCAAGTGTTTATGACTGGAGTATTAGATGGCAGATGCAGTTTAATACAAAAAAAATGTCATCATATGCGCTTGACTGATAAAAAATCTTTCAAGGATATCCAATATGATATGAATGGCATGTTGTTTTATCGAGTTAAGTCAGTGACAGATCTAGGAATCTTGGTGACAGATGACCTGCGATGGTCTCAACACATATCAGCAATAACTTTGAAACGAAATAGAACTTTAGGCCTAGTTAAAAGGGTATGCAGAGATATAAAGGATGTCCACATTAGAAAAGCTCTGTATTGTTCGTTGATAAGACCTCAACTGGAGTATGCAACTGTATTGTGGTCCCCTGAACAAGTCACATACAAGCGTATGCTAGAAAATGTTCAACGCAGAGCAACTAAATTTATCCTCAACTACCCTCTAAACTGTAGTTATATGGAGAGGCTGGCTCGGTTGAACTTGCTCCCCTTGGAACATAGAAGAACGTGAAACAATCTGGTCTTTCTTTTTAAATGCCAAAACGGCTTATATTATCTAGACATTTCAAATATAGTTTAAAAAGGGTCTGCTAGATATAATATTAGGTCTTTTAATATCAACAACTTTTATAAAATTAGATGTAACACCGAATTTTACAGAAATTCCTACTTTCCAAGAGCAATTAGAGCTTGGAATCTGCTGTCAGATTATCTGAACACTGCTACGGAGATTGGTTATATAGTTATATGGTAATATGGTTATTTCAACAATTTGGGACCTTCAAGCCACTTTGAATTCTCAACAAATTTCTTGGCTGTCACACCAGGGGAATATGGAGTAAGTAATCTGCTTCTTACAACAGAAAACATGCCACCTTTTAAGATATTGCTTCTGGGTGAGGGGCACCATGACTGGAGAAGTACTTTGGTAACGTGTGCAGAAAAGCCTCTGTTTTGATAGAAAAGGAAATGCATAGAAACATTTGGTTGCCCAAGAAACAGTAAAAGCATAAACAAAAGCAGCATTTGAGACGGGATGCCATGCTACATGACGTGGCAAATGCTTTTTGAGAAACAAGGCAAAAATATCTATTTTTATGCCCGGGAAAAAAGACTCTAAGGATTGAAATAATCTAGGATTGAGCTGCCACTCATCATCAGCGTGATTCCTGGTTAAACTATCAGCTACAACATTAGCACCCGGAATATGTACCGCGGATAACCAAACATTGCTGTCTATGCACCATTCCCATATCTTTCTTGCCATTAAGTTGCAAGATAAAGATTCAAAGCATTCTTGTCCTGCTCAAGATGGCGATTGTGTAAACGACCGTACTCCACCCCAGGAAGAGCTGAAATAATTTTAACACTGATACTAGCAATAAACTGGATGGAAAACAAATCACCTTTGAGAACATGCATACACAACTCACAGAGCCTAACTTTTTTGTCAAGGGTAAGAGAAACAATCATAAGCAGGCTATTAATAGCAAACCCTATAATAACAAGCTCTTGGGTGGGTATAAGAACACATTTGTCAGGGTGAACATATAAGCCGAGACGAATAAACAAATGCACACTTTTGCACACATCAGCAGCGCATTCTGAAAAACTTGACCTTGGAAATAGAAATCTATACAAATGATGTGACCCTGCTGACGAAGGACAGATAAATCTGGCTTCATGACCTTGGTAAAAACCCGGAGCGAACTAGAAAGGCCCATATGTAATGTGGTAAATTGAAACAAATGGCCCTTCCAAACAAATTTTTGATGTTCAGTCACAATAGAAATAATGTAGTATGCATGTCTTAAATCAATAGATGCCATATACATGCTTGTGGTGACAAGACTAAGAACGGTAGCTACTGTATCCATCTTAAAATGCCTGAAAAGCACAGCTTTTCACAGCAAAATCTAGAACGCAACACTGCTGGACATGTAGCGCACCTGGATGTGCAACCTTTAGACTGTTTATCCATTTGAAATTATAGCTTATGATTTTATGAATTATGAATAGATATTTCACCTTTCACCGTTGTTTGGTTTTCTTTGCCAAATGGTATATAATAAAAACTTCTTTACCAAGATCTTATTTAAACTTATTTAAATGTGATCTAATAGTTGGAACTCTATTATTTCTTAATTATAATCACGGATCGGATTGGAATCTTACATTCCAATCTCATACTAATTATACTAGTATGGATTGGAATCTATGCCATATTCTCTTATTTAGTAAAACATTATTTCACAGTTGAGATCTAGTTTATGTTCATTCATTGGGGAACACATTGGAATCTTACGTTCCAGTGTCATAGTAATTATACTAGTATGGATTGGAATGAATGCCAAATTCTCTTATTTAGTAAAACCTTAACTAATAGTTGGAATTCTAGTAATTCTTCATTGATTTCCATTTACACTGGTATTGTTAATTATAATCAGGAATCGGATTGGAATCTTACGTTCCAATCTCATACTAATTATACTAGCATGGATTGGAATCTATGCCAAATTCTGTTATTTAGTTAAACATGATTTAATAGTTGAGATCTAGTTTATCTTCATTCATTTCCAGTTACACTGATATTGTTAATTAAATGGGGGATCTGATGGAAATCTTACATTCTAATCTCATAGTAATTATACTAGCATGGATTGGAGTCTATGCCAAATTCTCTTATTTACGAAAACATGATCTAATAGTTGGAATTCTACTCTAGTAATTCTTCATTAATTTCAAGTTAGACTGGTATTGTTAATAATAATTAGGGATCGGATTGGAATCTTACCTTCTAATCTCATAGTAATTATACTATATGGATTGGAATCTATGCCAAATTCTCTTATTTAGTAAAACGTGATCTAATAGTTTGGATTCTAGTATATCTTCATTAATTTCAAGTTACGCTGGTATTGTTATTTATAATCAGGAATCTGATTGGAATCTATGCCATATTCTCTTATTTTGTAAAACATGACCTAATAGTTGACATTTAGTTTATCTTCATTATATGGTAGATGCTAAAAATATCTATGGAGGTGAGTTAATACACAAGCTCATAGACACTTTACAGAATGTACCCGAGTGTGAAGGTGAACAACACAACAAGTTTGAAAAAATTATCGCCAAATTGGACAATTATTTTATCCCCATAACAAACTCTGACAGCGCTTGTAGCAAGTTTGCCAAGATTGTTGAAAAACAAGGATAAATCAGTCGCTCAGTGTCATTTTCGGCTGAGAATTCAAGCCGCAAAGTGCAAATTTTCTGATTTAAATGACGCCATTCAAAGTAAACTTTTACAGACAATAACCGATGGGATACTTTGCCGCGAAGCAACGGTTAAAAGCTATTCACTTGAAGAATTGTTAAAGCATGCAGCAAACAAGGAAGACATTGACAGACAGGCAAAATCTATCGAACAGACATAACAATAAAATTGCAACAATGTGAATGAGTGGGCAAAGAAGAAAGATCAAGGAAGTATGATGCATTGGGAGAGAGAATCAAAAGTCCTAATGATGCAATGAATTGACAATAAGCCAGTCTCATTAGTAACATCTATTTATTCGGCAAATGAGAAAGTGAATGGAAGAGACAAACAAATGCTTGCTTGCCATAATGTGTCTTGTAAGTGCTATAGGTGGTGGAAGACTTTGTTCTTCCATCTTATTAATACTGCTGTTGTTAACGGTTATCTTCTTTTCAGCAAACATCATAAGGACAATCCAAACAATCCACTTCTGAATCGCCCGAAAAGTTATACTACTGTTAAATTTAGAGAAGAGATCATTAGACAGACTTGCAATATCAGAATATGAGAGACCACCTATATATGAGACAGTTCACCCTGTACCTCCACCTGATCAGTACTGCACTGCTCATTTAGTTTGTACAACCGAGGGAGTCCGAATACACTGTGTTGCATGTTATGCAGCGGGTAGAGGTGTACAACTTTTTGCAGTGCGCCACAGTGCAACAAGTATATGCATGCAGGTGTGGAGAGTTTGATTGTTTCAGTGTTTGGCATAGTAGAGATTATGCTGGAAGGTCATAAATAATTCTGCTTTTGAGAATTAGGATGAACTTTGTCATATTTCTCCATTGTGATTACCATTCAAATCATAACATATGTTTTTTCATTTGTGATGAACTCTGTTTTATATAAATACATGCATTTTATTTTCAATAAAGGTTTTCTACTCTGTGTTCAAAGTCTGTCTATTATTTGAATTATGAATGCTTCGCTTCATCTACAATCTTAGTGCTGTGGGTATGAGTGCCTGTTTGTAAGATATCAAGCTCCTTAAAAACTTTTCTTTCAATGTGCAGACCACAAAAATGGCAGTTATATATAAAAATGTGGGCAGAGATATATTGGTTTGTGCCCTAGGAATTGATTTGCCAAAGTTGGGCGTTGGTTAGTTTCGAACTTCTATTTTGCAAAGTATGAACAGCCTGTGGATTGCAGAAATACATGGAAAAAGTTAAATTCTGAAAGACTATTACCACTATTATTTAATATACATAAATATATGACTGTGGCATAGTTTCAAAATTGTTTCAAAATAGAACCTATGCAAATGTGTCCCATAACCAGATTTTAGCATTTCCGAGGTGTAAAATTCAAAAATTAGAAAAAAATACATGCTTTTTATCAATTACCCTGAAACTTTGCAGAAATTATCCCAATATAAAACAAGGTAACTTTTCATCAAAACAATACTTTGAGAATTCACATTGTTTGCCTGTAACTAGGCAACATTTGAAAATTATCTCAAGGGTTTCAATATAATTTATGCAAATTTTCGTCGCAAAATTGCCTTTAAATTGGATATAATTTTTTCTACTTGGTAGCCAGAAAGTACTAGAAAGTGATATTAAGAACCTGAACATGGCTTCGGATGATCTTGCCACAAAGGCAACTAAGTGTGTTAAAAATGATGAAATGAGAGCACTCCTTAACAAGTCGGTTAGTTTTAGAAATACTGTAAAGGAGAAACAAAGTGAACTAGAAAAGTTGGAAATTGAACTTAGGGAACTTGGCCAAAAAAATGCTTAACTTTAATTGAACAGGAGCCTCTTTTAGCTTCGGTTTTTATTACAAATTAGATCCCATTGTTTATATGGTATTTGCTATTTGTAGGTAGGGCTGGCGTACTGAATCGTGACTTTCTGCTGGTTATCACCTCTTCCTTGGAAGGTCTCTCTTTTCCTACCAAATACTTTTCAACAAGTGTTGCCGGTTCAATTGGAAGCACATTGTTTGCATGGTCTTTTGCCTTTTTGATAGTTGGATATTGTTTTCTCAATTGAATAGTTTCCTTGAGTATCAATTGTACATATCCTATATAATTAAAATATTATTTAATTATGTTGTTAAAGTATATTTACAGCAGCAGTAGGTATACTTGAAATACTTTTTGTCTCCAACTCTTATTGACTATTGACCTTACCTGCTTGTAATATAGTCAGGTTTATACAGAAGCAAAATTAAGTACTTACCATATGTTGGTTTTTCTTTCAATGGTTTGGTAACAGCCTTTTCCCCCTTAAATGCCTTTGGGTAAGCGATTGTCCATCTTAATTTCCCCTCAGATGTAGTTGCTTGCTTTCTATCACTGTTCTCATTGAAATGCAAGTTTGAACAATACAACCTGAATAATATGAAAATGGAATGTGTTGTTTATAATGGCCTAATTTCAAACAATGTCAAGCAATAAAAACCAACCTTGCACTTAATGAGTGATATGAATGATATGTGTTCTTTGAAGCAAGGGTGTTGTCCAAAGCATGTTTTGCTTCCAAGCCAGATGTTTGATGGTATTGGGACAATTTTCTAATGGCTGTGATGAGTCAAGGTTTGGTTAGCATTTCCTCTAGCTTTTTGTAGGCAGCTGATCCTGAGATGGACATATGTTTATTAATAAATTAGCAATTGATTTTATTTAATTCCAACAAATGCATTAAATCTTCTGCAAGTTACCTTGCTTTAACCACTGTCTTTCAAGTGTGCCATGTAGACATTCCGTGAAAATTTTATGGCCTTCAATGTCCACTATATGATTGAGGATGCTAAGCCACTTTTCTTCCCTTTCATCTTTGGTCGCTCCAGAAGCACCAACCCAGTAGATGATTGACTCTCAAAGAAATGAACAAATATATTTTTGTAAGAGGGACAGTAAAATATATTGAACAATCTGTAACATCTGAAGTAGGTTCTATACTATACACCATATATTCCATATATTTTTCCACAAATTATATGTCAGACTTACCCCAATCCATGGCCCAATTGATTTGAATTTCTGTTAGAGACGGCAGGCTTTACTCTACTGGCGACTTTCGATTTAAATAAACACCTTTATTTGACATATAAAACGCCCTTACAATAGCTTTAAGACGACATTAATACGATCTTTCGACCACGTTGTTCTCGTTGCCTTGGCAACGTCCTAGTCCCCTTTTCGCGATCTCGCGCCTAGTCCCGCGCGGGTTAACAAAACGATATATAAAATGTAAACAAAGTAATAAAGTTCAGCTGTTCGAAACACCCCCGCCCGTGGCGTGAACCCCGGGAAACGTCACTCTTCCTCATGGTGCGCTTCTAGCAACGCCAACTTGCCCACCGGACGGGTATAAGTCCCAGTTTTTGTCACGACTTCGGCTGACCTCACGAGTCCGTCTGCACTGGCAATCGGTGCCATGACTCGACCAAGACGCCATTGACCTCTTGGAACATTGTCTTCCACGATAAGCACGAGGTCCCCTCGACGAAGATTTCTTTGTATCGTACGCCACTTGCTGCGTTCAATCAGATGCGGTACATACTCTTTCCTCCATCTCTTCCAGAACTGATTCGCCAAAAACTGACTGTGACGCCATCGACGCCGTAACGACATATCTTGCTTGACAAATTCTCCTGGCGTAAGATTTGAACTTGCCCGCCCATGAAGGAAGTGATTGGGGGTTAGGACACTGGTATCCGTGGGTGAACTGCTACTCCCACCATACACGAGTGGGCGAGAATTCAGGAGAGACTCTACTTCAGCGATTACTGTGAGAAAGACTTCATCAACCGTGAGGACGTTACCCATGATTGCCTTCATTGCACGTTTTGTAGACTTTACCAGAGACTCCCATGCTCCACCGAACCATGGGGCAGCTGGCGGGTTGAACTTCCATTCTACTCCCCGAGCACTGAGTTCATCAGCAACACGTTTAGGATCAAGCTCATTCAACGCTTCCCGTAACTCACGCTCCGCGCCGACAAAATTCGTCCCGTTGTCGCTCAGGATACGCACTGGATTTCCTCGGCGAGCTTGAAAACGTCGAAGCGCCATGATAAACGAATCCGCCTCCAGGCTATGGGCTACTTCAAGATGCACAGCACGCATATGAAGACGGGGGAACAAACAGATGTACCGCTTCTCGACTCGATTACGGACGGAAAATGGCCCCGCGTAATCCAAACCCACGTGCTGGAATGGAACACTAAGACGTATGTCAGGTAGATCATTCATTTTCTGGGTCATCGGACGGACGCGACGCCGGTGGCAGAGCGGACACTTGAGCGTGCAATTCTTGACTTCCGCACGACCGCGTAGAATCCAATACCTTTCTCGGATGTGATTGAATACATGTTCAACTCCAGCATGGATCAACTTGCGATGATAATCGATCAGACGGGTAATGTCATGCGCGTGGTCTAGTATAATCGGGTGTTTTGCATCCCACGGCAGTTCAGTCTTGTCAATTCGTCCACCGACACGTAGTATTCCATCAACTAGCTGCGGGTCAAGACTGGCAATTCGACTGTCTCGAGAAACCGGGCGACCTTTCGACAGTGCTTCGACCTCAGCTGGAAACCGATCTCGTTGTGCCCACTTGATCCAATACAATTTGGCTTTCTCCAATTCTTGGACACCCAGCGCTTCACTCTTGCATTTATCTTCGTTTCGTAGGTTGTGACAAACTCGCATAACCCAAGCTGTGACACGAGAAGCTTGAGCCAGCTCGAATAAGCAGCTGGATCGATTAGCTTGGTAGCTTGGACTTGTACTCGTAGGACCTTCTTCTTCAATTCAGCTTCGGCCTTCGTCGGGCAGCAGAACGACATACGTCATCAATCGGCCATTCTGACTTGTCAGATCTCAAGAAATCAGGTCCTGTGATCCACCTGACTCTCCTTGAATGTCAACGGCAGCTGCTCCCTGGTTGCGATATCTGCCACATTCAACTTCGTCCGTACGTGATGCCATTGCCCTGGATCGCTTTCAGATATCACCTCAGCCACACGATTTGCAAAAGGGTCGAAAGTTGCGGGGCTCACCACGGATCCACCAGATCGCCGTCGTCGAGTCCGTCAAGTACGTTACGTGGCACATGCTCAGATCTAACTGTTCACAGATAGTCTTCGCGAGGCGCACTGCTAGTTGACAACCCATCAACTCTCCGCGAGGTATCGATATGGTCTTCAGTGGCATAAGGCGTGTCTTCGCCATCACTAGATGACACGTAATCTCCCCGTCAGTCAAAGTGGCACGTACGTAGGCGACAGCAGCGCAGGCATCCTCGGATGCGTCACAGAAAACCACAAGTTCTCTCGTTAACGTTTCTGCTGACAACTGTAGACATAACGAGGGACAGCAAAGGACTTTAGAGCAGGCATCTCGGACTCCCACTTTGACCATTCAGCAGCAATATCAGTTGGCAAGGGCATGTCCCAATCTAGGCCCCGGGACCATGTTCGTTGCAGGATAATCTTCGCACGAACCGTAAATGGACTTGACCATCCCAATGGATCATATAGGCCAGCTAATTTCGTAAGAACACCCCGTTTCGTCAATTGCACAGATGGACGATCAAGATGAGCATAGGCAAGTCCTAGAGTATCTGATTGCGCATCCCATCTGATCCCTAATGCTCGCCCAGATGGCAGGTCACCATGTTGTAGGATTTCATTTGAAATGGCTCGATCGGCCTCGGGTATTGTTGATAGTACGTCTGGCGATGATGACAGCCACTTTCGCATAGGAAAACCTCCATTAGCCATCAGAGCAGTGACGTCTGTTCGTAAAGTCACCGCTTGGGGCACACCAACACAGGAAGAGTAGAAGTCGTCGACAAAGATGTCACGTCTCACGGCAGCAGCTGCTTCTGGCCATTGCTTTTTGTTATCCTCTGTCGTTCGGATAACGGCAAAATTTGCCTCGCATGGTGACGACTTGTCACCAAACACTAGGCAGTTCATTTCATAGACGTCTGGTGGTCTGGTTGAGTCCATGTCACGCCACAGGTATTGATGATACTTGCAGTCTTCTTCTCTCAAACGAACATGGCAGAACATATCTGAGACGTCACCTGCGAGTGCAATCGGTCGTTCACGGAACCGCAACAAGATACCTGGCAGATCATTATGAAGGCTTGGCCCTGCTTCGAGGCAGTCGTTGAGGCAGACACCCTTGTGTTTTGCTGCAGAGTCAAACACAACTCTTGGTAATAGTTTGTGTGGACTGATTACTGGGTGGTGTGGCAGCAGCCATTGTTCTCCATTAACAATGTGCTCTTCAGGCGTCAGTTTGCGGGCAAACCCTTTCTCCACATATGCGTTGATGGCTTTGCAATATCCCTCAGCAAGTTTGGGATCCTTCTGTAGACGTCGTTCTACAGACTCTAGACGACTCAAGGCTGTCTCAAAGTTGTTCGGTAATGGTGGTCTATCAACTTTCCAAAGCAATCCCATCTCGTAACCTGATTCTACTTTACGACACGTTTCATTCATCATGTCCATGACTATTTGGTCGCTTCGCGTAAACTGGGTGGTGGCTTCTACACGAACTCCGAAAGTATCGATCTCCCAAAACTTTCGCAATTGATAATTGGCATCTTGCTCTTCTTCTGACACTTGCACCCGCAATATACGCTTTCCTTGACTGTTCGAGACCGGCACCGGACCAGCAACTACCCAACCGAGTGATGTCAGCTCTGCATATGGTTCCCCAAACTCACCACGCCTCACATCCAATGGTGCCATCAAGGAGGCAGCATCAAGACCAAGTAACACATCCACCGTCATGTCCCCCACTGACTCAATAGGGACATCATGCAAATGTTCATATCGTTTCTTTATCTCAGTCCAGTCAATAGCCTGGACTGGCTCACATATGTTCTTTATAGTCCATGCATATACATCAACTTTCGTCACGGATGGAGCAAACGGAAGACGAACATGTTGCGACTTAAGTGTGGTACGCACTCCGCCCACAGCATCAACAGTGAGATTTTGCCTTTGACCTTGTACCCCTAACTGTTTGGCAAACCCAGTCCTAATCAGTGTTGTTTCACTCCCTGAATCTAAGAGTACAGCCCCCCTCACTATTTCTCCACTGTCGCTAACAAAAGGGACAACAATGGTTTTTAGCGCAACCTTACTCTGGCTTGGAACCTTTGCTTGTGCTTTGCCGCAGTGAACCCCTTGTGGCTCAAGGGTTTGGCCTGCAGTGGGTAAAATAGGCGCAGGTAAATTAGGCGCAACATGAAGAAGCTTATGGTGGCCTTTCTCGCAAGAATCAACTCCACACTTAGGCGCAGTGCATTGGCGGCGCTGGTGCCCTAGCCCTAAACAACCAAAACATACCCTTTTTGATTTGACAATTTCCCAACGCTGATTCACGCTAGCAGCTAAAAACCCTGGGCATTCACTCTCCTTATGTTTCTCAGCACTCTCACACAATGCACATTTCCCTACCCTCTTTGCTAGCAAAGACTTCCTTGGCGGAAACTTTGGGTGTAACTTAGGGTCATCCCGTTGCCGGGTTGGGTCATTATAGCGATCACGTTTGCGCATTGATCTAGCTCGTGACTGGGCCCATGTTGCTAATCCCTCAACTGTTTCAGTTGCCTGCTTGCGCTCAATTTGCCTTACCCACTCATCCTTCTCACTAGGGGGCAGCTTGCGGACTAACTGCGTGCAGAGGGGTATGCTACTTAGCTCATGCTTATAATCTGGCTTATCTAGGGCAAATACGGCTGCCTGTAAGGCATCGGCAAATCGCTCAAATCCCTCACGGTCTTTTTCTCTAATATAATGCCAATTTGTTATGCGGCGCAAATGAGCATCAACGACTTCACGGGGTCCCCATACCTATCACTAAGTAACTTATTGGCCTTTTGGTAATCCCCTGGCTCCCCCGTCAAACAGGCAACTACTTCTCTCACTTTGCTGTTGATAGAGTTATTTAGATGTGCCAATTTCACTGCATCAGACAAAGAGTTATTTTTGTCCACAAGTGCACTAAATATACCCCAAAAATATGGCCATTTGTCCGGGCTTCCATCAAAAGTTGGTACCTTTACCCCCTTCAAGCCACCCGAACGGCTGTGTTGACTTCCTCCAGACACAACTGTGGGATCTTCGCCCGTTGACTGAGACGACTGTTCGTTTAACTGCTCAGTAGGTTGTACAACAGACTGTTCATTATTATTTACAGAAGAACTCACAGGCTTTTCTTGACTAGATTCTACAAGATAGTCTCCAACCTCACCTAGGGCTTCGGTCACATCCATCTCAACCTGTACAAGCCATTCTCCATCAGTTTCAATAGACGTAGGATCTATTTGTTCCAGTTCTCTTATAATGTCACAAGCCTTTTGTCTTGCATCCTCAATATTTTTGGCATATTGACGTACCTTAGTGACGCTGTCTTTATTGCTTATGAGCTCCCTAACTCGGTTTATATTTCGAGTTATGCTCGACTTTGCAACCTTCTTTTTCGATCGAAATTTCTCGATTTCATTCGTATCAGGCATAATTTCATCCGGCTTTCGAAGGACCAGCTGTTAGAGACGGCAGGCTTTACTCTACTGGCGACTTTCGATTTAAATAAACACCTTTATTTGACATATAAAACGCCCTTACAATAGCTTTAAGACGACATTAATACGATCTTTCGACCACGTTGTTCTCGTTGCCTTGGCAACGTCCTAGTCCCCTTTTCGCGATCTCGCGCCTAGTCCCGCGCGGGTTAACAAAACGATATATAAAATGTAAACAAAGTAATAAAGTTCAGCTGTTCGAAACAATTTCTTTTTTTTGGCAATCTTTGTAAGTTTTTTCTTCTCACCTTAAAAATGTTAAAACATTTTTCTCATATTCTAATCAGTGAGGGTGACATACTGGTATGCAATTGTTCACTGAACTGTCAGTTATGCTGGATGGAACTGAAATTCAAATAATAGCCAGACATACATAATTTTGTTACCTTTTGCAACATGCCACACATCATAGGAATGCTCAATTCCAGGTTTCTCATTTGCCATGAATGCTGACACCTGGGTATGGCGATCTGTTACCAACTTGGTTACCTGGATGTCTCTGTCCTCTATGTAGTTTAATTGCCTCTTTAGAGACTCCAGCTCCATGGCATTTGAATTTTTTACTTCTGTTGACTATAAAAAATCAAAACAACTTACATTAAATGTTTTAAACTGCCATACAAAATCAAAAACTAAATATTTGCTCACCTTGATTACTTGCGTGTCTAATATTAGATTTCTTCCCATGTCAAGAGTGCTTCCCGACCCAAATAAACCTGTGTGGCCAGGACTGTCAACACGCATATCCGACGCAATCACAATGGGTTCACCTTCTATTTCTCGCAGTCTAGCAGCTTGTTCATCTTGCCAGACTTTGTATACCGCGGGAATGGTGTAATTCTTTATAATATTTGACATCTCCCTTTGCTTCACATTAGGTATGTTCAAGGCGTTAAATAGTCGAAGAACTTTAGATGTTTCCATACCTGTCGCTAAGATTCCAGATGCCAACAGCAAATGAAATGCTGGCATTTTGAACAGCGACGGACCAGTTATCCATTCAAAATGGTGATTTCTTTCGCTTGTACAGAGGCTGCTAATTTTGCACGATGCGCCAATCTGATTTTCCATCGACACAACACAATCTGATTCGCATTGACCACACTTCCCAAACGCCTCGACTATGGCGTCTTCAAAAATAATAAATCTAATCTGGTCTTGAGAGGATTTGCATTTGACTAGCAATGTCCGCCTGTTCGAATCCAGATCTTTGTTGCTTTCCTCGCTCTCTGTGGATGATGCCTCAATGTCAAATGGAACAAACTCTGTAGTTTGTTCTGTTAGTGATTCGTCGCTTGTTCGACTACGTGCTTCAACTTCTGTTGCGGTTTCATGGACAAGTTCTTCCTCTATCTCGACAAGTTCTTTTTCATTGTCTATAATTTCGAGTTGTGACTGTTGCGAGACAGATCTGGAGATAGTCACAGGCACATTAATTTCTGTTTGAAAAAATGTGGATGTTGCTGTCATAATGGTCTGGATCTTCACTGACCTTTTCCCTAGTTTCTGGCGCGTTTGGGTGGATTTTTCTCGGCTGTAGGTTTGAGGGCTCATTGTTGGACATTCGATCGATATGTCGAATGTCCCCGATGTGCCTGGCTCATCACATAGTTCTTCATCAGTTGAATCTTCTGATTCTATTGTTGAACACCCCTCTGCCTTCGGTTTTAGAAGTTCAGATATTCCCTGTAATTGTTGACAAGAATTGTAAATATTTACCGTACAGCTTCGAGATTGTAGCACTGAAGTGAAATTTAATTGTTGACAGTGGCGTAGCTACCGGTCCTGCTCGTCCTGCCCAGCAGGACTAAAAATTTCCCCAAAATTTTGAAAAAACCACTCCAAAAAAATGTATGAAATAATTTTGAAGCCTAAGCCTTATATATTCCGCAACTATATTTTTCGATTCGTTTCTAGCAACAGTTACCACTCGGAAGCTCGCGCCAGCAAATATAATTGATCCCACGCATTGATGCTTCAGGCCTAATAACATATATGACATATATATGATATAATTATAATATATATAGATCAATGGCTCACTCCTGCTATTTTGCTAAGGCAGGAGCTGCTATAATATTCTATAAAAGAAAATACTCAATTCTGATTGGATAAATGGCCTCTTACTCACTCATAATTGGCTGGTTACAACTCCGCACTCCTATCTTGACAAGGCAGGAGCTGCATATTGTATTGCCTTTTCTTGCGAGGTTTCCGCATGAGTACACACACTTGAGCGTAGTTTGCATAGTTATTGTCTTTGAGCGAGTGTTTTTGTAATGGCTTCAGCAAGCGTGACGAATCTAGCTTCAACTGAAGCTGATATCATAAATTCTTTGTTAAGAAACTCATTTTCTGTTCAAGCAACTGCGGAACAAAATGTTATTGTTAAGCAAAGGCCAGTGCCGAATTTGAGTATTAGTGCGAGAGGGAGATCTTTTCAAATGGCTTGGTATGAAAAGAAGGATTGGCTTTGTGGTAGCACAGAGTTAAAAAGATTATTTTGCTGGCCGTGTCTTTTGTTTTGCCCTGGAAAGTCGCCGACTTGGAGCAAGAATGGTTATAGCGACATGCATGGCTTCCTCTCTGATTGCAAAAAGCATGAAAAGGCGAAGTCACACATGGCTGCTTTCAAGACCTGGAAGACGTACGGTTCCGGTGCTCGAGTGGATTCTCTTATCTCCCAAGCAAGAAGGGACGAGATACAACGCCACAATGAGGAGGTAAGGCAAAACAGAGAAATTTTAAAACCCATAACTGAGGCTGTTTTGTATTTATCCAAACAGGAGTTGGCGTTTAGAGGCCATGATGAATCTGAAGATAGCTTGAACTGCGGTAATTACAGGGAGTTACTCGAGTCCTATGCTAAGTTAGATTCCGTATTTGAACGACGATTGCATGGCAGACTAGCTGAATCTGGTCAGGGTGGAGATTCACATTTCACTGGGGTCTCTCCTGAAATACAAAATGATTTAATCTGTTGCCTTGATTCCATTATTGAAGATACTATTTTTAAGGAGATTAACGAGTGTACCTTCATCAGTGTGCAGGTTGATGAAACTTCTGATGTCTCAACTAAGGAACAGGTAAGCATGATAGTCCGTATGGATAAAGGTTGTGAGATAGTAGAAAGACAATTGGGATTTGGAGATGTCAGTACAAAGAGAGATGCTGCTGCCATATCCCAGTTTGTGAAGGATAAGCTTAGTCCCCATTCCAACATCAAGGATAAATTAGTGATGCAAACCTATGATGGTGCTGCTGTTATGTCTGGTCATGTTAGTGGTGTCCAGGTTCGAGTGCGTCAAGAATATCCTTTTGCATACTTTGTTCATTGTGCAGCTCACAGATTAAATCTAGTTTTGTGTCAGTCTGCCTCATCTATAGCCCCTGTTAAAGTTTTCTTTGTTGATATAGGAGCATTTTGTACTTTTACTAGTAATGCCCCTCAAAGAAAAGCCTTTCTTAATTCTCATCAAATAGAGTTCCCCAGCCCTGGTGATACTAGGTGGTACTATCGATCTCGTGTGATAAGTGTCTTGCATAGAAATTACCAGAAACTTCATGACATTTTTCTTGGAGAAGTGGATGAGCCTGGAAGCTGGGATGGAGAATCATTGGGAAAGATATCTGGTTTGCTACACAATATTAGTAGTTTTTTGTTTTGCTTTTTGGTCTGTGTTTTTCAACAGATTTTCCAACAATCATCAATCCTATATGAAATTCTGCAAGGCCAACAAACTGACTTTAACTATGGTATGGTAAGAATTCAGCGTTTTGTAACCTTTGTTTCTTCTCTTCGTAGTGATGATAAATTTTCTGAATTATACCAAGAAGCAGTAGATATATTGGGCCCACCAGAAAGCAGACTTGAGAAAAGACACAACCATAAGCAAATTTATTTTGAGATTATCGACTCCATTGTTAGTATGAATGAGAGGTTTCAGGATATGAAACAATATGCATTTTTAGATCTTGTCAATCCAAAAAAATTTGCATCTTGGGGTGGGGTGATACCACCTGAGAAAATTAATTTACTAAAAGAGATGTACGGGCCCCTTTATGATATCTCCATGCTTGAGAGCCAACTTTCTTTCATTTACAGGGATCAGGATTTTCATAAAGACACATGTAATGAATTACTAACCTATATTTTTTAGTTTAATCTCCAATCTAGTATTCCTGAAGCTGTCAAATTAATGAAAATGAATGTTGTCTTGTCAGTAACTAGTGCTTCTGTTGAAAGGTCATTTTCCTGCTTGAAAAGGGTAAAGACCTATTTGAGAAATAGAATGAGTCAAGGGCGCCTTAGTTCTCTTTGTAGGATTTCAATCCATAGAGACATTCTAAAAAAAAAAGATGCCAATGTGCTACATAGTGAAGTTGTGGAGAAGTTTGTGGAGAAGCCAAGGAGACTTGCCTTTCTTTACAAATAGTAGACAGGTTAAGTATAAGAGACATTAGCTGTTAAATGTAAGTATAACTATTTCATTACTAGTTCATCCCTGCTAAATGGGTTCAATTTTTATAATTAATTCATCATGAGCAGTCCTTTGTGCACTCTTGCACCTTATTGTAATAGCCTGTTATATAAAATATAAAAACTTTAAAAAATTATTCGTATATACATTTAATTGGTCCAAGGGGAGATATTCACTGCTGGTGTGGTGACCCCATGGGCCATCTGTTCACACTGTATTGAATAGTTACTATTCATTCATTAATTGCTTATGAGCAGTCCTTTGTGCACTCTTGCACCTTTTCACTTCATGTAATATATGTGTTAAAGAAAATATTAAAATCATAAAAATATATTCTTCTAATTGGTTCTAGGGGAGATATCCACAAGTGTGGTGACCCCAATATATAAATAATGGGCCATCCCTGTTCATATTGAATGGAATATTTACTTTAAATTCATGTATGAGCAGTCCTTTGTGCACTCTTGCACCTTTTCATTGTAACCTATGTGTTTAAGAAAGTATTAAAAACATATAAAATCTTATATATTTTTTCTCCTAATATGGAGATACCCACACTTAAGGTGTGGTGACCCCAATAAATATTCATTCATCATGTATGAGTGGTCTTTTGTGCACCCTTGCATAGTTGCACCTTTTCACTGCAATATACATATGTGTAATGTGTTTAATAGTTCTTAGTGACTTCTTACTTCTTTTGCATTTACCATTCTGTTCATACTGATACTGTATTAGATATTATCTATATTCTTACTTTTCATCATGTTATGAGCAGTCACTAGTGCATTGTGCACTATTGTACGTTTCATTGTTCTCTGTTTCTTCATTCTCGTTAAATGATATTTTGAAAACAAGGTGACATCGTCTTTGTCAATCGTGAGCCAATTTGCGCTAAGTGTGTGTACTTGCAATTTGAAAATAAAACGAGGAGTAATGGGCCATGGCATATTTAGTTGCAGCAATACAGAAATGCAATTTTGCAACTCTTTTACTTTCTGGCTATGATGAGCGTTGTCTATTTGACTTCTACAGTGCAAAAGCTTTATTCTCTGAGCCATTTATGGTCTATCAGAGTTGCAGGTTAGGGCAATTTTTTTGTTGATACTGCCCCCAGAATGCCGCAAATGCTGTTTCCAGGCTTCCAGATATCAAAAATTTCCTGGGGGAGCATGCCCCCAGACCCCCCTAGGATGCTTGCACATTCAGTGCTCGATGAGCAGGACCTTGACTGTGGTGCTGGCTACGCCACTGATTGTCGAAATTCAAAATCATGCAGTACCTTTTTTTGCTGCCTGTTCTCTGTAAGAGTCCTTGCTTTACTAGTGCTTGCATTTGTTAGGGGTTTGTTCAAGGTTGGTAAAGCATCTCTTTTTAACTGGACATGAAACGTTTCTTCACATCCTAAACGACTCAAGAACTGAGGCGAATGTCCAGGTTCAAAAGCGTCTTCAGCAAAATGCAAGGAACATATTCTGCTGTTTGATAACGGCTTAAATGCTTTGCGTTTGCAAAATTTGACCCATGTCTTTCTTCTTTTTTGCTGAGATGCAGATTTTCCAGATGGGAACAAAAAGAAATGTAACCCAGAAGGATTTTTTTTTGCGTCGCTATTACAGCCATATACCAGGCAATACGACATGATTACACGAGGCTATGTCTTGCAGCAATGAGAAAGTTAAATTTGTTTATTGCCTTATATCTCACAGCTTTCTGTAAAATCTTTCAGCACAGACGCGGCGGTATTTTCAACTCGGATCTTAGGCGAGGGGGCAAACCAGAAAAAAAACACACTGATCTATGCCGTTACTCTATAACGTGCCAGGGTAATATTGTTTTTACCCTAGCCGACATCATATGTGTTTAATTGCTGCTATCTAGTCAACAGCTTCGCCCTTCCACCGTACCTATTGTTAGCGATTTCACAAACACGCGCTTCGTCATGTGGTGAACTCAAATAATATTCTGTCGTGAAAGTGTGTCATATGTCATGTTTGTCTGTAGAATTGTGGTGTAGTATACATATATATTCATTCATATTAAAATATAGTAAACTTGTAAAAAGGGGAAAATATGTGCGCAAACATATATACGCCGGCACGAGAAAGGAAACCGCCTGTCTCACACAGAAGAATGGGGGCAGTGCGGTTAGAAAGTTAATCGCGTTGCGGGAAAAACATCCTCGGACGTGCATAAATTACGCGAAGGAAATCGATTTAAAATTGCATAATATCCCTTAGCTTTAGTATAAATCTACAACAATAGTTTATATAATCATATTTCCCGAACCCATCAAATGACGTCACAAATGTATGCTAGCATAAATTAGCATAAGCCTCTATTTTCAAAATGGCGGACCACCGATGAACATTTTTGGAAATTTTCTCAAGAACTAAATGCGATAGACACACAAAAACATTAAATTAAGTATTTCCTAAATGATTTTAACAGATTTGGCGAATAAAAATTTTCGTTGCCAATGTCCTTTAACAGGTTCATACTGTTTTACTTTGACATGTTTAAAGTGTATATGAAATGAAAATTTCGATATCGGGTTTTTTGCATTTTCTTAAAATTTCGTCTTTTCCGATCATAAATATACCAACTTTGTCGAAAAATTCGAACTAGAAGTTTGTGAAATTTACGATTAAAGTTCGATTTTGAGACTATTTACTGGCAAAATTCCTAACATTCCATCGCGCGGCAAATGACGTAGGCAGTGTGACACAGCTCGATCTTTTGATATGCATTACTACAATGTTATATAGTTGCATCTATGTAGAATTGGGATTCCGGAGCGATTTTGACGAATCCGCTTTTTGTAGTCACGAATTTTAATTTATTGACAGAATATAATAACAACACGTAGAATCGTAGCAGCCTAAAATACACTTTTTATGCCGCAAGAGACTAGCTATATTGCCTATATACCGCATCTTGAGGTTTCAGACGTACCGCATACATACGGCGTATTATGTAAAAGTGATATCAACTATAGTAAACAATGTAGAGTAGTAACTAATACTAGAAAATTGCATTCCTAAAATTAATACGAAATATCTACATTAGGACTGAATATGTAGGCTATCTATCTATATGACTGATATCATACCATATTGATGCATAAGCGCATGGCTGCATAAGCGTGCATGGTATACGACAATTCATGTTATAGAATTTGTAGCTGCTTCAGACGCGATATACTTATCATATTATTTGCGTTCACTTACAATCACTTGTGATGCTCACATTGCGTGTTTTTGCACTTAAAATAAACCGGAATTTGATTAGTATTTTCTCACCTCTACTTAGAAAACATCAGCTAGAATTGCGTGCTTGCTTTGCGCGACAGACACAGTGACACAGTGCATCTAGGCTTGGCTACCGCATTTCCGCAAAACAGGAGAGAATTGAAAAGCTTCAGAAGTTGCAATCGAAGCAAAAGAAGCGTAATCTAAAGTTGCGAAAAGAGAATATAAACCTCCAAAAGGTTTGTTGTAACCAATTACTTATATATTAGCTATTACACAGCACCATTTTATCTCGTAAAAACATTGCGTTTTGGCCACCTGGATGTGATTGATCATTTCACTGATTTATTGTGTTTATCGTTTTAGTTAGTTGAATATTTGCGAAAAGATTTGTCCTCTGAAGAAAGCAGCACTGATGAAGCAGAACACGAAACATGTGAAGATATTGGTATTTTAGACGAAGCATGTCATTTCGATGATGAATTAATGGGGGATAGTTCGGATGATGATTTAAGAGGGGAAACAAAAGATCCAGACTGGAACGCCAACATGGAGGACGAAGAAGCTAACGCATCAGATGATGACGAGCTTTGCGAAACGGAAGATAAAAATACATCGCCCGATGTGAGGTAGGTCTTTTTTATTTATAACATATTGCAACAAGCGTTATCCTCCGGAACTCTAAAAAATAATTTATCTTTTATTTTAGATCAGCTGATAGTGAACCAAAATTTATTGTGTTCTACAGTATGTTGGTTTCACTGTTCTCATTGTTCTGTTTTGAATGCAAGGCACAATCACCAAGTGTTAATGTCAAAATGCATGGATCAATGGCAATAGTGCAACAAACATGCAAATCATGGCAAAGGTTATACGTGGAGGAGTCAACCGTTGGTCCTGGGAAAGTATCCTGCTGGTAATATTTTACTGAGTTTTGCGATTCTGATGTCTGGATCCTCAATTAGTAAGGTTCTGCTGTTATTCAGGCATATGGGCCTTAAAATGTACTGTGCTAGGACTTTTTTCTACCATCAGAAGAAATTTTTGTTCCCATTAATACTGCAATACTGGGAGAAATCTGGGCTGTATTAATCGGTCAGCTGAAGGGTATAAAAGATAGCGTTTGGGCTGGAGATGGTAGATTCGATAGCATGGGACACAGCGCAAAGTATGGGTGTTATACAATGTTGAATTGTAACCTGACAAAACTTGTACACTTCGAACTACTTCAGGTATTTTAATTTCCTTTAACTTCAGGCATATTTTTACCGCTGCGCACCAGGCGAAGTCTAGAAATGGTTTAAGGGGTGCACCCGTTCTACTACTGTATTACCTTATTCTTACAGGCCAATGAGGTTGGGAGTAGTAATAAAATGGAGTTGGAAGGTGCCGAGCATTCATTTGACGCGATAATAGTCAAGGAGGAGCTTCCAATTAAGACATTCGTGTCTGATCGTCACCGCGGTATTGGAAAATGGATTCGATCCACACACAAAAGGATACCACACACTACTATGATATTTGGCACCAGGCAAAGTCAACTGTGAAGAAAGTACTAAAGGCAAGCAAAGAGAAAGACTGCGAGATACTAAAAGAATGGGAGAAATCCATCAGAAACCACATATATTGGTGTGCTGTATCAACCAAGCCTGGTTTTGCTTCCCTTATAGAAGCAAAGTGGTTGTCTTTCATGAGGCATGTCAACAATGAGCATGAAGGACATCCAAATGCATTGTATGACAAATGTAATCATGGTGAAATTACCGAAACTAAGAAGTGGATTAAAATTGGTACGTGGTAGAAATGGCACATTCCTAGATTGCATGTGAAAGGTGATTTTCAACATCTCATTGTTTTTTATCTTTCATAGGATCGAAACCATACCAGAAGCTCAAAAATATTCTGACAAAGAAAATCTTAGTCAAAGATATCAAAAAGCTTTCACGTGTTGTCCAAACTAGCTCTTTAGAGGGTTTTCATTCTGTGTTAAACCATTGGCATCCTAAAATGATTCACTTTTCTTGGTTAGGAACATACTGCAGGTTAGTACACAATCTGTGCTTAAAGTAATTACTTATGAGCAGACTGTATACAATAATAGTAATATTGGATAAAAATATTGGAACTTATGTGAATTTTTTTACACCTAGGCACATTCTAGCATGTTTACACTTCAATGAAAATACCCATAGGGTGACAAAGATGTCCAAGAAAGGCATTCCATATATAAGGGTCACCTACCCAAAATATAAATTGGGTGAAGAAATGGTCAGGGAAATTTCTGTTCCAGCATCATATAGTATGTATAAATAAATGTGTAAAATGGTATGAATCCATAAATTATTACTAATGTTGTTATTATTATAACATCTCCTCAAGATTATATAGATTAAATGTGTCATGAACTTCTGTACAAATGCAACAAGGAAGATTTAAAAAAGACGTATGAAACATACAAAGCTAAGGAACCTGGTTCACTGACCAGCCAGTTTTCTCAGCACAGGAGTAAGGAGGAAGCTATCAGAAATCAAACACAAAGGAAAAGAAAACTAACTGAGTTGTTTCCTTCAAGTTAGTACTTGGTTTGCTTTTATCACATAATTGTGTACATGTAAGCTTTATAGTATCTTGTACTTTATAGTATCCTGTATTTTTTATTTGTTTAGGTGATATTCAACACCAAGACCAACAGAAAGAAATGTCAAAATCTGCTAGCAAGCAAAACCGCAAGGCACCTTGTTGCAGAAAATGTGGGCAACCAATGAAAGGGCATCAAAAAAGCATATGTGAATCAAATACAGCTGGTCAACAACAAAATAGTTAGTAAATAAAGAATATATACATTCATATTGGCATATTGTATAATATAACATACCTGATAACGAGAAATTAAAGTAATAAATTCACTGTACTTTTCCTTTTAATGTGTGCCCTCGTATCTATTATGGGAGTTTACTAATATCACATTTAGGAAACTCAAAGTGCAGACAATTATTTCTCCCTTTCAAAACATCAAGTTCTCTGCGTCGATTCTTTGTATCCGGTTGTACTTGAAGATAAAAATCTTTTCCTTATTTCATGATACAGGCAAGCTGGAAGCGGTCTAGAATTGTCCCACCCCAGCATGCCAAATATCCATCTCACCACCCATCTATATGCCACCGCTCGTAAATACCTAAATAATCAAGCAATGAGTCGTTAATTTCACGTGTGTGTTACATATTTTTGTTGTGTATAGCCGAAATCGATAAAAGTCTCTGTATTTCGACCTATTAGTACTAATTTGTACACATGAGAACATAAATAGCAATGTTGTACAAATATGTACATACTCATTTTGCCGATCTTGTGTCCTGCTTGTTGGCTTATGATATTTTTTCCCGGACTTGTCGGAGAGAAAAGCTCCTGCAGTCTTTAACACAGTCCGGTGTGTGACCACAGCATAGTCCCAATGTTGTGTTATGCATGCTGCGTCCTTGCCCCCATTCGTAAACTTAACCATGCCCTCGAGAATTTCTTTGCAACAACGATATTCTCTGGCGTCCTGTAACAACTCTACTCTACAATGTCCGCATGTGCACCTTAAAATATACAGACGAATAAGAGGAAAAGGTTGTGGTTAAACAGCCTAAAATAATATTACTTTCATGAAATTACTTACCATGAGTGTAACTTACCATGAGTGTACTCCCTTAATCTCGATTCAAACGTTTCGCACAGAATACCGTCTTTGTCCGTTTCGTCTTCCTCATATTCACTATCTGCCAGTGGCTCAAATTGGTAAGGCTGAACAACAGACGATTGCTCAGCGATGTCCTCATTATCTGATAACCCTTCTGTCTCCGTCTGTGACTCGAAACTTTTGTTATCAGACATTTTTTACGCACAATATATAGAGTCAATATTAAAAAAGCTTTGCGTGATTGCGTGATCTTTGTTATTTTGCTATACTAAAACACGTCGACGTGTCACACTTGGTCACACTGCATACGTCACAAGGGCCAAAATTCTAGATACCAGTCTTTTGCCAGTAAATAGTCTCAAAATCGAACTTTAATCATAAATTTCACAAACCTCTAGTTCGAATTTTTCGACAAAGTTGGTATATTTATGATCGGAAAAGACGAAATTTTTAGAAAATGCAAAAAACCCGATATTGAAATTTTAATTTCATATACACTTTAAGTTACCTTGTCTAAACAAATACGAGCGAACGCAAGAAGTCAATGCCTGGTTTGTTCAAATGATGTGTTATCATGCATCTTTGTTGCTAAAACTGTCTAATGATGTCATGCATTGCATTAAAACCAAGGTCCTAATACAATGTGTGACATTGTTGATTGCAGTCAAACAGTTTCAGCTTATTACAGTAAAAGTGATCTGAAATTTGGCAAAAATGCTGGAAAACAATGTGTAGCCATGTCACTAACTGCCATAGTTCACAATAGTATTCATTGTGTAAACATCTGGGATACATCAATAATGAACACAATACTCAATTTTGGCAACAGTCTCTGTCTGCATTAGTGGATCTGTTAATAAAGATTTCTTGTTATTAACTGATGTACCTGAAATGGTTTCAATTAATAATAAAATATACTGTTTACAATACAGTCAGTCATTTTCTGGGGAGTTATTGATAACTACTAGCAGTGAGCCATTTCTCACACTTGAATATGCTATAAACCGGATATTTTCAAGTTCATTCCTAAATTTTAAAACCGCTTTACTAACCATTGGTTGTAACATGGTGGCAATTTTTGCACCCTTTCCAGGGGTATTTAAAGTTTTTGATTCTCACTTGAGAGATTTGTATGGGATGCCTTGTTCATTTGGTACCTGTGTATTGACTTCAGTTGAAGGATTACAAAATTTAGTGAAATACTTTCAACTGACTTCATGCAGTCAGAGTATTGTACCTTTTGAATTAAAAGGTGTTAAATGTACTGTACAAAATGAAGTGCAACCTGAAACCTCAGTTACAGAAGGCTGTCAAATGTCAGCTCAATGCAAGAAAAATCCATTATTGGATGATTCCAAAAAAATATCACAGCAAAAAAATGCTAGGATGAAAACACTGAAAAGACAAAATGAGTCAACAGAGTAAAGGGCTGCACGAATGTCCAAACAGCATGTATATAATGCAGAAAAGCGAAGAAGTGAATCTATGACTGAAAGAGAAATCAGATTGTCAAAAAAATGGAAACATGCAGCAGCTATGAGGGCTAAGAAATCTTTGGAGGCTAAGAAAAAAAGTTTTTTGCCTGAACACCAGACATGCAAAACAAATTGCACTATAGCTTGCCAAACAATTGCTGAATTAATTAATAAATTTCATAATTCTATAAGTGTTGGGCCACTTTATATTTGCTCTTGTTGCAACCAATTATGGTATAAGCACAGTGTTACTTCAGCTGCAAGATTTAGATCAAAACATCCAAATATGGTCAAATAACTGCAAAATATTATTAGTGTTGACAACAGTGAATGGTTTTGTCGGTCTTGCAATAATCATTTAAAAAAGGGAAAAATCCCACCTTGTGCTATATCAAATGGGATGAATTTTCCTGTTAAGCTGGAATTTTGGGATCTAAACGGGAATTTTGGGATCTAAACGAGCTGGAGTACAGGTTAGTAGGCACCACGGCTAGCATTTCAAAAAATTATGCAAGCCCCAAGAGAAAAGCAATTAAAAATAACTGGAAATGTTGTAAATGTTCCAGCTGATGTTACAACTACTGTTAACATGTTACCAAGCTTGCCACAAGAAAGTGGAACAATAAAAGTCCAGTTAAAACGCCGACTGCAGTACAAAAGTTCTGCACTGTCTGTGAATGTACGCCCGAGTAAGGTTCTGCAAGCAGCTGCTTGGCTAGCCAGTAACAGTATTTTATACAAAGAACAAGGTGTAACCTTTCATCAAAACTGGGAAAAACAGTTTTAATCAAACGGTTAGTGATGGTGAGAAAAATAAACCACCTATAGCAATGATTCTTGCATTGATTCTTGCAACAGACTTCCTGGACAAGAGTGAACATCAACACATTTATAATTTTGCGCCAGGAGAGGGCAATAAACCATTTAGTTTATTTCGAGATCAACACTCTGAGGAGTTAGCTTATCCAGGCATATTTCTTGGTAATAAAAGGGTAGATAAAAAACAAAGGCTAGTTAGTGTTTTCTATAGCAAGATATGTAAATCAGTATTGAGAAGATCAGACCGAAGAGCAGTCATGTGTATAGAAAATATATTTTTTAAAGCAAAAAGCTGCAAATGAAAATATTGCTTTTAAAGTGTCAAATAGCTCTACGAAAGCACAAATTAAACAATAGAACACTGACTGCAGGACAATTAAAAACACAGGGAACGATTGAAAATTTAGTCTATCATGATGAAGGATATAAATTCCTCAATACTTGGAAAACGTGTTGATAACAGAGACTATAGCGACAATGAATTAGAAAAACTAAATTGGGAAGAAAAATGTCGATTAATTCAAACCGACCCTGTTACATTTTCCAGGCACTTTGATTACCAATTTAACACATTCTTGAAACAATTTCTCATGAGTAAAATTGCTCCTCTTGGAAAAATTAGAGACTGGTTCTATCGAGTAGAATACCAACAAGGGGGGGTTCACCTCATGTTCACATGCTTGTATGGCTTGAGAGTGCACCAGTATTTGGTGTTGATAAGGATGAAGATGTAGTTGTTTTGAACATTTGACGTTTATTACTATATTGATTAATTAATATGAACATTTAAATAATTATCATTGTTGTGTTAGTAAAAATTAACTAATAGTCGCCCATAGTAACCGCGCGTCATTTTGTAATTTGAGAGATAAAAGGAGAAAGTTAGGCTGAGGTAGACGCGCCTCTAGAGAGACTAAATATATGAAAGAAATTGGTTCGAGCGTGAGGAGATTCACCCATCAGGTATACCAACGCTATAGTTTATAAGTTCGTGAACTTCTCGTATATTATTTGTTTTATTAGTTGATTTATAGTTGATTTAAGATAGTTGATTTAAGTGAACTTTATTATCGCGTATAACCATCTTTGTAAATTTGTGATTTTCAGAATTTAAATACTAAAAATTAAAAGGAAATCTCCTTGCGTGTCGCAGTTAGTCTTCCTGGCATGTGTCTTTACCAAGTTCTGATGGTTTAGAAGAGTTTAGTGCCGATCGAGTAGGCAAATCAAGCAACAGACAGTCGTGTGCTTGTATATTTGGAAAGCGCAATGCCCGAGGGAGAATCAAGCGAAGCGTCGACGGTAGACAGTTCGAATGAAACCACGTTAAAGAATAAGCGTAAGCAAGTGCGAGGAAAGATTACTCGTATAAAACGGTTGAATGATGGAGTCGTGAAAGAGGATCGAAATGCGCGACGTTTTGAGAAAGAAATGGCCCAGTTGCGAAAGGACTTTGATCTTGCGCGTGAATTGCACAGCCAGTTTTACGATCTGCCTGATGTAGATACAGTTATCTTACATAAGTGGGAAGACGATCTCAAGAGCGACGTGTATGGGATTGAAGAAACAGTAGAAGATTATTTGCGCACAATCTCGAAGTCAAGTAATAGCGAAAAATCTGAAGAAAACGAGACAAATTCCCCGAGCGTGCCAGTTCAACAAGTTCCGGAAGTTAGAGAAACGTCATCGCAAATACCAGCACAGGAAGCGAGTGCATCAACGGCACGTGAAGGAAGCCACAATACTCCGTCGCCCACAATTGATGAAGCCAGGGCCCAACAAGAAAGGGTTTCTCCAATAACACTTGATTCTTGGATCGACGATTTAAAAGAATTTGAAGAGACTAAGATAACACATACGGACGACGGATCCCAAATGTCCATCGCAGACGCCCTTTTAAAGCTGGAGGCAAGCCCAGACATACCAAATGTCACGCTGACTAAATTTTCTGGAAATCCGTTGGATTACGCAGATTTCATCGATCGTTTCAAGATTCACATTCATAACAAACCCCACCTAACCGATGATATACGAATGATCCAGTTGAAGATGCATGTCACTGGCGAGGCAGAGAGAGCGATTTCAGGTCTGGGATCGAAAGGAGTGATGTATGCCACAAGCCTAAAGACTATCAAGAACAATTTGGTCAGCCAAGTGTGATTGCGCGTGCATTAGTAAATAACATTACCAAAAGGGAGAAAATTGCCAGAAGTGACAGAAAAGGGCTACGCGAATTTTCCATAGATCTACTCAATTGCATGGCGACAATGAAACGCATAGGCTACACTGCAGACATCAACGCCAACGAAAATTTACACAGAATCATTGTTCGTTTACCGGATCACATGATCGAGAAGTGGAGAGTTGTCGTGGCGGATTTGCGGGAGAAAGGTCAGACGCCAACAGTAAATCACATCAGTGATTTTGTGAGGAAAAGAGTGAAGGCAGAATTTGATCCAGACTTCGGTGACCTTCAAAGAGAAACGAGATCCTCAAGAAATGAAAATCCTCCACAGAGAAAGGGTATCTACACTACTGGTCGTGATTCGAAAAGGCCACCGTTAAAGTGTTATGTTTGTGAAAAGGAGCATCGCGTTGTCGAATGCCTAGCGTTATTGGAAGCTTCAGTTCTGGAAAGATTAGATCTGGTAAAAAAAGCAAGACTCTGTTTCTCGTGTTTGAATCGCGGACACTCCAAGGCAGATTGTCGATCGAAGAAGAAATGCCAGAAAAGCGAGTTGAGTCCGTATTCCCATCACCCTCTATTACATTCAGATCCACCAACAGTCGGTAATATTACTCCAATAAATACGGTGCAGCCAGGAGTCGCCTCAGTACTGGACAAAACAAGCATCATGCCCGTATCAGGGTCAGATTCAGAGCTGCAAATGGCCGAGTCCGCGAAGGAAACGTGTTGATCGACAGCGGCGCTGGGACAACAGTTATTCGAAAACAGTTTGCAAAAGATCTTGGATTAAATGGAAAGAGAGAGCGCATTGATTTAGCAGTGGTTGGAGGAGAAAGATTAAAGCAACCTCACAGCAGATGAGTGAGTCTCTGCATCTCTGCGATCCACGGTAAGCAAGAGTTCAAGATCAAAGCCCATGAAATCGAGAAGACCATTCTTAACGTCCCTGACTTAGATAGAAAATTGCTTGGTTCCTTTCCATACCTTCGAGATATTGAATTTTATCACACGTCCGGTCCTATTGATCTTATCCTGGGCGTCCATTATACACACCTTCACGCGGAAGAAGAAATTCGGCATGGAGAAGCATTCCAACCTGTGGCGAAGAGAACAAAGCTTGGGTGGTACGTGATGGGAGCAAATGAAGAACAACGAACCTCCGAACTTTGTTCAATTCATTTTATGCGAAAGATCGACATAGAAAGGTTTTATGCGTTTGAAACTCTTGGAGTGCAAGCAGTGAAGTGTTCGTGTCCAAAATCATCCCTGTCACTTGACAAACGTGCAATCGAGCTTATGGAAAGTTCATGCAAGCTTTACAACAACCGATACATGATTGGTCTTCCCTGGAAAAGGAACAAAACGTTGTTGCCTAATAACCGCCCCCTAGCAGAAATCCGACTCCAATCGTTGGAGAAGAACCTCCGTAAGAATGAAGCAAAGGCGAGAATGTACGACCAGGCGATAATGCAGTACGTAGCAAATGATTGGGCAATTCCACTCAGTGAAGAAGACCTCAAAGCTGATACGAAGCCAGTTTATTACCTACCACATCATGGAGTCTACAGACCAGACAAAAAAAGTACCCCTTTGCGAGTCGTCTTTGACCCAGCGAGTCCTTATCATGGTGCGTCTCTGAATTCCTTCCTGTACAAAAGCCCGGGTTTGATTGGCAGTCTACTAGGAGTTCTGTTACGTTTCCGCGAGGAGCTGGTCGCCTTTAGTGGAGACATATCAAAGATGTTTCTTCAAATCCTACTCCCACCAGAAGATACCCATGTTCATCGTTTTCTTTGGAGGAACCTAGATACCTCACGAAAGCCAACAACATACGCTCTGCAGAGAGTGACGTTCGGAGACAAGCCATCCCCAGATATGGCAAGTTTCATAATGTTAAGAATGGCAGAGGAGAACGAGAAGGAATATCCTCGAGCTGCTACGATCCTGAAGCGTGACAGATATGTGGACGACCTCATAAACTCATGCCCAAGTGTAGACGAAGCAAGAAAAAGCATGGAAGAAGTAGATAAAGTTTTAGCAACGGGAAGCTTCAAAATTAAAGAGTGGATATGTTCATTCGCAATCGAGGACACCAACGTAAGTGTTCAAACGAAACAAGAAACAGCTACAGAGAGTGCTCTCCAACCTGTCACATCGATCATGAATTTGGACGGTGAGGAAGAGAACAAAACCCTTGGCGTAGGGTGGAATCCGAAGAGACGTGATCAGTTTCGCGTTGAAAGAAGTCGAGGTTAAATGTCTGACGAAAAGATCCATTCTTTCAAACATATCAAAGCTTTATGATCCGCTTGGTCTAGCATCTGCAGTGACTATCAAAGCGAGAATTGCATTGCAAAATGTTTGGAAAGCTAAGAAATTTGATTGGGATGATCCTCTTCCGGATGATATGAGGGAAACTTGGAAGAAATTGTTTAAAGAAATTGAAAGCCTAAAAAGGGTAGAGTTTCCAAGGTGCCTTCAATCGAAAGAAGTTTCTGGTCCTTCCCATTTACATGTATTTGCAGACGCAAGTAAATTAGCCTATGGTGCCGTGGCGTATTTGGTTTGGACGACACCCCGTGGTCCACACGTCAGCCTAGTGTCCGCCAAAGCAAGAGTAGCCCCACTTCGTCACACCACGATTCCAAGGCTGGAATTGATGGCAGCTTTAGTCGCGTCTAGATTGGCTCACACCCTGTACGAAGAGTTTAAGATCAAACCCTCGAGCGTGACGTTTTGGTCAGATTCCACTATCGTGCTTAATTGGCTACATTCTGAATCAGCTTCATTTAAACCATTTGTTGGAGTACGAGTTGCCGAAATACAAGAGCGTTGGAGTCCTAGTTTCTGGCGATACGTTCCATCTGAACAGAATCCAGCTGATGATCTAAGTCGCGGTATAACGCCAGAAGAATTAAGCTCAGGTCGCTGGGTTAAGGGTCCGTCCTTTCTGTCAAAACCAAGTACCGAGTGGCCGAATGAAGAGAGAGCTGGACCAGATACCCAAAGCGAAGAACTCGAGAAGCGAAAGTCGGTGAATTCCCTCTCAACAATTCTGAAACCGCAACCGTTTTTGGACCCCGTCAATTTCTCAAGTTGGGAGAAATTAATAAGAGTGACTGCTTATTGTCAACGTTTTGTCAACAACGCAAGATACGCGAAGCGAGATCCATCCAAGATCCGAAGGGGAGAGCTACAACCAGAAGAAAGTAAACAAGCCGAAAGTTATTGGATTCAAGATGCCCAGCGGGGGATAAAGGCTACAGATTACCCAAACCTCTCACCATTCATCGAGAATGGAATAATCTGAGTCGGTAGTCGATTGAATAAGTCAGAGTTACCATACGAGCAAATTAACCCAGTCCTGCTTCCAAAACACCACCACATCTCACTCCTCATCATGCGAAGGGCTCACGAAAGTGTGAAACACGCTGGTCGAGAGAGGACCTTGTGCGAGTCAAGAGCACAATACTGGATCTTGAGCAGCAGACGACTTGCCAAGAAACTAACGAAGAACTGCATGATATGTAGGAAAGCATGTCAACCTCCGCATTCTACATTGATGGGAAGTCTACCATCAGAGAGAGTCAAAGTGCAAGCACCCCCGTTTACGGTCACCGGCGTAGATCTGTTTGGACCGTTTCATCTAAACTACGGCAGGAATAAGTCAAGCAAGGCCTGCGGAGCTATCTTTACGTGCGCGACATCCAGAGCAGTCCATTTGGAAATAGTGGAAAACGCATCGACAGAAGCCTTTCTACAGGCACTTCGAAGATTTGCATCCCACCACGGATGGCCAGACACGGTTATCTCTGACAACGGAGGATCATTTGTTGGAGCAGAAGTAGAGTTACGGAAGTTATTTCTTGAAGGAAAGAAGCGTCTTTCAGACTTCGCAGTTACGCATAAGATCCGTTGGAAGTTTATCACCCCCCTCAGCCCTCATCAAGGAGGGATGTACGAGAGTTTGATAAAGGTTACGAAGCGAGCTTTACGCATCAGTACAGGAGAACAGATCTTATCTTGGAATGAAATGGCTACGATATTTGCGGAAGTAAAGGCGATCATCAACAGCCGTCCCCTAACATACATGTTGGACGACCCGAATGACCTGCGTCCCCTTACCCCTAACCACCTGTTATTAGGTAGAGCATCGGCAGATATTCCGCATGGACCATATGAAGACACCAAGAATACCCGAAAACGTTTCCAGTACGTCCAAACAGTTATAAATAACTTCTGGAGAAGATTTATAACAGAATACATCCCAAAGTTGATAGAAATTGGAAGGCCGAAATGGCAGAAGATGGAATCTCAAATGAAGAAAGATGATATTGTCCTCATTGTCGAGAATAACATACCGCGAGGAAAGTGGAATCTTGGACGAGTCTTAGAAGTCTTTCCAGGAAAGGATGGAGTAGTCAGAAACGTGCGACTGAAGACAGAGAACGGAGAACTTAAGAGATCGGTCCAGAAATGCTGTATCCTTCTGGAAGCCAAGTAGGATAAGATAGTTCGTGAGTGGTGCCCCCGGAGGGTATGTTTTGAACATTTGACGTTTATTACTATATTGATTAATTAATATGAACATTTAAATAATTATCATTGTTGTGTTAGTAAAATTAACTAATAGTCGCCCATAGTAACCGCGCGTCATTTTGTAATTTGAGAGATAAAGGGAGAAAGTTAGGCTGAGGTAGACGCGCCTCTAGAGAGACTAAATATATGAAAGAAATTGGTTCGAGCGTGAGGAGATTCACCCATCAGGTATACCAACGCTATAGTTTATAAGTTCGTGAACTTCTCGTATATTATTTGTTTTATTAGTTGATTTATAGTTGATTTAAGTGAACTTTATTATCGCGTATAACCATTGTACTTGTAAAATATGTTTGGAATGTGCCACATGTAATCTTTGTAAATTTGTGATTTTCAGAATTTAAATACTAAAAATTAAAAGGAAATCTCCTTGCGTGTCGCAGTTAGTCTTCCTGGCATGTGTCTTTACCACTAGTGTCATTCATTGACAAAATTATATGTCAAAAGCCACAAAATGACGAACGTCTACTTCAGCTTGTCAATAGACAAACACATCGACATTCCCATACTTGCAGAACTTAATTATCCACAACCACCTATGAGGTCAACTCAGATTCTGTACCCACTTGATGACACTATTCCCACTGAAGTTGCCAAAAATGTTCATGAGGCATGGAAAAAAAAAAAGAAATATCTTGATGACCCCAAAGAAGGTCAGGATATATAATTTGACTGCCTGCTGAGAAATTTAGATGTATCTGAGGAAAATATACACTTGCTATTCGATCATCTATTAGTAATCCAACAATTTTTTTGAAAAGAAACCCCAATGAATTAAGGGTCAATAATTATAATGCAGCTTGTTTAAAGGCATGGAGAGCTAACCTAGACATCCAGTTTGTTCTAGATGTTTATGTGTGTGCCATCTACATTGTCTCTGACATCTCAAAGGCTCAAAAAGGAATGTCTGAATTATTAAGAAGAGCATGTACTGAAGCTAAAGAAGGTAATGCCAACATAAAACAACAAGTTAGAGACATTGGTAATAAGTTTTTGAACAGTGTAGAAATTAGTGCACAAGAAGCAGTTTACCTGGTGCTTCAAATTCCAATGAGAAATCTTCCAGACAAGTTATCTTTATCAACACAACACCTCCAGTTGATCAGATGGAACTATTAAAACCAATAAGTGACATTTGAGCATATGCCTGATGAGTCTTAAGAGGTCTACACTGGTGGTCTACTAAAACGATATTCTTAGCGTGCCGACTGCCTTCACAATGTCACCCTAGCTGACTGGGCAGCATCGTATGACTCTTGTCACCAGCAGCCAAACAGAAGAACTGACAATCAAAAGGATATTGATCAGCTCCCATTAGAATTATTAAACAATGAAATTAATGACGATGAAAAATGGCGTTGATAACTCCCCTGTTAAAATCAAGGTAAAAAAGAGATCACAGGCAAGGATCAGATCATAAGACGTGTGTGGTTTAACAAAGATATTGACCCAGAAAAACATTATCGTGAGTTAATTATGCTTTTTACAGCATGGAGAAATGAAGACACCGACTTGATAAAGAACTTTTCATCTTATAAAGATCATATTATATGGCCTGTTGTGAAGAAATAAATGAACAAATGAAACAGTATGCTGTATGTGCCAATGACCTTGACAAAAATTGAACAAAATATGCAACAAAATTATGATGAGGAATATCAAACAGTAGCACCAGTTACCCAACATGCTGAGCTACAAGATGAAAATGAAGGAAATTTGCATTCTGACTTCAGGAAGGAATGACATCAGCACAGCCTAACAACGAACCACTAGTATTAAATGAAATGCAAAATGACAGATACCGACAAGTTGTCCAAACACTTAATATAAAAGAAAAGGAATTCTTTTATCATGCATTACATATGATAAAAACATCAGACAAACCATTTTTTGCCTTTCTCAGTGGATGTGCAGGTGTAGGAAAATCCTATCAAATCCATTTACCAAGCTGCTCTTAAATATTATTATTCACATGCTGGTGAAGATTTTCATCAAACAAAAATTATCCAATTAGCACCTACAGGCAAAGCTGCATTTATTATCAATACTATTCTAATACTATTCACAGTGCCCTGGCAATACCACCCAGTCAGTTGCTTAGAAATTATAAACCTTTGGACTCTAGTAGGCTTAACACATTAAGATGCCAACTCAGTGGTGTTAAATTAATATTGGTGGATGAAATATCTATGGTTGGCAACAATATGTTTACTGTTCAAATGAACAATCGCTTAACGGATATAAAAGGGAGCAAAGAGGATTTTGGTGGTGTTGGCATTATAGCAATAGGAGATCTGTTTCAACTCAAACCAGTAATGGATGGTTATATTTTCAAGAACATTGATAGTTTAGATTACAGCATTCTTGCACCTAATTTATGGACCAAGCATTTTAGAATGTTTGAACTGGATGAAATAATGAGACAAAGAGAAAGTAAGGTTTGCTGAAATTTTAAAGAGGCTAAGAGAAGGTCAGCATACTGAAGTTGACATCCTGCAACTTAAACAGAGGTGTGTACAAAATGAAAGTAAGTGTCCCTGTGAGGCTGTTCGTTTGTTTTTCCAAAATGCTTTGGTAGACCAATACAATACCCAAGCTTTTAACGAATGCTGTGGTAACAAATACACAATCAAAGCAAAAGATAGTGTCACGGGAGCTCGATCTACTGAGTTACGAGACAAAATTATGAGGCAGATTTCTTATGCACCACTGAAAAATACTAAACAATTAGCAACTAAGCTCTGCCTTGCTGACGGTCAAAGAACTGAGCTTGCGACAAATATTAGAACAGATGATGGAATGAAAAATGGTGCTAGTAATATACTTAAGCTTGTAAAATTAAATGAAAAAATGCACCATCTGGCATTATATGGGTACTTTTTGACCATGAAGATGTGGGCAGGCAAACCAGACAAGAGAACAGGTCGCTTTATACCCAGGCAATCCACCCCACATGGACACCAATTAAACCAATGATTACACAATTTAACGTTGGTAAAATGAAATCAGCCTAAATCGTTCGGAAACAATTTCCACTACGTCCAGCTGCTGCAAAGACAGTCCACCGCTCACAAGGTGATACTTAGGGTTGTATTGTTGTTAATCTAAATACTAATAGAGCTGTTTCACATATCCACAATGTGGCGTTAAGCCAGGTAACAACTATTCAAGGTTTGTATGTTACTGACCTGTGTGAGCATAAAATTACTGTTGATCCCAATGTTGTAGCAGAAATGGAGCAACTACGAACAGAAAGAAGGTTGGAACTTTGTTTCACTCCACTTTACACTATAAATTATTCTGATTTCAAAGTTTGTTATCTGAATGCCCGTTCACTACACAAGCACATTGGCGATGTTCGACACAATATAAACTTGCGTTATAGTGATATAGCAATATTTGCAGAAACAAGATTTTTACCATGTGATCCTGATGACCTCTATATTATTGATGGATATAAAGAATTGTTCAGAAATGACTCGTTAAATTTTATTGATAATACGCGACCATATATGGTGGTACAGCTGTTTACAGTAAAGTACCATTTGTACAAGGTTATCCTCACATTAACAACATTAATGGAATTGAGTTTACTAAAGTGAAAGTGACCAACAATGATCACTGGACTGTCATAAGTATCTATCGTTCTCCAAAAGTTGCTACAAGACATTTGTTTATGGCATTGAACAATATTCTAGCCGAGTATGGTAGTGATAAAACTGTTATCTTGGGTGATTTTAATTTTAACATTTTACAATAATTGATTCCACCACTTCAATTTTTTTTGAACACTTACAGCATGACCGATAAGATACTATTTTTTCCAGGCCCAAAATTTTGCCACTAACAGTGGTGTGGTTGAACTGCTCTGACGATTCTGCCGTGATTGGTAGTACTTCCTCAAATGCTTCAGTTGTAGTAATAACTGAGCCCTCTTTAGCTGTGTTAACAGATATCTCGTGTGTCAGCTTGTCCTTCCTAACCCTGATATTGTTAAACATGTATGTCTGACCATCAACTACCTGTGTTGCAAAATCTTGCCATGGGATGATTTTGATTGACCCAGTTGGATCAACTAGTGTGGCTTGTGCCATTTTCAGCTTTCCAGATTTAACATTTCTGATCGGGCTAAGGTGGCACAACTTGCCTTTCACACTGACAAATTGCCCTACACAAACTGTTTTAAGAGTAGACACAGTAAAACTTGTTGGCATCTCTCTATTTGGAAAATCAACATTCAGACACTCTTCTATAAAAACATCATCTCCCATAACCATATCTTCACTGTTAGAATTGTAATTCATTTGAAACTTCTTTATTTTGATAAGGACGATTGTTATTGCAAACATTCTCAAACATTTTGTGCTTTAGGGGAGAGAAACACACACCTCTAACTGTTTTCATTTTAGTTTGAAGTTGAAAGTCAAAGAAACGACCATTTTTTACTGGTGAAATATTGTGCACATACCCCACTGCCTTATCCTCATCTGTGCTCTCTTCACTAGTCACCTGTGGTAGAGTACCAACTGCTGCTCTCTCTTGCAGTTGAGTATTGCCTTGTTCCTCAACGATGACACTTTCACTGACAACATCTTTTGCTGCACCACTTGCATCTTTGTTTTGCCGTGCTGCTTTATCCTCATGCATAGCTTCTTCACTACTACCACTTGCTCTGCTTTCAGGCTCAACACTGCTTTGCGATTGTTTTTCTTTGTTGTCAGCAGGTGTGTCATCATCATTTTCTGGGAAAAGCAAAGACAACATTGACTCATCAATTTCTCCAAAGTCTGTCGATTCAGACTCACCCAGAAATTCTTCTACACTTAAATTAACTTCGGCCATGACTTTACAATGACCTAAAATTAAAAAAAAAAATGCTGCTCATACTAAAAACTTTATCTCGCCAACTGACCAACAAATCTGAGTACTGACTTGTAAGTTTATTAGGTTATTAGAGTCGATATTTTCTTACATTTGCTTGGCAATTCAGTAGCAAACAAAACGAACTTCGCAAATTGTTTTAACAACGTCGAAATCACATCATGTGTGTGCTCATGTGACAAATCGGGAACAGAAACGCCACGTCAGAGGCTATTTCACCGCCCAGAAAATAACATAGCTCAAAAGCTGACAGTGTTAAAGTTAAAGGCTGTTCAAACCAGCGTGCTTAATTATAAACCGTTCTCTGACCCTGTATCATCGTGCTATGAAATTACAAGTAACGACCCAATCCAGCCCCCAAGCCCACAATCCCCCAAGGATAATAGGAAGACAATGCTCCAGGGTATTACGCCCACTGGCACACACAGCGTTTTCACAGTTTATTCGGGTTTACACGCACCGGCGTGATAATTATGCACCGCGTAATTATGCAAATAAACTGTGGTTATTCCTGTTCCCATAAGAGCAAGACATTTGAAAAAAGAATAGACAAAACATAAGTAATATTGATCCCTTCACTCACAGTTGTGCTATTCTTCAATGATTTCTTTAGCCCTGTTATGTTGTGTATCTGCCGAGAACATTAAAACATTAAATACTAAAGCATCCGAAGTGATAGCTGCGATGCATTATTATCAATTGTTTTTAATGTGTTTGAAACACCAGAAGCCCATGTTTCATGAAAATCTGTTTCCACAAGTGCTTCATTTTTGACCTCTAGCTATACCAGTACATAAAACTTCCTTGTTTATACACAACTTACCTACCTCATATAGTCAGCGGACATTCGCACACACGGTGTGCCTATTTTTGTTAATTTCTGCAGTGTAATGTTTGTTGAATAGTTGTCTTAAATTATAATAATTTCTAGCTTATTTGAAGGTGTGCCAATCGATTTCTGTTTTGGTTTTACCAGCCTTTTTCTCTAAAAAAATATCTCTCTTGCTGTGGATAATTTGCTTTGTTATCCATGGTGTATGCTTCCAGATATACCACATTTGGTTAGGATTTTGTCAGATTGAGAGTTTAAAAAGGTGTTAGGTCTTGGAGAAACTTCTCTTCGTTAATTTTTGAAATCACAAAATTTGTTAATATGCTCTGTGACTGCCCATTATAGTCTGCCAAGCATGTCTTAATACAAATTAGTTGTGGTCATTATATAACGTAAAGGCGGTTCTTGTCAATGTTTTTAGTTGTTGTGAATGATTAAGGTAGTAGTTTGGTAAGTTTTTTCCACCATATTTGTTGATGAAAACGTCATAAACGAAAGATATACTTAACATGAAATACTTTAAAACAAATACTGCTGTAACATGCGTGGAAAAAACCGAGCTATAATATCAACCTGACCTGAAACAACTAACAAGGAGGAACGAAGCGTGCCGAGAGTATGTCAACACATTTGTTTCTTGACATGAATATCAAATTACCTGAAGAGCAGTGGAGAGAAAGAAATCCTACCGAAAGAGGACGAGTCTTTAACCTGGAAAGAAAATGGTCAGCTTGTCTTTCTATGCAAAGGAAACTAACGAGACAAATAAATAAAATAGATTAATTAGCAACCGATTATGATAATTCGCATATTGTTAAACGAGAATTGGAAATGCTGGACGCTTATGTTGGATGAATTGAGAGAAACCTATCCGTGTTGGTCTGATTTATTGAGAAGTACCAAAGAGAAATCAGATGGTATCATATGTTATAATGAACAAAAGAAACGAGCGTTAGAATTTAATAAGGATATTGAGGTATGGTTGGCTGAAGCAGAGCAAAGGGTAGAAGAATCATTTGATGAATTGTATTTAACGCCCTCGCGAGCTTTGCGTTCTGATCGGTCTAACTCAGCTAGTTCAAAAGGTTCTAATGTGACTTCAAGGATGAAAGAAAGTCTTAAAGTGGTGGAATTACGTGCGAAAGCTGAAACCCTGGAAAGGAAACGAGATCTTGAGAACAAAATTGAGAGACTACTGTTGCAGGGACAGTTAGCGTTTGCTGAAGCCCGTGAATGTGTATATTCGCAAGTTGAAGACCCAGACACGAAGAATGATATGAACACCTATTATAATGAAATGACTTCGAAGGATGTGCCAGCCACGCTTACATCAACGAGTGCATTTGGGAATACAACTACTTTGACCAGGTCTACAGTAATTAAAACTACCCACACTATCACAGCTGCAGAGATTTCATTATTCTCAGCAGATAGTCCTCTTTTGTTCCTGTCTTCTGATTCGAGATTCACTATCAACCCAGAGTTAAGCCCACCGAATGTATCTGTATCAATGTTTTTTAGTTGTTGTGAACAATTAAGGTAGTAGTTTGGTACGTTTTTTCCACCATAGTGTTATCGACGAAAATGTCATAAACGAAATATTGAAACATGAAATATTTTTTAACGAATACTGTCGTAACATGCTCCTCGCCTTTCAAGGATGTAAACTTTTTTATGCTTAATATTAAATAGTGGTCACAAAAAGTTATTTTAGAAACTCCTGCTAGTACATATTTTCCCTTTTATTGGAAAAGAAATGGTGAATTAAAGTTTTCAGGTAGTTAGTTTCTCTTGTAGGTTCATCAATCAATTGCTAATATTGATAAATACTTCTAATAAAATTAAGCTCGTTCGTGTTCATCAATCAATTGCTAATATTGATAAATACTTCTAATAAAATTAAGCTTGTTCGTGTTTTGGTCCCTACAGTTTGTGTCAAGTATATCACAGTAAAAATCACCTAGGATAATGCTCTCTTTATCTTCCATGTCGATTAATCGCAATACGTTTTCAAAATTACCAAATATACTCTGTACCATGCTTAAGATATGCAAACTCTTTAGCGTGGTCTGGACAACCACATAAGTGTCAGCATCGATCTTGATAGGAAACAGACCACCATTCATGTTTATGTTAAAAACAAAAAAATATGAATGTAGGTGATAATAATAATATGAAAATAGTATTCAAACTAAAATCTGTTTTTATTATTAACAATCCAAATGACAGTGATCATTCACAGATGATTCAAATTACAATGGAACACACACAAAAGCGTCTGCACATTGGAGCATCAATCCTTGTTCAGTCATGTGGACACTTTCAGAAGTTAAGATTTGCGCAAATATTATAATTAGCGTGATTATTCATGGCATCTGCTTCCCTTTTGTGCATTCTGTGTTTCTCGGTAATAACAAAACCGTATGATCGGAATTTAGTTAAAGGGGCAATCGACAATAAGTAAGGAGATTAAAGACCTTTTTTGTTATTCACTCAACCCCTCAGCATATGTGCCATGTGTGCCTGAGAACTCTGCAGCAAAGGCAAAACTGTAAGAAGCTCAAGAATATCAACAAGCAAACTTTTGCATCAATACCGTGAAAAAGCAGGCAGCAACATGAAGATATTGAAGCTTCAAGTGCCCAAATTACTACTGTATCTATAAAAGTGCAATGGAAAAGCAAAGCGTCGTCTTTAATTTTGCCGAAAAATCTAGAATTTTTGGGTAAAATGTTGTGCAGAGGAACATACACACAAATTGCCTGAGCAGCCTGGCGCTGTGAAAAGGTCAGAGAACAGATGATCATTCTATTTTTGAAGGAGATAGATTGAGAGTGTGTGGCCATGTGTTCCAGAAAGAATCCATGTATTTTGCGCAAAACCGGTAAAGAGGATATTGTTAACTTCTCCTTAATAAAACTTGATGGAGAACTTAAAGAGGGAACATCTTTTCTGAGAAGTGTTTTTATGGCAGCTTGCATCTGCAAAAGTAGCTTGGAAAGAACCCAATTATATTGGATGCCAGCAGTGTCTATGGCCTCATCAATCTGCATGAAGAATAGATCACCATATATGACAGTCTTACAGTTACTCAACACAATTTTTATCCAGCACTCAGGATTCATGGTATGCCATTATCTACTACAAGTTGAGTAGAATGTTGTGTGTTATAAATATTTTTAATATTCCAGTTTATCTACTCTCATTTACTATTCTGACAACAGCAATATTAAATTGTAGGACATAACAGCCTCCGTATGCAGCTCCGGTAAACATAACAATATGTACATGGTTATAAGTAATGCATATGTTAGTATGTTCCTCAAAACGTTTTTGCTTACAAATTTGCAAATATGCCAAAGAATAACTGATTATTAATGTGAGGTAGAGAAAAATATGGTTATGTGGCTGATTTTTCCAAGATTTACCACTAAATTTTGATGTCCATTCTAAGTACTCTTTTTTATTTTACATTTTATTTAAGGCAATTTTGTGTTGATTGAAAGTTTTGCAGGTTGTTGTGTCCCATACATTTCTCTATAAGAAATTGGACCTGTTTTGATCATGACCACAATGCAAAGATCATGGAGGTGAGAAATGAAAGTGCACAAATGTTAATGAGGCAGGTGATGGTGATGCTGATGAGGTTTGATCATGGAAGGAAGATTGTCAAATGTGGTATAACAACTGCCAAAATAGACAAAACCCTTCTCGACATTTCGACCTGAGGGCCTTTGTCACGAGAGTTAGTATGAAAAAAAAAAGGGGGCCTTTGTCAGGAGAGTTAGTATGAAAAAAAAAGGGGGCCTTTGTCAGGAGAGTTAGTATGAAAAAAAAAAAGGGGAGAATACATGTTTTGTATGGGGGCAAAACATGTGATGATGATAAAAATGGGCCAGTAGAAAACAAAAAATCAAAACAAATTGGAATACATTACATTGCCAAAGAGGCGCCTGATTGTGGGCTGAGAATAGCCCGCAATGAGGGAAGCGTGATCAGCAACGAAACATATTACAACCAGCTTTGATGTAAACAAAGAAATGGTAGTCATATTACTATGGGTGAAGTAGCTTAAATGAAAGAGAGTCTTTCATTTATGCCAGAGGGATGGAGAGTGCCAAGACTGTGGATGAGTCGCATTTCTT
Source organism: Dendronephthya gigantea (assembly GCF_004324835.1). Lineage (NCBI taxonomy): Eukaryota > Metazoa > Cnidaria > Anthozoa > Malacalcyonacea > Nephtheidae > Dendronephthya > Dendronephthya gigantea. Next base: position 1,394,505 of record NW_021163056.1, on the reverse strand, counting down.
TTCGTTTACGGCTATCGTTAGTACCGGAAATGTGGCAGAGGGCTTTAATTTTTATGTCTGTGATACAATGATACTAACGATAGCCGTAAATGACAAGAAATGCGACTCACCCACAGTCTTGGCACTCTCCATCCCTCTGGCAATAAATGAAAGACTCTCTTTCATTTAAGCTATACTTTACCCATAGTAATACGACTACCATTTCTTTGTTTACATCAAAGCTGGTTGGTAATTATGTTTTGTTGCTGATTAGGCTTCCCTCATTGCAGGCTATTCTTAGCCCACAATCATGCGCCTCTTTGGCAATGTAGTGTATTCCAATTTGTTTTGATTTTTTGTTTTCTATTGGCCCATTTTTATCATGTGTTTTGCCCCCATACAAAACATGTATTCTCCCCTATTTATTCTCATACTAACTCTCCTGACGAAGGCCCTGAGGTCGCAACATCGAGAAGTATTTTGTCTATTTTGGCAGTTGTAATACCACATTTGATGCTAAGTTATTTGAAGACGCTGCCACGCTGCTCCTTGGTTATGAAGGAAGATTGTGTTTGATAATTTTGATTTTAAGCAGAAGTTCATCATATGGTCAGAATCCCATCAGAACAGTGACAAACATTGGGTAGCACATAAAGATATCTACAAAGACTATTTTGGATATGGATAATGGCAAATATATACCAGACAGTGCAGAACATGTTTCTCAAAGAGAAAACTATGCCAGTTTAGTTTCTTGCATTGTGGTAGAGAAAATGTAATGCCATCACATCAAGCATATGTACTCAAGTAAAATGGCTAAACCAACTGAAAGTGTAAGTGTTGCATATATTAAATTGCAAATGTGGTGTTTTTTATGATACATACATTTAAACACTCATCAGACATCAATTTCAATGTCATAACTTCTTAGATGTTTCTGGGCATGATTTTTGAAAATGAAAACACAAATGAAGGGATGCAAGCTGTTCTCAACGAAATCCATTCCTGTGTACTAACTAAAAAAGTATTCGGGGATACAATGATACGCAGTGAGTAAGATGACGTAATATGTTTTTGTTTTCTTAAGTTTTTTAACCGCACTATAAATATTATGTACGTGTGTATTTCGTTTATAAAAACCCGCATAAATACTGTCCCGCATTGTATGCCTCATTCTTAAAAAACCCTGTATCATATATTATCATAAATACAACATCGCTAGGTATGTGTATGTCGTTTTTAAAAACCAGCATAAATACTATATGTCCCTATATGATATGTATGGCTATATTATGTATGGCGCGTTCTTAAAAAACCCGCATCATAAATGACTAGTTCTCAAAAAAACCGCATCATAAGTATTATGATATGAACGCCTGGTTCTTATTACAAAAACCCACCATAAAGATATGCAATGCATTCAAACCACAGACATAATTCATTCTCAATATCACTATTGTATTCCTCGTTCTCAATAAAAACACACTTAATATCACTATACTATATTGTTTTCCACGTTCTTAATATTCACAATAAAAACACGCATAATATCACTATATTACATTGTTTTCCTCATTCTCAATAAAAAGTATTCCTCCTTTTCAAAAAAGCACGCTTACACTATAGAGTATAGTCTATACTTTAGTGTTTATAAAAGCATGTAAAATGTCAATATACTACACATTCCTCGTTCTCAATAAAAATACGCATTATTTTACTATAATATAATAAAAACACGCATTACATTCTATTCTATATTGAATTCCTCGTTCTTAATGAAAACACGCTTATAGTGTTTATAAAAGTATGCAAAATATCACTATATACTAGCTTCCGGTCAAATTACATCGTTTAAAAACTACGAACGTTGTTTCGCTTTTAAAACTGGCTGTATATTTTCAATGCATCCTTCAAGAAAACCTCAAATAAGTCTTCACCTTTGTATTCATATCGCCACAGAAACTCAGCTAAATATGACGAACACATATACTTGCGTATGCCAAATGCTGGGAATTTTACCTTCGCCTGACGCCAATGTCCTTCGATTTTGTTGGTGTGGTCACCATCCTTCTTCACAAATTCCTTTGAATGATTTACAAGCAAATGCTTGTAACCATGTTTCTCCAGATTTGTATATGCTTTCCAGCAGTCCGATATTATAGTTGTGCCCTTTTCTATGAAGGTTTCGATGATTGGCAGTAGCGTCTTCTCACTTCTGTCATCAACCGCAAACATAAAACTTTTCCGACTATCCTCCTCTATACCGCCAAACACCCACTGCCCTTCTACCCTATGACCTCTGTGATATTTGCGTTTTCCAAATTTACTTTCGTCTATTTGCACCCTTTTATTTGGACCACCAATTTTTTCCTTACACTCTAAATAATTCACCTCACAGATTTCCCTACAAAAGCTATCCCAATCAGCGACCGTATTTCCACTAACATCAACCTCAAACCTCATCACTTCCTGTTCAACGCCTCTACACCACCAGTATGTCAACTTTAAAATTTCTTCCAACGTTAAATTACTTCTCTCAAACCAACTACCTTTTCGTATTGACAACTCGATCTTATGCCTTTTACTATGCATCTGCTTTCTACATTCCCACTTACAACCATCTGACCTATCATTGCACTCAACCAATTTCATCTCACAATCACATTGAGGACACAACCTACTGTTCGCAATCAGTCTCTTCTCCATAAGCCAGCTTAGCACACGATTCTTGCTTAAGAGTACTTCGTCTTTCAGTTTGTCATAAGTCCAGAAGCCATTTTTGTCGCAATTTTTACGCTGGTAGCTTCCCTCCCCCTCAGCTGAACTGAATTGCGTTCCAACACTTTCACATTGCAGGAATGACAATTCCGTTTGAATTTCTTTTGCCTTTTTTATCTGTCCAACAACTTGAACCCCGACATCTGTCACTTCTACTTTACGATACATTCTACTGTTTGCATGAAAACGAAATATAACGATAATACCATGTCACCTATATTAAAAACGCCCGCCTTCTATATGCCTAAGCTTCTTTAATTACCTCATCAATCACCTACCTGTCAAACAAGTTATTTTTGTCTTTAGATGATAATGTTATACAGTCAATAGCTATCGTATACACATAACACTAACAAATTTGCTATTCGACGGGCAATGGACAATTTGGGAATTTGTTGAAAATAAAGCTATCTCGCTTGGTAGCTCCATTGGATACTTCGCCCCGTGTACACTCACAACAACAGCGTTCATTTTGGCCAACAACGGAGCAACGATTCATTGCGGGACGCACCCCCAAGTACCAAATCTATTCACAATGTTTGTTGGCTACCCAGGCACTGGGAAATCCGCAGCAATAGACCATTCTGCTACGACGCCCCTCCTGTCTATTACCGAACATGAACAAACCATTCTCATGGGACGAGCTACATCATCCGCCCTTGTAAAACAGCTCAAAAAATTTGGCAAGGCATACGTTGTTTCCTCGGAGATATATGACGTACTTCACAAGCTGCTTAAATCCCATGAAGAAGCAGCGAGTGGGGATGTTCAACTCCTATGTAAACTTTTCTCCGGAGAAAGAACGACCTACCATTTCAGCACAGAGCAGACTCGTGAGATAGAAGCAAATACTCCATTTGCTATCCTTGGATCAACTCAAATGCAGAACGCTGCAAAACTCGTTGCACGAATGGATCAAGGACATGGGCTAATGGACAGATTTCTCGTTTCTATCCCATTGGCACTTCGACCTACTCCTGAACAGCAAACTGACGCGACACTCTACATCAACACAGAACCCATAGACAACTTCGAAGAAATCTTCGGATTGATACAACAAGATCACCAGGACACTCCTCAAGAATACAACTTCGAGGCAGAAGCAATTCGACTTCTCCAACAAATGAATTCGTCCTTCACAGCCGATGTAAATGCCGCGATACTGGATGGTGTCATGCCGCCCAAATCCAAGAAGTCCGATTTGGTTCCCCGCATAGCCATGGCGCTCCATGTTTTTACCCACGCCACAAGCCCATTACTAAATGGACAACCATTACAACAATGCCCTACAATGATACCCAAACAGACATTGGAGAGAGCCATCAACTTCGTGGAATATCTAAAGCTTCAAAAAGATGCCCTTTGCCAGGTAAAAAGATATATTTTCCGACTTATTTTTGCTCGCCTTGTTCCATTTTCTCAACTTAGTTGCTTTGCCAATATATTGTTATTATATTATTATGCTAATTTTATCATGTTACATGGGCAATAGCAACCCTGGCTAGGATTTAAAACAACTTGAATACAGGCTGCAATTTTTCGCACGTTTCAAGCCTATTATTACAAGCCCCTATGCATGCATGTATTTGCTTCATATTTCTTCCGTAATAAATACAATGGCACTGTCGAATAGCCGAATGTAAATGTATTACACTGAACAATCCTATATAAAGCCTTTCGCTATATTTTTCAGTTTGTAAAATCAATAACGGAAGATTCTTGCGACCAAGTAAGGAAGCAACCGACACAATATCAAACTAAAGTTTCGGCGTTGTTCTTCCCTGGTCCAGTGCTCTCGTACCGAGCGTTCAAGCAGTCAGCTTCACCGAAAGCCGTAAGGAGTGTTACGCAAACAGAATATGATTCTGCCGTTCCGTCAGCTCTGTCCCATTTATGGGACAATGATCTCTGCAAGAGTTGCAAGAGTGCCTAAACCAACATCAATATTTGTTAAGAAATCATCCGATACATTTGAAGTATGGCCATCAAACTCATTTATCACCCAAGACCAGTACGAAGAGAAGGACCGCCGTCAATGCCACAGTGCCATAACCCAGAACATAAAACAACTTTTAATACGCCAAGGTTTGCTAAACGAGGAGCAGCCAAATGAGTAACACATTCTAAGGTTCTTTAATACACTATAAACTATGTTCTATGTATCATAAATATATCTTTTTTCATCAAATATACTCTTAAAAGTAATTTGTTTCAATACCGATTTCCAAATAAATTGACGTTTCAGGGCGTTTTAACACAACACTAAATTGTGTCACTTATTTCACTGCGTATCCCCCGTATCATTGAAAAATAATACTTACCCAGTCCTCTTTATGAAAAATTTTTAACATCACACTAAATTACGTCATTTTATTCACTGCGTATCCTCGTATCATTTAAAAATTATAGTTACCCAGTCCTCTTTATGAAAATTTTTAACATCACACTAAATTACGTCATTTTATTCACTGCGTATCCCCGTATCATTGAAAAATTATAGTTACCCAGTCCTCTTTATGAAAATTTTTAACATCACACTAAATTACGTCATTTTTTTCACGCGTATCCCTGTATCCCCGTATAATTGAAAAATTATAGTTACCCAGTCCTCTTTATGAAAATTTTTAACATCACTCTAAATTACGTCATTTTATTCACTGCGTATCCCTGTATCATTGAAAAATTATATATATAACCCAGTCCTCTTTATGAAAAATTTTTAACATCACACTAAATTACGTCATTTTATTCACTGCGTACCCCATATCCCCGTATCATTGAAAAGTTATAGTTACCCAGTCCTCTTTATGAAAAATTTTTAACATCACACTAAATTACGTCATTTTATTCACTGCGTATCCCCGTATCATTGAAAAATTATAGTTACCCAGTCCTCTTTATGAAAAATTTTTAACATCACACTAAATTACGTCATTTTATTCACTGCGTATCCCCGTATCATTGAAAAATTATATATATAACCCAGTCCTCTTTATGAAAATTTTTTAACATCACACCAAATTACGTCATTTTATTCACTGCGTATCCCGGTATCCCACTACTAGATAAATGTAGCAAAAGTAGCCAGGTATTCTATAATCGCTCCTGTATTTCACAGGTTGGATTTTACCATTTCTACAATATCAGTGCACAGATAAGTGTACATTGTATGCTGATCAATGAAGAAATGTATCAACTGAAGTTAAATAAAAACTTTTCTGTGTGCAAGCAATTTTATATAATAGAAATTAAAGCCAAGAGCAGTGGCTGCTACACTTGACTGCATGCAGATGACCTTACTTGCTGACACCCCACCTGAGGAAGTTTTGCCATCATCTTTAGTTAATTGTCACATCTGAAATTCTGAAGGGCTCTCTCTAGAATGGCTGACTTCCAAAAATCAGTCATCTTAAAAAAATGGCGTATTTGCCGAGGAATCATGCCTAATATCCATCCAGTCTGAATTCACTGTTATCTAAATCAGACATAAATTCTTCTGTTCCAATGTCACAAAAAAATTCTGAAAGGATATTTAAAACATCAGATGCATGCTCACTATGCAAAATTTCAACAAATTCATAATGTCAGGAAGGGTCAAGAATCACCTTGTGTGCACTTTTTAAATCTATTCCCATGTCAAATGCAATTGTACAAATAAGAACCCTCACATGGCCAGCAAAAAGGGACACAGACTTCGGAATATGCTTCTTAGAAGACTCTGCTGTACCAGCATGATACATTTCAACAATGCAGTCTCTTGGCATCATGGTTTCACCAGCATACATGCTTTTTCCCAATGCCACCTTGAATGTTCTCCATATGATAGCAGCTTGTTTTCTTGTTTGGCAGTATATCAAAGTCTTTGAACATTTTACTTTTTTTCCTTAACTTTGAGAATAACCTGATTACTCCAATATTGCCCTACCAAGATCTAAAGGCAGCTTTTTGCTCTGCGAATCCCCTACAACACAAGTGGACAGATTATAATAGCTATACTAGTTCCAATGACTTGCTCAAGATCCTTAAAAAGGTTTTCGATTTGAAAAAATAACAAACATGTCTTACAGCATCTTCAAAACATTTACCTTGTAACTATGCTCCGTCGATAAACCCATGTTTACAAGAATGATTCAAAATTATTCAAAATTGCATGAATTAACAGCGAACCAATGACATACAATTCCCATTTTTAATGGAAAGTTTCTTGTGTGAAATATTGTGGTGAGTGGCGAAAATTCAAACGAGTCAGTCAGTCAGTCATTAGATGAATAGCAGCTCCTTCCTGTAACCTTGCACTGAATGTGAAATATAGACTTTTCTAAAATAGGTACATTCTTTATTCTTTGTAAGGGCATTTACTAAGCTTATACATTTGATCGAAGTCAAACACAGAAACTGAAATCTTAGTCTGTTTTGAGATTTTACACTTTTAAAATGGTCAGGTTGCAAAAAGGACTTTCCCATGTAAATCTTCAGTTTAGTGCAGTTTTGCAGAATTTGTTTGATAAGTGTTTGATAGATTTCTAGGCATTACAGGAGTTTCTACCACTTCTTATTTTTGAGCAATTTTATGAAAAAAACCCTGGCTAAGTTCTAGTAGTTTCATCAGGACTTACTACAGGGCTTGAAAAAGTCCGGTAGCACGCCAGCATGCTGCCAGGAAATTTTTTGGCCTTCCGCAGGAAATTTTTTGGGTAACCCAAAATATTAACAAAAAAAAATTAGAATTTTGTCTGATCTCAAAGTAAATATACTATATGTTGTCATGTCCTACTGTCCTAGCAGTTTGAAATACCTTTAAACTACATTACAGAACACTCTTTACATAACTAGAGCAATTCATAATCACATATGAATGATATGATATTGTCCAAGTGCGTGTTCTGATGTTCCATTTATGACATTTTATGCGTCCATGAAAGGGAATTTTGAGGGACTGTTTGAAACTCTATCCACAACCTTTGACACAGTATATCGAAAATGATCCAAAATGTCTGTCGTTCTGACAAAGTGCCAAGCCTTTTTCTTGGTTTTGTTAAACCAGTACTGGTCCATTGCACGTTGAACAATGTGGTCACAATGAACTATATTTGGACAATTAACTGTAATTTCCATTTCATCTTCACCTGTGGTTTGCTTCACATTTCTCAACTTATCAAAGTGAAATTCATAGACGCTGATGAGGGATTCTATGATTGATTCAACAGACACTTTCACTGATGCACAGCAGATAGCTTGGATAACCATCTCAATACCTTTATAGTTCTCAGAGTTTTCTTTTATTAAAGACCTTATGATATCCTTTGAATTGATGTTTTGTGTGTCTGTATTCTTGGAAACAACTAACTCTATGCGCGCAACTAAACTATGGAACTGATTAATTAGAACATCATCTGGTACACTGGCTAGCGATCTGACTGGAAGTTCACCAATTGCTTTGGCATACTGGTCAGCTTTGGCAGCATTCGTTTTCAATGGACCATCGCGCTTTACTGAGCTAAGAATTGATTTAGGTCAGTGATTACCTTCGTGTTGGAAATTACTTTAAGGTCATCTTCATCAAACACGTTTTTTTCCAGGTCTTTGGACAACCTCTCAGCAAGTCTTTTGTTACTCTTTCAACAACATTGTCTTGACTGAGCTAATTCTCGTTTCTAGTTAGCGATATTGTGGTGTTTGCTCCAACCGCTGCACGTTCCTCATAATTATCTGCTATAACCAAGGCTAAGATCTTCTTGTCCTCTTCCAAAGTCTTCAAAGCAGCATGAAAATCTGGCCAGAAGCAAACTTTTTTGCCATCTTTGAGTGGCCACAAGTTGCAATCTTCAACACAATCTGTCATCTTCATTAACTTTGCATTAGCAGCAAGAAACTCCTCTAGTCGTTCATGTGGAAGGAGATTAACTTTTTGCACTTTGTTAATGAGAATGCCATACTGGTTGTAAACATTTGCTAACCCTGTAAGGCGAAGGAGGAATCTGGCATTTAGAATTTTGGATGATAGAGCAGCAGCATCTGAACCTTTTTGCCTTTTCTTAGCATCACCAGCAATTGCCTCCATTTGCGCATTTTGGAGACAACTCATAACTGGTTCTATATCTTTAATCATGTTGATGAAGACTAATCTCTTAGAGTTAGCAAATCTGGTTTCACACGTTTTTGCAAGATTTGTCAGGCGTTGCTTAAATTTCACACACTCCTCAACAAGTTTTTCATAATTTTGTCCCCAGTTAAAAAGTTTGTAAACATCAATACACACATCAAGTACATCCAAGACCCACTTAAAACTGTTCTCTTTCATTAGCCATTAATCAACAAGACCACTCCTGTGTAGTGCATCCCAAGACCAGTGTAAATCACCATCAGCAATCCCGTATAAGTTCTCAAAAGCTGTGGGAACATTCAAATGGAAGTACTGACCATCTGTTGAACCTCCTTCTAACTGCTCTCCAATTATATGTGTGGTGTCTAATGTTTTTTGAAATTGCTGGCTATATCCACTCCATGATGACCCTTAACAATGGGATGCCCCAATAGTGCAACTTGTATTAAATTTTCAGAATCGGGTACTACCATAGCCACTCCAATAAATTCCTTTGTGCGGTGCTTGGAGGTTGCTTTATCTGCCAACACATTGAGAGAAGGTCTGTGTCCTGTCTGTGGAAGCCTTGTTGAGAGAAATCTGTCAAGACGATTTCTCACTTGTGTAGCAACAAAAGGAAGGAAACCTCTTGGAAATTGTGAAGAATGATTAATATCACCAAGGTCAACACCATTTGTTGCTTGCAAATACATCATTTGTTAAAAATCAGTGAAAGGCCTATCATTTTTGTAGAGGAAATAGCATGTTCGTCCAATAGCCATTCCAGCATTGTAGTTTCTATTCCAAAGTTTTTGTTCTTTCTGCTTTTTTTGCTCACTTTTATAAATACTCTCTCTATGTTCTTCCCTTTCAATGTGCTTTTTAAAGCTAGTCTTTATATTACAAAATCCTCTTGGAAGTTGCACATCATCTTCAAATTCAAGGCCAATTTCCTTTTCGTACTTAAAAATTCCTGTCTGCAACTCTGATTTATCAGTCAGCTTATTTTTCTGGCTTAAAGGATCAAACATGCAAAAAAGTACCCACTCTTGTCATTGTATTCCAAACCAAGTTCTTTTAACTGGTAGATTGATCTTGCCTTATTCAGGCTAACCACAAATGAATCAGTTTCACATTTGTCCATGTTTTCACATGAAGTTTTGGCAACTGATGGACCAGATGGTTCTTTTGAACATTTTTATTGTTGTGTTCTGCTAATTCATGCACCTGATCTTTTATATCAGTTACTACACCCAAAATTTCCTCCAACTTCCTATGGGTAATTTCGTCTCGACTAATTCCGGTTTTATCTAGTTTATCTTCAATCACTATCACTTCCTGAGTGTCGTGAGTGACATCTGTAATGTTTTCGGTCAGAATATCACTTCCCTTATCTGCTGAAATGCTCACTAGCACTGCATTTGCAGCTGCTCCACTGTGTACTTTCAAATATTTTATTTTAACTTCTGACCTGCAAACCTCAGTTTCAAGTGCTCGTTTAGCTGCCCTTGGGCTTGGGGTCCCACATGCAAATAAACTAGAAATTGTTGTTTGGTTTGCTGCACGCAAGTCATTGTGATTTTCCTTTGGATGTTTTAATCGCAAATGTTCCTTGTAGTTGTTCTTTAGAAGCACTAGCTGACAAATTCGACAAGGAACTTTCAAAGTTTTGCTCAAAAAGCTAGACATTTCCTTTATTTACATTAACTGTCAAACGGCAATATTGTAAATATGAGCCTGTGTTTCTTCTGTTACGTTGAAACATTAAACTTGAAGTAAGCTTGTTATTGTGTCCCGGTAAGAATCTTGTGTAAATACGTACGTGCAAGTTTGATTTCAGTCCAAAATTGCATTAGAAGTTCAATTGCCACATCGTTGTAAAGCATTTCGAAATCATACATTTTATTTTTGGATTTTGAGTTTCAAACTTTTCCTAAACCGGAAACGAATATAATCTTTGTTAACAAGGACACAACCTCGGTGTGTCCCCATTGTATTGTTCTTATAATGTTTATGTGACTGCAGAAATTCGCGTTGAAAATGCCAGAATGGTGTAGTTTAGATTTTAGACTTATACAGTTCAAAGATTAAGTTGAACCATACTATATAATAATAACAATAATAATATATAGTATGTACAGTGTGAGTGAGTTCATACACATATTATACTATATAGTGTAGTACACACTACACAGTACAATGTCTATACTATTGTGCACACATTGATTTTGAAATTAGGTTAATGAACATAAAAATACCCGTTTTATTGCTGCGGGAAGTTTAAATTTGGCAGGAAATTTTTTGTGTCGGGGACCTGCTGCCAAGAAGAAAAATATTTTATCAAACCCTGACTTACTACCGAAAACACATAAGAGCTTTTGATTCTAGTTTGCTTTATATTATATATTTTGACATAGGTAATTGGAACCATATTGTAGTTCTTATATAGTTATAAGTTAATTTGTAACAATTGTCTGAATTAAACAAACTAGAGAAAAAAGTTAGGACGTTATGTATATGTGGGCAAAAGGGGAACATAATGAGTAATTTGTTGAATAGTTAATTGCTAATTAAGGGGTGTAGAAATAGAAATAAAAATAACCAGATGGGGTAGTTGGGAATTTGTTGGACAACCGCCAACCATGTGGTGTGTTTGAAATAAAATTTTTTGTAAAAAGAGTTTTGTTTGTCTGTGATGGAGTTCTTCAAGAAACTATGTAGTTACGTATGTAGTTACGTGTGTAGTAATAGGTTGTGTAGTGTTGTTGGTGGTGCTTAAATCAAAGTTATGTAAGGAGGTTGGTAGAAAAGTAAAACAGAAGACAAGAAAGGCACGCGTGCGAATCAGTATCCCCTTACGTGGCGTTTCATCCTTTTGCGGACTTGTCAGCGGGGAGCAGGGTTGGCTTTGTGTGAAAGAACCATGAAGATAAGAAGTGAGTAAAAGTGGTGTGTGTTTATAGGAGAATCATAAATAATCAAACCTGCGTGATAGTGTATTCGTAAAATATAAAATGGTAAAATTAAACTGTGTGTCTTACCAAAGCTGTTGTTGACCTTGGATAAACCAACGCGGTGAGCCATCTCAGAGTTGACATGAAACCGAGTGTCAATTTACTAAAAACTGCTTGGAATTGCTTAAGAGCAGAGCTTGTGTTCGAGGTGGTGTTCGTTCAAGAGGCTTGATCGAAAAGGGGTCAGAGATCACACGTGTGTGCATAAAATGCGTTAGTATGTTACGTCACTGAGGTCAGGTGTCAAAGTCTGTGTTGGGTATAGTGGGGGTTTACGTGTCAATTATGGTTGTGTGTGGACATCCGAGGTTTAAGTGTGTTTTGGTCGTAGGTTGTACTTCATGTAGTATGGTTGGTTATTATTGTTAGAGTTTCGTTTTATCACCGTAGTCATGAATTAATACAAGTATGGTCGAAGTGTTTTGGACTTTTGGCGAGGAATTACAGAATTGCAGTGCAATATCGTCATGTGTGGGTAGTAAACTACCCTGGGTCCTAAAAACTTCCGTGGGTCAATGTTCGGCGATGCATCAACCGTGAGGGTTTCAATCGTGATTAGGGTTATCAATTTAAGGTAGTCAAGGTTATTGAGGTTTGTATGTATTTTGAAGTTATATAATAAGCTTGTAAAACGTGCATATAATTGTGAGCGTAAGGTTGTAGGTATATAGATATCATTTGTTAGTTGGTGTTTGAATTATCATCGGTAATTCAAAGTAGATGTTGTCATGTGTTTAAATTACTGTATATATACAACATATGGATTGTACATTATATTACATAAAGATTGTTGCACATGACTATGTTTCCCGTGACCATGTCCATGTGGTTTGATTTGAAGTGTATTTAATCTGTGTGGTCGAACATTTAGGTTTTGTTCGGGCATCTGGTCACATTTATGGCTTAATTCTGCTAAGGACAAGTATTTTTAAAAAATTATATTATACTTATCTCAGCAGGATGCCCAGGATGCCAGTTTTGTTGTTTTCACAGGAGAGAGTGCCACAAGGTTTGCTTGTCATGTGTTGGTTCTTGCATGTTCTCACTTGTAATCCAGTGTGCCACAGTAAGTTATTTGGTTTGTTATATCCACTCTGGTGTTTTCAAGGTGGCATTCAGACACAATGTCAATTGGGAGTGGTTAAAATTTTTTATCTCTGTGTTCAAGGTGGTGTGGAGGTTTTTGGCTGGTTTTGGTTAGGTTTGGGGTTGATGGAAGACTTGGGTGATTTGGGTTATGGGATGTTGTTATGTTTGGTTAGTGTTGTGTCTGGTATTAAGTTTGGCTGTGATAAGCGTGTCTCTCAGGTAAGTATTGCGTTGGTAGGCTACAATTGGAGGTTCTTGCCATAGACTCCTCAGTGTGGGGTCATTCTCCAATATGTTCCAGTGTTTATGTAAGATGTTTGCAATTTATTTTGTGTTTGTGTTGTATGAAATGGAGAAAATTGGGCAGCTTGTGTTTTTTTGGTTTTGTTTCCTATTGGGTAGGTCTGTTTGAGTGTATTGTAGGGCTTTGTTGAAGTTAGTGGTGATGGTGTCATGGTCATATCCGCGATGGATCAGTGCAATCAGGAGGTGGTTTAGTCGTTGTTGTAATTTGTTGTTGTCTGTAATAATGCGTCTGTATCATAGTGCCTAACTGTAGATGACTCCATTCTTGCATGTGGTGGGGTGAAATGAGCTTTTGTGTAGCAGGAGGGTTTTGTCAGTTGGTTTAATGTACAGGTCTGATTCCAGTTTGTTGTTTTTGTTTTTGTAGATAGTTGTGTCAGGGAAGTTGACAGATTTCTCAGAGAAGAAAAAGTCAAATTTGATGGTAGGATGGAAGTTGTTTATGTATTTAAGGAATTTTTCCTGGTATAAGATTTTCAGGAGCTTGTTGGAGCAGCTTCTGTTCCAGTGCTGCCATGAATATGTTTGCATAGGTAGGTGCCATTGGTGATCCCATAGCAGTGCCGTGAATTTGTAGGAGGTGTTTGTTGTTAAAAGCAACAGGGATAGGATGTCGTGAACTAGTTTCTCCATTTCAGGGGTAATTGTGTTGATTTCTTTCAACATGTTTATACAGGCTTGGATGCCTTGATCTTTAGGTATGTTGGTATAGAGACTTCTTACGTCAAAAGTAATACGTATGAAGTTGTCTGGTAGTGTGTTATTCTGACCAAATATCTGGCATAGAAAGCCTGTAGTGTCCTGGACATATGATGTCATGTGTTGTAGGAGTGGTTTGAGTAGATGGTCAGCATATTGAGAAAGCTTGACTGTTGGTCCACCACAACCGGAGATAATAGGTCGACCTGCAATGTTAGTTTTGTGTATTTTGGGTAAAAGGTATAGTTGTGGTGTCCTGGCTTGATTGTCAGTTGTGAGATATTTAAATGTTGTGTTGTCAATGGCCTTAGATTTGTGGAGTTTGTGTGCTAGGGTTTTGGTTTCAGTTAAAATTTCAGGGGTCGGGTCATGTGTTAGTTTCTGGTAGTGTTTCTCATTATAAAGTTGTCTATATGTCTCAGTAAGATAATCTTCCATTGGCCATATCACAATGGCTCCTCCTTTGTCTGCTGGTTTGATTATTATATCATCATCCTTTTTCAGATCATGGATGGTTTTAAGGTTTTCTGAGGATATGTTGGTTTTTGTAGTTTGTTTTTGTGTTCCAAATTCAGTTTTGAGATTGTAAAGTAAATTTGATATGTATTCTAACAGGTTGCTGTTGTCAGGGTTTGGTGCTGTGAAGTTACTGGGTAGTTTAAATGGATGTTTTTTAGTGCCCTTTCTGTTTCTGAAGAAATATTTATTGTACATGCTTTTTTTATATTTCAGAAAAGAGTCATGTATGGTCTTTGTATGGTGTGTGTTTGGGTGTCGGGACAAAGGTAAGACCTTTTGACAGGGTTTTTTGTTCTTCATGTGAGATGGGTTTGTTAGAGAGGTTGACAATAGTATTGTGTTGGGAGTTATATTTGAGTTTTTTATGTAGTTTATTTTTGCTTTTGTGTCTGTTGTTATTTGTGTTCCATTGTGTTTTCAAATATTTTAGGATGTTTTGTTTGTTGTAATTGTTTGTATTTGTGTTGAGTTTTAGTTGCCCTTTTTTGTTATTTGTGGTGTGTGGATTTGTTGCGTCTTAGAAAATCCAGGATTTGTTGTTGCGTGTTGTAGTTTAAGTGAGATGGAATGTTTAATGTGGGGTGCTGATTGTTGATTGTTGTTTGGTTGATGGGTTCGGTGTCTGTTGTTATTAAGTTGTCGATAGTGGGTTGGTATTCGAAGTTGTGGTGTTCTTGTTACTGTTGTTGTGCTAGTTGTTCCGGGTTTGTGGTGGTGTGGGGTGTGGGTTTGCATGAGGGGTTTTGGTTTGTGTCTGTTGGTCGGTGTGTGTGTGGGTTTGTTGATTGGTTGGCTGGTTGTTCTGTATGGTGTCCTATGGGGGAGGAGGTTGTTGGAGTGATTCTGGTATTTGTGTTGTTAAGTCGTTTAAGTTTTATGTTGCGATTGTGGGATGGTGCTAGGCAGGCTTGTTTTGTGTATTTGGTTGCAATGGCGTCTGTTTGTTGTAGTATGTTGTTGGCAGTCGTTGTGTCACATTTGTTGTTGATTTGTGCAGATTTATGTTGTATTTTAAACTCTGTGTTTGTTATTTCCTGTTTGTGATAGTCAATGGTTACAGTAAGTAGTTCTTGTGAGGCATTCATTAAGATGTCCTCCCATCTTTGTCGTAGGTCTTTGTTTAGGTAGTGTTTGCTTTTGTGTGTGATTTCTAGTCCAGGGGGTAGTGTCTGTGCTTTTTTGTGTTCTTCCAGTTCGTCAAGTGTGCATTTGAGTTTCGATAATTTGGTTTTCTGTGTGCTAATAATGCGGAATGTTTCCAGGAGGTGTGGTGGTATGCTGTTGGGGTTAGGAATGGATTGTGGTTGCATGGTCATTGTGTGGTGTGGTGTTGGTTGTGATTTGGGGGTTAGTTGTGATTTGGGGTGTGTTGTTTGTCTCTGGGTTTTCGTCTTCTGTGTTTAAAAGTTTTTGTTTTTCTTTATGTAGGCCTTCTATTATTGAATCAGTTTCCTGATCTGATGTGATCAATTTGTGGCCAAAAATAAGGGAGGTGTCCAAGTCTGTTATGTCTCCGTCGTCAGTCCGTAAAAATTCATCTATCTGTTCATCAGACATGTCAGGTGAGGGTAGGGGGTTGGGTTGGATTGGGGATGGGTTTGTGTCAAGGATGGGGATGGTGTTATCAGGGATTTCAATTGACATATTCTGGGGGTCGGTTGGGTTTTTGGTAGGGTTGCTTTGATTTGTGGCGTTGAATGAGACTTCTTAAAAATTAAGGTTATCCTTTGTGAGTAATAGTTCCATTTTAGTACTTTGTTAGTAAGTGTGTTAGGGGTGTGTGAATGAACAAGGGGGACTGTTCTGGTAAATTGTATGAGATTGATTCAATTGTTACAACTAGAACTAAACAATATGGCGAGCTTGGTGGCGCTCTCTCCGTTCCCTATAGGGGGATCACAATGTTTATATTATAATTTGACAAAGGTAATTGGATTAGTTCCTGTATAGTTATAAGTTAATTTGTAACAATTGTCTGAATTAAACTAACTAGAAAAAAAAGTTAGGACGTTATCCATCCAAAATCTTCATGCAATTTATACCCGGTATTATAATTTTACAAACATATACAAATTGTTTTGCATTTTTTGTCATGAATATGGATGAATGTGAAAGACAAACAGGTGAGAATTTGTACATGCTTCTTGTGGTTTTCAAAAGCTCTATGGTTAGTGCAGTATTATTTAATTAACTTGTCAGGATTTAGTACTAGTTAGTGAAAGCCATATTGAATTATTGATGTTTCCCCTGTGATTATTGCTTTAAATACTTTCCCCACTGTTGCAAACTATCTACTCTGCCGATAGAGCTGCCGAACAGATACAAAGTTTGAGTTTGACAGCTTTAAATATCTGTTTTATTCAAAATTTTTCTGATTTTTAACATGGTAAATAAGCTCTCTTGGGAGGTTGTTAACCTTTTATAACCCAATGTTAACTGCAGGCAACAGACTGAACAACCCACTAATACCCAATGATAATTGAAGTATACAAACAACCATTACTATTAATAGATTCAGGCATCAACCTAAACTTGAAATGCCCGTGTGCAGGTTTATAATTTTTTTTTCAAGTGGAAGCGCGGTGTTGTTTCTTTGGTGATGGCGGCCATTACACAAAAGCATACGAGTGCTATTTTTCTTTTGCTTTTTCTGTTTTAAAATTTTGGGAATGCCGTAAAATGATTTTGCCAAAGTATTCATATATACTTCAAGAGTACTAGAAGAAAATGTTGGTATTTGAAGTTAATTGGAATAGTTGTGAATAACATTGAAAACGTTTGTTACTTTGGAGCAACATTGGTAATTGGTGGAAATGAAGATTGATACATTTGCAAACATGCATGTAGTACAATTTTTCAATATGAACACATTATAAACTATTTTACTTGGATGAACGTAAAGATGGAACCTAGGAAATTTTATGGGTCAAATAGAAAAGCAAATTTAATACAAACTAGACCTTTACCCCCACCTGATCTGTCAGAAGACAGTGAATTATCATCAGAGGATGATGAACAAGCAGAAGAAAGTAGTTGTGGCAGTCCATCAGATATGGAAAATGAGAGCGAAGAGGAATTTGAACTTGATGATAATGATGTCATTCAAAATGAAACACACGGTAAGGTTTATTTTTATGTTCTCCCTTTGTCATACATAGGTCTACATTATAGTGATGATACATGGATGTGTATGTGTTTGTATTCATATATACATTTATGCATAGATGTAAGTATATATAATGTATTTGAATAAAGGCTTAAATTATTTTTTCCTGGACAATGGTAAACCCACCCTTTTGGTTGAAAACCTATAAGTTTCAACAGGGGCAAAGCATTCAAAAACTCTAGCATAAGTCCATAGTTAGAAGTGATACCATGGTAAATGTTTGGCTGTGGCTATCTTTGATGCCAAAAGTACTTATTGGCTTATTTATAATTTTTGTGTGTCAGATACACCTGATCAACCTTCACAAGCTAGTAGAAAAAACAAGGTAGAACCTTTAAAATGGAAAGAAATGGAAGCCAGTAAAGTGGAAATCAAGCAATTGCCTTTCACAGGTGATGTTATGGGTCCAGTAGATCATGTGGAACCAATTGATTTTTTCAGATCTATTATAACTGACCAAATCTTGACAACTATAACTGAAGAAACCAACAAATATTCTGTTCAAGTAAACCCTAACAAGCCAGTTAGAGTGACAAAAAATGAGTTAGAGCAATTTATCGGTATACTGTTTATTATGTCTGTGGTTCGCATGCCAAGTGCTAGAGACTATTGGGATAACTATACTAGATATGAAAAAATTGCTAACATTATGTCAAGAAACAGATTCTACCTCATCAAGAGATTTTTGCACTGCAATGACAACAGCACCATGCCAAGTGGTTGTACTGACCCAATATATAAAATCCGCCCATTTTATGAATTTCTCCGGAGTCAATTTCAAATGTACACTCCTACGGAGTTTATATGCATAGATGAGCAAATGGTGCCGTTCAAGGGTCGCTCAAAGCTAAAACAGTACAATCCAAAAAAGCCAAAGAAATGGGGCTACAAATTTTATGTTCTGAGTGGTGAAAACGGTCTTGTCTACAACTTCCTTATTCATACAGGAAAGATTGAAGTTTGTCCTGATCAACCAGACATTGGAGCCACTGGAAACATAGTTTTTCACCTCTTACAGAATGTGCAAAGGCAAAAGTGGCATAAGTTATTTGTTGATAATTGGTACACAGGCATACCATTAGCAGTGAATTTGATGAAACAAGGTATTGCTATTGTTGGTACTATAAAAACCAACCGTCTAACCAATTGCAACATGCCATCTGACACCCAAATGAAGAAGAAGGGGCGTGGAACAAATGTTATGAAAGTTGTTCAGTCTGATGGTGTTGAATTACGAGGCGTGAAGTGGTTTGACAATAGGGCAGTTACCCTTCTTACCACCTATGAAGCTATTGAGCCAGTAAAAGAAGTGAAGCGTTGGGATAAGTCAACTAAATCAACTGTAATGGTTTCCTGTCCGTCAGTGGTAGCAACATAATTATAACAAGTATATGGGAGGAGTAGATTTGGTTGATGGATTGCTTAGTTACTACCGTATTCCAATAAAATCCAAAAAATGGTACCATCGCCTTTTATGGCATCTTCTGGATTTGAGTGTTGTCCAAGCTTGGATACTATACAAGCAACAGAATGTAACTTCTCCATTACCATTGAAAATGTTCAAATTATCTATTGCTAACAGTTTGCTTTACCAAGGGAAGTGGGTAGACAGTGGAAAGAAGCGAAGAGCATCTTATTCAACTGAAACAGCTTATTTAGAAAAGAAAAAGAAAGGCCCTACTGCACCCATTCCGAATTCCTCAGTACGCCTTGATGCAACAGGGCACTGGCCAGAGTACTCTGACAAAAAAAACAGATGCAGAAATCCTGGGTGTAAAGGGATAACAAAAGTCAAGTGTGCAAAATGCAATGTCCATTTATGTTTTACTGTGCCATCTAATTGTTTCAAGTCATTTCACATAGAATGAAATTATATGGGGTGGAATAGCCTTGCAATTAACTGTTGTAATTCCTTTTTATTGTTCTTTTCATGAATGAAATGAAAATTTGTTGAGAATCCTGTTTTCATGTGTAAAAGTTTTCATTTATTGGGTTTCTTCAAACATATACAAGAAGTAAAACATATGATGTTTTTGTTCTTTACAGCCCAATGTTGCCCTCAGTTAACAGATCCCAAACAGCCAAAAAATGGACAGATTCATTTTTTTCAAAACTGAACTTTTATTTGCACTTGTTTTCACACTAAAAACACACATTATCAATATGACTGTGATTGATTCAGTTGTCTGGGGAAATAAGAGGTTAAAAGGTACAATTATAGAATACCCTGCCAATAGCACATTATGTTAAAAATCTGTTAGAGGATCAATTTTAGAGTACAGAATTGCCCTGTTGTTTAAAAATAGTGTTTATTCTTGTTCTCTGGAGGTCCAATTCATACATTAAGAAACATAAAACAAGGTACATTTATAATCATTTATCTACAAGACTATATGGCATTCACTGTTAAGAGTTGGGTTGGCAGGATATTCTATAATTGCTCTGTGAAAACACCAAAATATCTATCTGACACATACTGTAGTGTCTTATGAACTAAATAACCTATTATTTGCTAATACACAAGCAACTTCAGCATTTTATCAATGACGATTGCCATGTTATGGGTTATAAAACTATTTTCCAGTGTCTCTTGTTAACAATGTAACTGGCGATTGAACTTAAATGCATATACTTTGGTATTTTGCTCTGTCTAATGCCAGATTATTTTACTCACCAGAGGCTGGTTGTTCAAAGCTAAGTTAGTGCTAACTTTTGGTTAAATTTTAATGAAGAGTTGTATGTGCTTCTTTCTGAACCACAGTTCATTTTAAAAGTTTAAAAATATGACTTCTAATGGTCCAGAAAATATTTATGAAGAAAAATAATCAACTTTGTAAACAAGTGATTAAAATAATTGATGTAAAGATTTTCTTTAACCTGCTCTTGAACAACTGCCCCCAGTAGAAGATCACTAGCAGTTAATTGGTTAATTCATTAAGTTGCATTGCACCCTTATGTACCCTACTTTGGTACTTTACTCCATTGCCAGTCATGCCAGATGATTTTACCTTTCAAGGGAAGAGCACTAGTGCTTAATGGATTAATGTGCAAAGTTTCTTTAGTGTTAAAATTGTTGTTTCAACATGCATAAGGTAAAGGTATGCACCTAATATTCATGTTGTTTCCATGTGCCACATCTCAGGAATAATGGCATGAATGCAAAACAGCAAATTTCAAGTAGCTACACAGTGTCATACAAAAGTCTGTATGTAATTCAATTCCCTTGCTAAATTCACATTGATAGTTGCACAACTAATAAGGGAAACATAACTTCATATAAGCAAGTATAAGACTTTAATAAAGGCTTTAAAATAAATACTTTAATACTTTAATAAAACCATTATCATTCATTCAAACGTTGCATCTTTGAAATCTTTTAGAAGCTTGTATTAATTATGTGCTCATAGAATAATTACATGTATGACTGTGTAATTATAACTAAATTTACAGTGCTAATTACTTTCAATATTTGCAAGGTGTTAAGTTACAAGATAGGAGGGATAATAAAGAAAAGGAGGATGAAGAATAGTACATGACATGGTGCATATGAAGAGACATAACTGGTACATGTTGATTGAATGAAGGTGTTAAGAGAGGGTTTAAGCTGCTTAAAAGATTTTGTTAATCAATTATTTACAAGTGTTAATTGCAAAAGTTTATGCTTTATAACTCTTAACTAAATCCTAACTGTTTTAATAGCTTTATTATTAAAAGATATATTTTGGGCGCTGTTTATTATAAGGATTCATTTTCTGCCTGGAAGATATTTAGCTGCAATATAATATATTTTATACAAAAAATCATTGAGTGCATTATGGAAGATTTAGAATAATATTTAGGCTGTAAAGTGTTGGCAAGCTGTAAAGCAAGTTAGAACTTTGTTGATTAGGAGAGTAGAAAACAACCCCTTAAAAAGCAGGCTGGATCCACCACTGTAAATTTGTATATAAGTATGTTTTGATTCACAATCAATACCATGAAAAAGTAGTGCATAATATTAAATAACTTTAAATACTATATATACAGATTGCCTCATTAGAAGAATCTCTTCATTTAATTAGTTAATCCTAAAGACTCCTTCATTGAAAGAAATTGGCTGTACAGGTAGTTGCAACTGAAAAATAATGGCTGGATCACGATTATTAATAGTGTATTAGAATGATTGAGCTGGACAGCAGTACAAATGTAATTTGGAAATTAACCCATTTGTTGGAGTAATCAGAGCAAAATTTTGAAGTAGGCCACAACTTGGTGTCTTAACAGAAGATTCAAGCAGACATATACTTTTTTTGGCCTATAACTATAGCAGTACCCTACCACTGACAAATAATTTCATCTGAAATCAGTAGTATTAACTGTTAAAAAGTTAGGTAGATATATTTAATAAGAAGTATTAACTGTTAAAAAGTTTTACAATAACTTTAACTTCTCCTCATGATGCACTTATTTTGCTTTCTCTTTGATCTGAAATACAACGGTAAATGAGAATGCAAAAGTGTACAGTAAATCAATTTTGGCATCTGGATATCGTATCATGTTCCCTGCATATATTTTTAATGTTGTAATTTTAACTACAACTACGGTGCAGTTTTATTCTTTCATTATTAATGAATACGTTTTGTGAATCGTATTTAGAATCAGAAAAAGAAGATTTGACAAGAATGGTTTCAAAAGTTGTAAGTTGCTGGTTTAATGATGTCTAGTGATATTAATTAATAGAAAACAGTCAAGTAAATAGTACTTATTAGTATAATTTTTATTATTATAAATATAATCACTTTAAGCATGGTAGATATACAGACTGTAGTAACGGCAGATATACAGACTGTAGTGACAAACACAATTCTTTAATATGAGGTGCCAGTGTAGTATATCCTAGAATTTGCTGTGTTTGGATATGTAACCTACGCACCTGTAAAATAAAGAAATTTTACAGGCAGTTTACCTATCCAAACACACAAAGGTTGTCTTATCTTCATCTTAATAAATAGACTGTGTTATAAGGCTTACTAAGGACTTTTAGACTTGACTTCATGTTCAGACTGCAAATTTGCAAACAAACAGTTAGGTACAGTTTGGTACAGTTTAGGCATGGGTGTTCAACCCACTGTTTTGCGTTATAAGTTTATGCATCACCATTTTCTAGAAAAAGCCTATTCAACTTATTAACAAGCTTTTCAGAAGTTTGATTAACAATTTCTGTTAATCTAGGGTCAGTTTCCCTAGGTTAACAATAACAGAAATCCTTAATCAAACTTCTGAAAAGCTTGTTAATAAGTTGAATAGGCCTAAATAGTAAATATGGATGTTTAAAGCCTGGTTTCCATATGACGTCGACCTGTCGCCGACTCTTTGCTTGTAATCATCCAAGGAGAACGAGGACAAAAGATTTTACGACAATAATACTTTGCAGACGTCTGCGTCATATGGAAACCATACTTGCTGGGCCGTAGGCCCATAGCTAGATCGCTTAATTGGGGAATTTATATTCATGCATGTTTACATACTATAACAACAATCGCTTAAAAAGAAATCAGTTGGGCATACGACGAACATGCATCCCCCAATAAAGCGTCTAGCTACGGCCCTGGGTACATGTTGTTGTACTTTCTAACATAGGTATTGTAGCTACGTACAGGTAGATTTTGTAGCTTATTTTGTATTATAACATCTTATTTTAATAATATATTTTTTTATTATATAGAATACTAGTAGATAAAAGAAGTGCCCTTTCTGTAACAAATTAGTTGGAAATGCTTGTCGACGGTGTTTTCATTGCGGCTCTAACTTTCAACAAAGCAAAAAAAACTTAAGTTGCCACAAGGAACCAATCCCTCCAACCAATGGGATCTTTTGAAAATACGAAATAAGAAATGTGTTGATTTTCACCTTTCATATAGTGATTTAACAGTCTCTTTGACTGATACTATAAACAATGAAATATCGTACATGCGAAATATGTTGACACTATCTTGTTTGATAAGCGTGATAAACTGACTTAACATACGTTTTGGAATATCATTTAATAAAAGGGCCAGTTGAAACAATTGGATTGAAATAATGTTCGCTTTATCGTCACATCTCGGTAAAAGTGATTTCAATACAGGAAATGCCATTGTCTTTCAACACGGAAATCGTTTTTTTGCTGAAAGACATATTGGAGTTGCTCATGTCTGTCTTTTATGGGCTATGATCTGGCGAATAAACCTCCCACTATCCCAGCAACAATCTCTTATTTGCTATTTTCTGTTGCTCAATACATGTATCTATTTATTGTATGTCTTACCCAATTATCCTTTCAGGTAGATACACTGCAACCCATTTATCCTTTCAGGTAGATACACTGCACGACATTATCGTCATGTTCCATAAATCACATGCTAGAGGTGACACCTGGGATTGTTTTGGAACACCTGGATTTAGTACAAGTCTGCTAAGTTCTAAGGCTGGTACCAGCCTGAAAAAAAGTCTTTAGGCTTGGAATCCTTCACGAAAAGACCAATATAAAGGAAGATTCTAACTCTAGCACTAATATTAATCTTACCTGCAACACGTCTACTAATACTGCTCATATTCACACAAATGTTAACCCTGTAACAAATGCCGACGCAGACATCCTCTCTAACCTGGACACTAATACACAACCTAGAGATAGTACTGATATCACTGACGCTAACACTGATACCAACTCACATTATCATTAATATAGGTTTTAATTCGAACAGTAACACTAATACTAATACTAATGACAACTTGAAAGCTAACAGCAATACTAAATCTAACACCAACTTGAACACTGACGAGACTAACTTGAACACTAACTTGAGCACTACCACTAACACATATAGCAGTTCTAATGTTAACACCAATTGCAGCACGAGTAGTAGCATTAATACTAACACTTCTGTTAAGACTAACAATATCACTCGCCATAACATCAAAGCTGATGTAAATACAGAAAGTAGTGTTAATAAATTTGTGTTAATAACAGCAGGTAAATATACTCTATATATGTTAACCGTAATTAGGGACGAAAAATTATGCAAAAAAGGGAATTGTATGCTTTCTGCAAAGTGTTATAAGCAATAAAGCCTACTTAAGTCTGACAAAGGCAAACGAGGAACTACAAAGTATATATTATAAAAAGAGGTCGTATTTTGAATTGCTGCATGTACATTATTAAAGCATGAATTTTTAATTGTATTTTATCGCATGAAAGCATGTAACTATACTAATAATTCTGAGGTGGAGATGTAAGGCATTAGAAAGCGTTGTTTTGCTTGCATATTTTTCCGTTCATATAGTTATGAAAATTTCTCATTTCCAGCTGTTTTCGTTTTCTTTAGGAACTAAAGTTGGCCTTGTCGACTCCAATAAATGCGTGCAAGCATGGGGTGTTGTGCACAGCCAAAAAACAGTTCATGGAAAACCATTAAAACATGGCCATGTTTGTTATTGAAATAAAGGAGATATTGCTGACATGTCAGCTAAAGCCACCCTGCCCTGGAACTTTTGATGATCCTGATAGAATTCATATAGGAGAATTTCATTCATGGCCACTAACTTCTGTTGCTTTACCCCTCAAGCCGGGTTCACACTAGGGTCACTGGTCCATAAGATCCTTTGTCTATCTGAAAATAATACAATGGATCCTCAATTCTTAGGACAAGTGTGAATATGTTCATGTGTCATAATTTATCGGCGATGTTCTATACAACCCGAAAATATGCCTCAATGACCACTTGGCAATGGACATCACTGATTAATATGCCCCGC
This sequence comes from Dendronephthya gigantea, assembly GCF_004324835.1. NCBI lineage: Eukaryota > Metazoa > Cnidaria > Anthozoa > Malacalcyonacea > Nephtheidae > Dendronephthya > Dendronephthya gigantea. The sequence goes on along the minus strand of NW_021163056.1, from coordinate 1,369,097 downwards.
ATCACTGATAGCGCTATCCACCGATTTCCAGCGGGCAGTCAAATTTATAAAAGTTGTTGAATTAACCGCGGATAAAGATCACATATAGTTAATAAACGAAAATTCTTATTATTTATCTTAAGCTAAAAATTTAGAAGTTAAAAAATGCAAATATTTCTTGGGAACAAAAAAATCCTGTGCCGACTTTCTCAAGAGCTTCTTTGCAGCAAGTGCTTCTGGTGCTGTCGGATATTTCCAGCACTTGCTTTAGGCCTAATTTCCATATGATTATGCGCATCTACGACAGTCAGCGTGCGATGAACAATGCCGATGGTTACTGATTTTTGTATATCTGAAATCATTGTCTATTTCAATGTTAATTGACAACAACAGTTAAGTCGGCGACGGGTCATGATCATTACATGGAAACCAGACGGATGGCCTTTGAGTTTCCAGGAGACGGCCTGCCCGGGCAAACTTAGACTGTCCATCCATGCAAGCTTATTTCCTGTTTAAGCTTGTTTTTGAAACATGCATGCACAGCAAACATTTCGGTGTAACTCTTGTGTGCCAGGCTCGTCCTGGCGTATTGTGCCCAAGTATGGCACTACAACATTCCTGAATATCTGTCGACTGAAATAGAAAGAAACCAATCTGCTGTTCACTGAACGTGTAGCAGCGTATGCATCGTAGATAATGTAGAGTGCGTTGTATTGTTGATTTAAAAAAAAAGGGCTTAAACGTTTAATGTCTGTAGTTCATGCTTTAATTTTAAGAACGAAAGCAACTTGTTTGAAATAAGAAAGAAAAAAACACAAAGGGCGCACCATTACTGCACGGACGAAAAGTCATCCATCTGGTTCTGAATCAAACGACAAGCCAGAATACCATGAGGCAAATTGGTTCATGCACTCAAGAAGGAAACCAATACGGCAACCAAAAAAGTTTTTCACATCAAATATTCACATTAGTCCATGTCGACGAAAATTTTCCCAATCATGCAGGCTTGTATTGTCAGCGGCTGTCTTATGGAAAATTAATACCAGTAAGTGAATGCAAAATTACAAACCGCTTTGTGAACCGCTGAAAAACCGGCCTGTTGTAATGGGAGAATTTTATGTTTCTGAACAGCATGTTTAGCGTGTCAAAATTCACCACGCAAATGAACTTCCGGGTCGCGCAATTATATATTTTCCGAATGAAAAATAGGCTTTAGTTTAACCAAAATTTGACTGTCTTTTAGAATCGTTAAATTTCTGTTTGTTGCACCTAAACTACCAGGGGACGTGCAAGAATGAGGAGTACACATGCAGTTTTATGGCAACCAACATAATCTGACATAACAGGATCCCTCCCGTAGGCATGGAGGAACTATTACTTTAGGGGGCAATGAATATTTCCCTTCCCCTGTCGACCAAATTTACTGGCAATTTTAGAAAAATCGGACTTTATAATTTCTTCCTGCCCATTTTTCACCCGACCATACATGCGATGTTGAAATTTGCCTAACTTTCCAACTTCTAACTTTTCTTTGGGGGTGGGGGCCCAGGCCGTGGGGCAACTGCCCCTGTTCTCTACAACTATGATCTGTTCTCCTGAAGCCGAGGATAAACCTTAGAAACTCCCCCAAATTTGCAAAACATATTCACTTATAAGGCGCATGTGTTATATCTACTCGAAATAGGGTAAATTGTCTACCCGCCTGGATAAGGCAGTGCTTTTACGTTTATGATCTTACTGAAAGTGTTTGATCGAACGTCTTTGTGGTATTATTGCTATTGGATGATATAACATAAAGTATTCATAAACTATAATATATTAGGAACATGTAAAAAATAATTAGATATAAATTATAATAAATATTCTAAAACACAACATGGCGTAGTCTGGCAATTTTCTCAAAAATATCTTGATCAATCCTGATCAATTCTCATCCATCCTGCTTTTAAAGTGAAAATTAAATGTTTCTTGTGTTTCCTCTGGAATAAAGGACGCAGAAAAATTTGACTATTTGAGTTTTTCGGCAATATTTGATCTAAAATGCCACCGAAAAAATCTTTGCAAAAATCCTCACAAAAATCTGGGGAGGCACTTCTGGCTCTGGAACAAGTGTTAATCTACTAGGCCGTAGGATGAGCATCCAAAAGATGCTTAGAAAACGGATTCCGTTGCACCCCTCGTTGAACTACATAATTTTCACATGAATCAATAGATAAAAACTTACTTTATCAGAATCTGTTGTTCCCCAAGCGAAAGAGGTGCACAATTGGGAAAACAATCCCTCCAAAGTTTTCTATTTTCGAGCTTCGAAATATTCGAACCACCATTGTTTTAGTAGCAAATGCGCACGCGCTTGTCAGCCAAACTCGCACTGCGCATAAGCACGCACATGTTTCGAAGTGGAAACACGGTTAGTTATGCAAAACAATCATGGCTGAAAATATTTATAAAACTCGAATATCCTCATGTTTTATTCATTTTGATGGCGTTACGGAGCAACTTTGCAAAGTTACACGCCAAGGGCTTAAGAAATGTCTTAGTAAGGATGAATTACTTCACTTTGACATTCAGAGCACTGGGCATTATCATTCAAAGGGAACAAAGTGCAAGTACTGAGTTACAGAAACCATTAAGATCCCTCCCAGCACCATCAAAGGTCATTAACCCTTATTCTCTTGGAAAAAGAAAAACTGTTAATTTAAATGATGCTACGTAAAATAAGGAAATTGAGAAAGAACATCATATATTACCTCAGATTGATGCTAAGAAGAAAGACCTTGCATTCTGTCTATTTAGATATCTTGGTAGGAGCAGTGCAATTACAAATTGGTCAGGATTCAACACCAGACGAACTGTCAATAGAAACATACCTACCCAGTCTAAGCCTGGTTATCTACCAATAAATTGAAGTGATTTAGCATATGAGCAAGCAAAATATACAATGTGTTTTAAACAATATTTAATGTGTGTGTATTTATTCGTTAATATTACAAGGTTTAATCTTTATTCCGTGATTTATTTGTTGTTTTACGCGGGAAATCGGGGAAAACCACTAAGCTATATAATAATTCCTGGAGGACCGGCTCCTGATCAGAAAGTGAAGCAACAAACATGGCGGATTTTGAGCTTTGTGACATCACCTGGTCCCCTTTGCCCATGGTAATTACCACTGACATACCGCGATACAAAGTGAAAAACTATGTGTCTATCTCCTGGTTTTTACGAAAATATTTTTTATTATATTTTTTTATATTTTTTTTCGTATTTCCTCTAAAAAAGATAAAATTGTTTATCTTTTTTCCTGTTCGACAAAGGAAATGGAGAAGCGGCTTCTTGCTCTACATAGGACGTTGTGAATGGCCTAATTCACTTATTGGGAAAGCTATTTTTGCCTCAGGTGAGCCGGTTTTGAAATTATTTTCCTTTTTGAACTTTTTTGCCTTCGGACTATAGTATAAACAACTGCAAAAGCGTCTGGATAAATAGTTACTATTAGCCTTTTTGGCCTTTGGTACGTAACTTAATTACAATAGGATTCATAGGAAAACTTTTTTGTGTCAGGTGAAAGTTATCAATAGGTTAATCTTTTGAATTTTGAGGGGCTGACTGCTGATACAAAATATTTCACTCTAAGATTCAACCTCTGGTAGACTTGTAGTGGCTGTTAAAGGTCTAATCTTGTTTGCCTTGTCAAAAGTCAATTTATCATGGTTTAATGGACTTCTTGCACCTTGTTTATAATCAATCTACATTTATTTTGCTCTTAGTATTATTGTTATTCTCTCTGGGTGCAGAGTACTGTATATATTGAGTACAGTTAATCTTAATAAGATCTCCATTTTTCAGGATGAAGATGCTATAAAATTTAACAAGAGATGGCTCGTTTTGCAAATTACAGGAACATTGTACTTATAATTTTACTATATAGACTTGTTGGCTGTTGTTGGCTGACATTTTTTCACAATGGTTTTTCAGATTAAAAATAATAAATAAATGCATAAAAACATGCATTAATTGAGCAGTGTGTCTTCAATCTGCAACAACTTTTATAATTTCCTGGACAATGCATTTCCCCCACACACCATTAAAGGGCTAAAATTATTGGGCTAATCAGCGTTTTTGGATAATAGACTGACTAATGGAGGGGTGAACAAGCACAGCTGCATTTTTGTGAATTCATTAGGGTATTATATTTGTACTACTCCTGCTATTAGGTATAATTTCATATCAAATACAAATCATCAATGACTTTTCTTAGGTCACACAGGGACACCTTTACAGGCTTAAACTAAAGTGCATTACAAAAAGCGTATACATTGTCTGTAGCTCATTGAGGCACAAGGTATGACCTAAATAAATATATGCCATGTAAATATCACTTCTGGTTATAACTGTTGTATCCCTCACTCAGTACAATTGCTAATCTGCTGCCCAATATCTTGCATGAGCTTAGGCCTTGTTTCTTTGAATTTAATATGCACAGGCATGGACACAGGACAACATAACTGGATACTTTCTGTAATCTTTTACTTCAGGGTTTAAGAAAAGTCAGATTGGTATCCATAAAAGACACTAAAAAACTACGACAATACCAAAAAAATTTTATACAGTAATGTATATTGAAATTGAAAACAAAGAAAAGAGAAAAAACCTGTCAGCTTCATATCATTGTAAAATTTTCGACTTTGTCCACGTATTAAATATTTGTTTGTTTTCGGCATTTGCAAAAACAGTACCTATGACTTGTACATAACCGAAATAAACGCTTTATTATGGGTTAGGTAAAAAATATATCAAAAAAACAGAACAACAAGGTTTCACGGCAGTCGAAAGAAACAAAAAACCAGGGGGAATCTACTGTAGCGGGCTCAGTATTGAGCCTGGTCAGTGGTATTACCATGGGCAAAGGGGACCAGGTGACGTCAAAATGACGTCACAGAGGCCAAAATCTGCCATGTTTTTTGCTTCACTTTTTGAGCAAAAAACATTAGGGAGCCGGTCCTCCAGGAATTATTATATAGCTCAGTGGGGAAAACCCACAGGGAAAATCCATTTTTCCTGTTTGAGCATGCGTCTTTGGCTGACATGCGCATGCGTATTTGCTATTAAAACAATGGCGGTTTGAATATTTCGAAGCACCAAAATAACAAACTTTGAAGGGATTTTTTTCCCAATTGTGCAGCTGTTTCACTTGGGGAGCAACGGATTCTGATAAAGTAAGTTTTCATCTATTGATTCAAGTAAAAATTAGGTAGTTCCAAGAGGGATGCAACGGAATTGCATCTTTTGGATGCTCATCCTACAGCCTATACCATTTATCTTGTCGGAAATGGGAAAACTTACAAAACTTGACATTAGCAGCTGTTTCCCTGAAGGATTTGAGATTTGGAAACAGCGATGGAACTCTGTTGCGACGATTATTGAATTTTTTGAACTCTCAAATGAAACTCAAAAAGCTCTCTTTATTAATGTGCTTAGTGATGATACTATCAAGCGAATGAATAACTTGGGAGAACAAAATGTTCAATCTCTCATCTATAGAATCTTTCCACCGTCAGGTATGTGGCAGTTCAAATATGTTTGTGCATGAATATGAATTCCACAAACGAGTACCAGGCTTGAATGAATCATTTGACGAGTTTTACAATGATCTACAAACGCTCTTGAAAAAATGTCATTACAAAGCATGTTGCCAGAGCTCAACACAAATGTCTTGTAAGGACAGAATTCTCTTGGCACGTCTTGTGGCCGGTATAAAGTCTCATGATATAAGAAAGGGACTTCTCTGTATTCAAGACCTTACTCCTGAAAAAGCTGTCAAATATATCCAAGTAGATGAAGCCACCTCTTTCCAAGCTGATAAGTTTTTAACTAAAGTTAACAAGACTGGTACTCGTGTAGTTATTCGCTCCCGCGTCGATTCTGATTGGTCCCTTCTTGGAACTATTACAGAAATTAAACCTAATCGCACCTACGTAGTTTGAACTGACGAAGGATCAACGCTCACCCGAAATCGAAGATACCTTCGGCCTGCACCTACCCCTGCTACTAATAATGCATTTCAAGTGAATGACCAACAGAAACCAACCCTGACTAATCCGTTGGGAGGAAGGCATGTGGGACAACATGTACGTGATCCATATAATTTAAGAAGTAGATATCTCAAGAACTGAACTTGCGAAAGAACCTTTTATATCACTTAATTTTGACATTGTGTTGTTACTTTTAGTAGACTGATTAATATAGGAAAGACTATTAGATACTGTTAAAAAATTTATATGTGAAGGAAGGGAGATGTGGTATTATTGCTATTGGATGATATAACATTAAGTATTTATAAACTATAATATATTAGGAACATGTAGATAATTAGATAAAAATTATAATAAATATTCTAAAACACAACAGTCTTTGATACATGATATGCGTGAAATGAGTCCTGTTTTACAACAGGCACAGCGATGTAATGATATTAACTGAAAATTTGTGCCCGAGCTAGTTTTACCAAGGTAAACTCTTAACAGAAATTTCAAAGTGAAATATATATAGATACATACATACATACATACATACGTACATACGCACATACCTACATACGTACATACATACATACATACGCTTTGTGGTAAGTGCAAACAATTACTCATATCTACGGCGGAACAGCTACTCAAGGCTTAAGTCGAATGGTCGTGGCAGCCGTAATATGCACAGTCCACTCACTACGGGGAGTGGACTGTGACGCAGGCTAGGTTTCAACAGATATGAGAAAAGCTAAAAGTGAAGCTGGATACAGGCTATTTATTAGAGAAGAGTGGCTGACAGCTACCTAGTCTCCGAATCCAGATGTCATTTTCCACGCTCATTACCTCGCTCGAAAATTAACATCTGCGAACCCGAGCGAGATTTCGATTTCCGTGACGTTAGCCAATCATGTAGCTCTTAAAATCAGAGAGCCAGCGCGTGTAATATGCGAGAGATTTGCGTGAGTTATTCGTGAATTCTCCATGGCCGTCTGGAAGAAAAAATGCAAAATGGCTGTAGCTCAAATTGAAAATGCATTTAGAGATGTTTGTAAAATTTTCAACATCGAAAACTTAAATTTTTTTCAAAGGAAAGCTATCCAATACATAATAGAGACGAATAATGATCTATTTGTAAGTTTGCCGACTGGATGTGGAAAATCTTTTTGTTAATGCCACAGATCATTAATTATGGTAATTACAACCACAGTATATAAGGTGTGATGATACGAATATTTAACGTTTTTTAAGTTTGATATGTTGTACCGGACAGTGTCTAAAACTAGAACTAAATATCTATGGCATACGGCATCGATGTAAGGCAATAAGGGACACAACGTAAGTTAATTCGTGATTTGTTGTAAGTTAATTCGTAGTGTATTAAGTTTATATCCTGTATTGTACATAGTTTTATATATTGTTATTTAGTTTTTGAACCGTAAGCAACAAAGCTTATCAAATATCAGACAACACCGTTTGATGTAACTTTGTAGTATGCGCGTATCGAATTTGGGTCTCTTTGTCCCTTCCATCCTGTAACAGCGAGAACAGATTACGGACTCTGGCGGTTACATTTGTTCAAAAAGTTTTTCTCAGTTTATAATATGGATAACCGGATAAATGAAAGAACTGAATTAGACTTTGATCCGGTTCAATCAAGCGAGACGGTTAACGGAACCACCCATGAAACCAACGGCGACACGCGTTTCAGAGGTCTTACGGAGAAAGGACGAGAGTATAGCTGCAACCGTCTAAAAAGCAAGCAAACTTCGAGCTTGGCAGCAGTCACTCGAAAACGTACCGAAATAACACGGCTTCTAGAAAATGAAATTGATCTGCATTTGGTCAAGACTGCTTTAGAGGACATTAATACTCTATTCGCGGATTATCAAGAAATCCATAATAAGTACTTAAGTGCGATATCGTCGGAAGAGATTCAAGAAACCGAAATGCAACGATATGAAACGAGAGAAAAGTCGTTTCTGGAATTTCGCTGGCAAGTAAATCAATGGATTTTAGATGCAGAACAAAGACTATCGGATGAACTTGATAAAAGCGTTGATAAAGCCAGTTCTAAACCTTCGAAGTCGACAAAAGAATTGCATGAAAGCTCAAAGCATTCAATAACGTCATCAATTGCTTCAACGATATCATCCCGTACCAAAGAAAGAGTGAAATTGGCCGAAGTGGAAGCTGAGAAGTCCTTATTAAAGCGAAAACAAGCTTTGAAAGCCGCAACAGAAGATCTGATGTTAGAGACGGATATTGCTAAAGCCCAAGCAAGGGAAAGGGTTTACGGAGAAATAATCGAAAGCGAAGGCTTGGCAGCTTCGAAAGTTAAAAGTGAACCAGATCATGCCACCGAAGGAAGATCGAAGATAGCATATGTGCACGAATTGAAGCGACGGTCATCAATCAGTCCTATTCCAGCGCCACGGTCTCCCATTACTCCTATTATTACGAGTAAAGCAAAGGTTAGGCTTCCTACACCCGATTTATCGGTTTCATCATTGTCTAGCTTGTCAAATACATCACCATCATCACCACAAGTTAATTCATCGCAACCATCAAACGCATTTCCTGATACAATACCAAGTAACATCGTTGGCCGTAAATTAGATAGAACATTCGTACACAACGACGCACGAAGACGTGAAGGTCCTCATAAAGAAAACCTTGAACAGCATTCTCTAAAACAGTTGCTGACGCTACAGAGACAACAAACTGAGCATATGATGAGGGCAAACGTTCAACTTGCAGCTGTGATCACATTACCGAAACCCGAAGTTCCTAAGTTTGATGGTGATCCAATGAACTACAAGTCGTTCATCAAAGCTTTCGATACTCGTATTGAATCCAAAACTGGAAGTAATGCAGATCGCCTGTACTATCTAAATCAACATCTCGTTGGAGAACTAAAGGAATTGATTGGGGGTTGTATATACTTCGAGCCTGAGGAAGGATATGCAGAAGCACGAAAACTCCTTGAAAATGAATACGGAGATCCTTATAAAGTGTCTACAGCATATGTGAACAAGGTTCTCAACTGGCCAGCCATCAGATATGACGACCCAGTGGGGCTGAAGTACTTAGCTATGTTTCTGAAGAAGATTAAAAATGCTATGAACGGAATCTCTGATATGGCTGTTTTAAATCATCCTACTAACATGCAAACGGTCGTGAAGAAATTGCCGCAGAATCTTCAAGCGAAATGGAGAGATCGCGTGACGAAGTTAAGGAGACAGAACCGAAAAGTTCCAGGATTTGATGATCTGGTCACCTTTGTTGACGAATGCGCTGAGTCGGCGAATCATCCTGTATATAGTAAAGATGTCTTGAAGCAAGATGTTTTGAAAACGATTTGATGCCAGAGATAAGAAAAAAATCAGCGACGTTACTAAAAGCTTTGCTGCTAAGATCAAACCCCCTGAACCACCGGCTATTCCTCAACAAGGTGCAAATTCTGAAGAAAGCAAGTCAGAATATTGTCCATGTTGCAGTAAAAACCACTTACTTGATGATTGTGTTGAATTCCTGAAGAGGTCTATTGATAAGAGGAAGTCGCTTCTTTATGAGAAGAAAATGTGTTTTTCATGTTATGGATATAACCATATCGCGAAAGGATGTTTGCAGAAGAAGACGTGTGACACCTGTGGTAAGAACCATCCAACTGCATTGCACATTATTGGTTTTAAATCTGCTGGCAAAAGGAATCTTCCAGGAAATAAAAATGATGATGATGAGATGGAGAACAAAGTAAACAACGGCTGTATTGGTTTTTCAGTCAATACCGGTGATGTTAAGCAGAACGACACTAAGAACATTATATACCACGCAATTCTTCCAGTGAAAGTGAGGCAGAAAGGAAGCAATAAATCTATAACCACGTATGCGTTCTATGATAATGGCAGTGGTGGATCTTTTATTACAGAAAACCTACAGAATCAGTTGGGAATAAAAGGTGTGGAAACAGCCCTTCAACTTGGTACAACGCACGGGCAGAGCTATGTGAGATGCAACATTCTTAACAACCTGATTGTGACGGACTTGAAGAACGAGAATCCCGTCAGAATTGAAAAGCTGTATACCCGAGAGTTCATTCCCGTTGATCATAACCAAATTCCAACTTCAGAAATTGTTGCAAATTGGCTTCACCTTGAAACTGTTGCCAAAGAAATTCCGAAACTGCAACCAGAGTTAGAGATTGGATTATTGATTAGTAGTAATTGCGTCATGGCCCACGAACCACTGAAAGTGATACCAAGTAAAGGTGACGGTCCTTTCGCTGTTCTTCTTCATCATGGATGGACAGTTAGTGGACCTCTGTGTCCAGAACAGTCGCAATCAAACACTGAGAAGGTTCGTGTCAATCGTATCATCGTATGTGAAATTCAGAGCGTGAAAGAGATCGTCACACCCAAGTTGTTGCTTGACGCGTTGGCGATAGACTTCAATGAACGCGATGTAGTTCGCGTGGATGCAGATGGAAAGAGTTTTTCCGTTGAAGATGTACAGTTTATGGAGAAAGTTGAAACTGGAATTCGTTACAACGAAGGACACTATAAAATTCCTCTGCCTTTCAGAACTAACGATGTTACGATGCCTAACAATAAAGTCCAAGCAATCAAGCGAGCGGAATGGCAAAAAAGGAAAATGTTAAAGAACGAACAGTATCAACGAGATTACACGGTGTTTATGGAAGAAGTTATCGCTAAGGGTTACGCAGAGAAAGTACCTTCACCATCTTCATCTGAGAATGGGAAAGTTTGGTACATCCCACATCACGGCGTGTACCACCCGAAAAAGCCAGAAAAAATCCGCGTTGTATTCGACTGTAGTTTTCAATTTCAAGGAACCTCTATTAACGATCAACTGCTCCCTGGTCCGAACCTTACCAACACGTTAATCGGCGTTTTAATTCGATTCGGACAAGATCCAATAGCTTTCATGGCTGACATCGAAGCTATGTTTTATCAAGTGCAAGTACCTCTCAGCCAACGTGATTTCCTGCGATTCTTGTGGTGGCCCAATGGCGATTTAAACTCGAACATGCAAGAATATCGTATGACGGTGCATTTGTTTGGTGCTGTCTCCTCGCCAAGCTGCTCAAACTACGCTCTAAGGAAAACTGCGTCCGATAACGAGAAAGAGTTTGGTCAACAAGTCGCAAGAACAATTGAGCGCAATTTCTATGTAGACGACTGCCTAAAATCTAACGGAAACACAACGACGGCAATCAACTTAATTAAAGATTTACGTCATGCGTGTGCTAACGGAGGATTTCACTTGACGAAGTTTACAAGCAATTCTGGTTCTGTATTGCGGTCGATACCAGAGAAAGACCGGTCAAAAGGATTAAAAAATCTAGACTTGATTCATGATAAGCTTCCACTAGAACGTGCTCTTGGAGTCCATTGGTCCATAGAATCTGACACAATTGAATTTTGCATAACGTTGAGCTCCAAACCAGTTACCAGAAGAGGAATTTTGTCAACGGTGTCTTCACTTTACGATCCTTTGGGTTTTGCTGCTCCATTTACTTTGCCTGCAAAGAAGCTCTTGCAAGAGCTTTGTCAATTACAGCGTTTGGGTTTGGACGACGAAATTCCACATGAGTATGAAGTTTGCTGGTCCAAATGGAAAAATGACATACAAATTATTTCTCAAGTTCAAGTCAACCGAAGTTTTATACCGCCGAGCTTTGGAAAAGTCGTGTCGAGACAGTTTCATCTATTCTCCGATGCAAGCCTTTATGGATACGGTTCGGTCGCCTATCTTCGTTTGAAAGATGATGAAGGAAGAATTCATTGTGCCTTCCTAATGGGTAAGTCCCGTCTTGCTCCGGTGAAAGTCGTGACCATACCACGTTTAGAGCTCGTGGCGGTAGTCTTGTCCGCACGTCTGGGTCGATTGCCTACTGATGAAATTGAAGATAAGCCTGACATTAGAATATACCACACTGACTCGACTACCGTCCTCCGATACATCCTGAACGAACATACGAGATTCCATGTATTCGTAGCAAACCGAGTGCAACAGATACGAGATTTGACTGACCAAACACAGTGGAGATATGTGCAATCCAGCGACAATCCAGCAGATCACGCTTCAAGAGGACTAGACAGAAAGTCCTTTCCCCAGCTACACCAATGGATCCAGGGTCCAGATTTTCTATGGAAAGAAGAAGCAGAATGGCCAGAACAACCGTTATCATTGAGTGAAGCATCGATCAACGATCTAGAAGTTAAGAAAGCCGTTAGCAGCTTAGCGGTTAAGGTTGACAATTCTCTGTCTTCAATCAACAAATTAATTGAATATTATTCAGACTGGTATCGCTTAAGGAAGGCTGTTGCAATAATGCTCCGAGTTCGCAAGTTGCTCAAAGAACGAAGATTACGAAACAAAGCACGTAACCTGCAACAATTGACAGTGGATGGCAAGAACCGAATCTCAAAGGGAAGAAAGCCACTACCATTAGTACCACCAATGACACTACAAGAGTTAAAAGAAGCTGAAGATGCAATTATTCGATGTGTTCAAGAACAGTCGTACGGAGAAGAAATACGAGCCATCAATGACATCATGAAATCAGATGAAACGGTAGTAAGAAAATTAGAGAAACAAAAAAAAGCTCAGATTAAGAAGACAAGTTCTATCCATCGACTCAACCCATTCCTCTCTCAAGGCATTCTTCGCGTTGGTGGTCGTCTCTCCAAAGCCGACTTGCAAGAGGAAACGAAATACCCTTGTATCCTGCCACCGAAAAATCATGTAACAACGCTTATAATTCGTCATATTCATCACAGTTTGGGTCATGCTGGACGTGCTCATGTTTTAGTCGCCTTAAGAGAAAGATATTGGATAGTCAGTGCCAATTCAGCCGTCCGTAGCTGTCTGTACAAATGCATAACATGTCGCCGGATCAGCGCATCACCAACTGAGCAGAAGATGGTTGACCTTCCCGTGGAACGAGTGAATCCAGTTCCTCCGTTTACCTATGTTGGCGTAGATTATTTTGGCCCATTCTACATTAAAGACGGAAGGAAAGTCTTGAAAAGATATGGAGCTCTCTTTACTTGTCTCTCAAGTCGAGCGATTCATATTGAAGTCTCTAATTCACTTGACACCGACTCATTCATCCATGCATTAAGGCGATTTGTGGCTCGACGAGGACCAGTTCAACAAATTAGATGCGATAATGGAACAAATTTCGTCGGTGCAAAATCAGAGCTTGACAAGTCCTTTGCTCAGATGAATCATTTAAGAATTCAAAGCAAGATGAATCAAATGAACATTGAATGGCGATTCAATCCTCCAGCAGCAAGCCACATGGGCGGGGTCTGGGAAAGACAAATCAGAAGCGTACGCAAGATCTTAGCTGGGATACTTCTCGAAAATGGGAAACAACTGGATGATGAGTCATTTCATACATTACTATGTGAAGTAGAAGCTATTATTAACTCTCGGCCTTTAACTTTCCCATCCAGTGATCCAGACGACCTAACCCCAATAACTCCGAGCAATATCCTTACAGTGAAAACGAAGATAATTCTACCTCCTCCTGGTGTATTCGAACGCGAAGACCTATACGCACGTCGTCGTTGGCGCCGTGTACAATACTTAGCCAATCTATTTTGGAGCAGATGGAAGAAGGAATATTTGTTATTACTTCAACAAAGGCATAAATGGACAACAACTAGACGGAATGTAGCAGTAGGTGATGTAGTTCTTCTTAAAGACGAGAATTTATCAAGGAACGTTTGGTCGATGGGACGTGTCACTGCTACAAATCCAGATTCTGCTGGGTACGTGAGAAGCGTAGTTTTAAGAACATCCAACGCAGAGCTTCACCGTCCAATTTCGAAACTGGTGGTGTTATTAGAGAAAAGTGACACCGAAGAGCTGTGAACTAGATAAGTGAACATCTTCAATTGACAGTTTTCAGTTTATTGTGTGTTATCAATATACATTATACAGCATTAATGCTAAGGTTATAAATTAAACGATGATCGTTTAAAGGGGCGAGAATGTTAATGCCACAGATCATTAATTATGGTAATTACAACCACAGTATATAAGGTGTGATGATACGAATATTTAACGTTTTTTAAGTTTGATATGTTGTACCGGACAGTGTCTAAAACTAGAACTAAATATCTATGGCATACGGCATCGATGTAAGGCAATAAGGGACACAACGTAAGTTAATTCGTGATTTGTTGTAAGTTAATTCGTAGTGTATTAAGTTTATATCCTGTATTGTACATAGTTTTATATATTGTTATTTAGTTTTTGAACCGTAAGCAACAAAGCTTATCAAATATCAGACAACACCGTTTGATGTAACTTTGTAGTATGCGCGTATCGAATTTGGGTCTCTTTGTCCCTTCCATCCTGTAACAGCGAGAACAGATTACGGACTCTCGCGGTTACATTTTGATTTATTGTTCCTTGTCAACTGTCTATTCATCATTGGATTCATTGAAGTCACCCACTGAATCTGAGAAGCACATCCTCATAGTTGCTTCACCATTGATCAACTTGATGAAGGATCACGTTTCACGTCTGATCTCATGCGGGATAAATGCTATAGCATTAAACGAAGTCTTGTCAGAAGATAGAATTCAGGCGTTAGTCAATGGAAATTTCTCCATTGTTTTTGGATCCCCTGAGTCATGGCTGAACAACGATAGATGGCGCCAAATGGTTGGAAACAATATCTATAATCAAAGTGTCAGGGCTGTAGTTGTGGATGAGGCACATGTGATTTCTCATTGGTATGTCATTGACTTTTATACAGGGTGTCCAAAAAAAATGTCCCTCTTAACAAAAGATGATTAATTTGTATAGGGTGACATTTATTTGGGACACCCTGTATTTATAAATCATTAAATATGTCTAACAATATGTTGACATTTATACATTATTCAGTATAATTTAGTAAAATAAATTAGCCATATCCTTAGCTTTTGTCTATATTTTTAATTTCGTATCATTTAAGAGGAAGATCAAAAAGCAACAAACATGCAGCCTTTAGAGTATGGTTTTCACGACTATATGAGTTGAAATCACTCTTGAACAATGTTCCTTTCATTAATCTGACAGCAACAGCAACCAAGGACACAAGAGAATCAATATTTGAAGCTATGGCAATGGTTAAACCATATATGGTTGTAGATAGTCCTAAAAAGACAACATTTCATATGTGGTATATTATTTGCAGAAGAATGCAAGCATATCAAGTCATTTTAAATGGCTTGCTGATTATATAATTACTTGTGGAGAAGCAGCAACAAGAACGATTATATACTGCCAGACAGTAAAACAATGTGCTGTAATTCATAGCACATTAAAATCTCAACTTGGTGAAAACATATTTGAATATATTATAAATCCTGATCCAAGGAAAGTTGTTCTTGAGATACTTCACTCATGTACTCCTTCTTCAAATAAACAAAATATATTGGAGTCATTTCAGAAAGAAGATGGCTGTATTAAGATATTGGTTGTGACCATTGCATTCGGCATGGGGATTGATTGTAAAAAGGTTTATTGCACAATACACTTTGGACCAGCCAAGAATGTTGAATCATATATTCAAGAGAGTGGCAGAGCTGGTAGAGATGGTTCGCTGAGTGTATCTTACCTAGTTTACCAGAGTTACCAACTTTCACATGTACAACAGGATATTAAACTGTACCTCAAGACTAGTGAGTGCAGAAAAAAGTATTTACTTCAGTTTTTTGAAGTTCAATTTAGTCCAAGAGCTCTCCATTTATGTTGTGATAATTGCTCCATCATTTGTAATTGTGGAAGTGAAGATTGCAAAATTCTTTCCTACCCAGCACCAAATATAGAGCCATTAGGAACTAATATTGGAATATGCCGTACTGTATCCTCTGAACAATTGGAAATACTGAAGTGTGAACTTTGTGAATTTCAAAAAAGCTTATTGTCTGATTTTGTGAAACAAGATGCAAGTGCAAAGCTGAAAGTTTTTAACCATCCTAAATTTATTCTGGGATTTTCTGATATACAAATTTCACAAGTTGTTAACCATGCAGACAAACTATTTACTATTGATGATATTTGCCAATATGTGGAAATTTGGGACTTAGGTCATGCCAAAAAAGTGTACAGCATTTTACAAAAAGTATTTAGTGATATGAATAACCCTAACTACTGTGAAGATCTTGATGAGCTATCTTCAGATGAGGAAGACAACTGGTTGCCAGATGACTGGAGTGACCTTGGTTTTGATGAGGAACTTGCTATGCTTGCCATTGATGAATTAAGCCAGACAGACATTGATGAAACATCAATTGATGCAACAAATGTTCCAGTTCCTGTTTTGAATGCTGTGTTAGATATGAGTTTTGATGCTGTTATAGACTTTTAAAGGTATAAAATTTGAATGCATTCAAGTGTCTTTGCAGGGGTGATGGTAACAAAGGTAGCAATATCACTATCCAACTACAGTACTTAGGCTGAACAAGTACTTATACTTATTTGCCAAGGTATAACTTTTGGGTGGAATGCAAACAGCACTGAGCAGTGCCAAGTGCATCCCACCTGAAAACTATTTAAAAAGCAATAATCTACATTACACATACATACAGTTTAGGCTACCAACTACATATACCAGTACATAAAAATATAGATTAAAAATTTGCAATATGAAAGTTTACTTCCTCGAACAATAGTTTACATAATTAACAATTATATTATCTTATCCCATAGAGCTGCTTGATTGGTTAATTTTTTTAATCAATTGTCATGAACAATCAATTAATACTAATTGTATTGATAATTAATTTATATATGACATCAGTGACATGCCTTTGGTGGTTTATAATTTAAGTTTTCACTGTTTCTAGTGCATTGATTTCATTTGGCATAGCAAAACTAATTATTTGAAATGTGAAAAGAGGTATTAAAATCCACACCATGCAATTTTGGATCATGCAAATAGCAATTTATTCAAATAATAACTTTAAAGATATGTATTTTTACAGCACTGGCAAATCCTATCAGAACAAGAGTTGATCATTGTACCCAAATGTTTTGAATCAGTGCAAGTCACCTTGATGTTTGTCATTCAATCACAATCTTGTCACAATTTTTTTAGTCTGGAAAGAAATTAAACTATTTCCCACATCATGCTGTGTGTGATGTTACTGATAGGTACTGAGATGATACAAATATTATTAACCATAATTGATTGTGGAAAAAAAACAATTAATCTGGCAATTTGTTGACTGGAAGCAGCTTTATGTATAGTATAAGCAGCATTATAATAGCAGCTTTATAATTTTGGGATGGAGATTACTTTATTTACTGTATTATTACTGTATTATTTACATTATATATAAATTATTTATAAGTCATATTTTGACATTCAGCCATTAACACTTGGCACATCATTCAATAGCAGCAATCATTACAATGTTATAGCTGAACAACAGTAGCTCTTGACTACCTAGCATTTGTACCAGATGCAAGTCTTCTTTTGTGTTCATTTATCCCACTTGTATGTGCAACTCATGTCTAGATCACTTAGTGGATCTCTTTTAAAATTATTAAAGTGTTTGTAGTGACGACCCTCTTTATGCTCAAACACATCAATACTTACTAGCCTTTTGATAATTTCATCCAAATCTGTTGTACTGGAACTTGCTGATGGCCTACCTGAATGGATGGAACGATGTAGACTTTTATCAACATTGTCAATTATTTCTCTAGCCGATTTCTCTGCCTTTGCAATTCTTGCTACAGCTGATTCAGTTACATTTACTCCCAAGTTGCATATACCTTGCCTAATATACTAGGTCTAATGGTATGTTTCTTCCAACACCGCCATGGTTATTCACTGATCTGTTCCAAATGAAGACTTCTCATTCTCTTTGGCTTAAGTCACCATTGACAAGAAGGAGCTGGTAAAGGCATTCCAATGCATACTTAACACTGTGGCTACCACCTGCTTTGCACAACAGCGTCACACTGTCTGATAGTTCTAAGCCCATCACCTTCAGATACTGAGTCCAGAAAGTTTAAAAAGAACAAACTGTAGTGGCCAAATTAACATATTTATTATTATGAATATATTTTAAGCATAATTAATGGTCTACATAACTAGTTAGTCAGAACAATCTTCGCGGGCGAGATAGAACGAACAAAGTTTTTCAACCCGCCTTTATGTAATAGATATACTGTACTGTATTGAGATACACAGAATGAATACGTTAGAAAGAATTGTGTTTATATTTATTGTGTCCGACTGGAAGCGGTAATCTATATGGGTCAGTGTTGGGAATAACGATAAGCGAGCTCGCCAAGAGGAGAGCGGCTTAGTTGAATGAGTGTGCCACTATATAGTTAAAAAAACTACGTCGGTTTCTTGAGAAACTACTAAGGACTTCAAAGATATTGGTATGTTTATAGTAACTTTACCGTTGTTTGGTTGCCTGTATATTATTGCTGAAGCGTGAAATCGAAAGGCAATTACAGAATGAGTGAAGTGGATTATTAGACATTATGAGCATGGCAAGTGCAGTTTCAGATGTAGTGGCCTGTCAAACCACAGAAGGCCAGAAGAGGGACGTCAAAAGTGATGTGGAAGCGAGTATCTAGGCAGAGAACTTTAGCTAAAAAGGGTTTTGAGTGGCGTTTAGCTCAGTGAAAAGACAAACGCAAAGCCTTGTCTGCTCAATTGACTGTGAAATCAAATGCTATGCGCTTGTTGTTTGATAACTACTAAAATAGGAATGTTGTTAAAGAAAAGTTGATTGAATGGAGCTTGGTTTATGAGAGTTTTATAGAAGCACATCAAGAATATTGCCTTCAACTTTCTGGAGAACTAGTCGAGCCAGATGAAAGAGGATGGTTTGAACCTAAGGACAATCAACATTGAGAATTTAGGATGCAGGCCGAACAATGGTCATGCGAGGCGGAACAATATCAGGAACAACAATATCTTGATGAAAGAATAGGTCCGAAAGACAGTATTTCACAAGTTGGTTCAAGGTCGCGTTCTCGTTGCGGGTCAAAGAAATCGGTATCTGTTAAAAGTAAAGCCAGTTCAAGAACACAGGCAAGTTCTGTGTGGTCGGCAAAACTAAAGGAAGAAGCTTGAAAGGCTGAATAATTAGCACGGTCAGCGTTGTTAAACTAGAAGCAAATGTTAGAAGACAAAGAAATTCGCGTTCGCAGAATGAAAGAACAGTTCAAATTGCAATCTGAAATGGCGATATCCGACGCAAAGGTAAAGGTGTATGAAAAATTTGAAGATGTAAGCAATTATAAAGAACATTTGTACGAGCCACCCGATGAAGTGCTCAATGAAGTGCTCAAGCATAACAATGTAGAAGGGCGTGGAGATCCGCGTTTTGGGAGTATAGCTTCTTGGAAGGAGTCGAAGCCATTCTGCCAAAAGATACAAGGTTCATATAAGCAAATGAATACTCCAGAAGCACCAATAAAGTCAAGCGTTAATGAATATGCTATAGGAGCTCCTACACAAAGTGGGAATGACGTTAGTGTAGCGCTCATAGACGAAGACTCCTCAGCGTCGCTGCGTCCTACCTCAGAACAAGTCTTCTCCAAGCTAATCCAGCAACAGAATGAAATAACTATGAAGTTGGTCGATCAGCAATTGAAAGCAACTTTTCCACCGCGGAATATAGACGAGTTTAATAACGATCCATTGCAATATAATGCTTTCATTAAAGCATTCGAACAGGGTATCGAGGAGAAGACAACAAGCAATAGCGATAGAATCTACTTTCTGGAACAGTTTACCAGTGGTGAACCTGTAGTGCATTAGCACAAGTAATGAAGTATGACTAATGGACCTGCAAATTAGTATATAAGTGTGTGTGTGTAGTATTGTAAACGGGTAGGATGATACTAACATCGATTACAGTGTGGTTTTAAATACATGTTTTTGGAACGAAAACGTTACAATTGGCGTAGTCGGCAGGATCCAAAGTTTTGAATGTTAATACGGATTGAGAGAACATGCCAATAACGAGATCGCAAGAGGCGGCGGAAGGGCAGATTGAAAATCAGCCAGAACAAGTTGTTGACGAGCGAAAACAACAAGTCGGTATTGTTATTGAAGACACAGGAATTAAGGCGAGAGAAATATGTCTGTTGTTAACCGAGCAGAAGGAAATTATAAAGACGCAGCAAGTTATGCAACAGCAGTTCATTGAGGAGATAAGAGATTGGCAGCGAACACAAACAGAACTATTAGACGGATTAAAGGACAAATTCGCGAATGAAGTTTTAACAATTAATCGTCGGCTAAGTGATTTTGAAGCGGATGTTTACCGTAGATTTGAAAAATTGAGACGAGAGATCATCGAAGAAGAGAAAGTTAAAGACGAAAAAGCGTTAGATATGTACTCAAGTCTTCTGGCGTCGACGATCGAGGATATGAAGCAAGAAATTAAAGCAGAATTTAGCTAAGAGATCAGCAAAGACATTCATGATAAACTTTCTTGCATACAAAGTGCCTCGACACCTCAAGTAATCGGGCCCGTGCAAGTAAAACCGGTTGACAACACTTTTGGAGAAATACCAAAGTTATCAAAAACAAGAAAATCGGGCGAGTACAGTTCGAAGAGCGATACATCATTATTACATGAAGTGCATAAACCAACGCAGAGACCAACAACATATGATGGCAAGACGTCCTGGGACGCATACAGGACACAATTCGAGATTGTCGCAGAAATAAATGGCTGGGACGATCGGGAAAAGGCCGCTTTTCTTGCAACCAGTTTGCAGGGCCAAGCAGTAAACGTCTTAAACTGTTTGTCAGATTCAAGTAGGCGTGACTACAAAACCCTGTTGCAAGCATTAGATAGCCGTTACGGGACCTTGTGTCAGTCTGAATTAAATCGAGCTACTTTACGAAATCGTATACGACGTCGTGACGAAAGCCTCCCAGAACTGGCGGGAGACATTGAAAGATTGGTTCGACTTGCATATCCTAATGGCACGTCAGAAATGCTTGAAGCCTTGGCTAAGGATCATTTTGTGGATGCGGTGCACGACGACAAGATTCGCTTACGAATTGCGCAGAGCAGACCAACTACACTGCGGCAGGCCTTGGAAATTGCCTTGGAGTTAGAGTCGTTCGCACTGGCCAGCAAAAGACGGTCGCGGTATGTGCGTGAGATCCGAATTGAAGAACCCCAAGACAACTCGAGAACCGAAACCACTCCGTGGAAGGGTATGATGGATCAATTAAATGAATTGACAAAAGAAATGAGAAATTTCAGACATGAATACAAGGTTTAACAAATCAACTTCACCTCCGCGAAAATGCTGGACGTGTCGTGGGAATCACTTGCAGAAGGACTGCCCTGATTACCACCGATCGAGAATGAACCAACCTATTAATGAAGATGAAGAGAAAAACTGGGAACAGGGAAATCGACCACTTGAAGGAAATCTCGAAAATCGTCGCCAAGAATTGCGGAATGATCGCAGAAGTGCGTCAGAGCGTGATACGCGAATTCAGGGAAACGGACGGTAGCTGGGTCAGCAAGGGGTCAGGATCCAGCTAATAAAAGGAGGGCTCCGAAAACAACATCAAAATGCTGACGCCAATGTCCAGACGGCCATGTTTGAACCACAGTTGCGGCTATTGTAATTGAGTAGAAACACGCGAAGGCCTGCTCATAAGCAACGATGCCGAAGAACAAAGTAGTGACGTTGGTGCAAAAGAAAGAGAGAGAGAAAATCAATTGAACGACCGCGACAATCTAGTTGCACGAATATGTGATTCTGGAAAGACAGTTTTCGAACAAATTAGTAAAGAAGACTTGCGAAAGAATCAATTGCGTGATCCACATGTTGGTCCAATCCTGCAGTGGCTCGCGAGTAGCTCAGAAAGACCCGAATGGGAAGATATTTCGTCCAGAAGTGAAGAAACGAAAATTTACTGGGCCCAATGGAATAGTTTAACGCTACGTGACAATATTTTATACAGAGTTTGGGAATCTAAATAAAGAAACCCGATTTCAACTCGTTGTACCAAAAAATTTGAGAGAGGTAGTCTTGAAACAGATGCATGACAGTGTCACGTCGGGACATTTCGGCGTGAGTAAAACTCTGAATAGGGTGAGACAGAGATTTTACTGGATTAGTTGCCGCGATGACGTCAAGAAGTGGTGTGAACAATGCGACTTATGCAAATCACGAAAGGGTCCAAAGCGAAAGGACAAGGCTCCCCTTAAGACATATTTAGTTGGAGCACCCATCGAAAGAATCGGCGTAGACATTTTAGGACCACTACCGAAATCTGAAGAAGGAAATAAATATCTGCTGGCATGCATGGACTACTTTACCAAATGGCCCGAAGCGTATCCGATTCCAAATCAAGAGGCTGAAACCATCGCGAAAGTTCTGGTTGAAGAATTCGTGTGTCGATTTGGTGTGCCGTTACAGATACATTCTGATCAAGGTCGTAATTTCTGTTCCAATGTATTTGCTGAAATGTGTACGTTACTTGGAATTATAAAAACTCAGACAACACCGTATCACCCGCAGTCGGATGGAATGGTTGAGCGCTATAACCGCACCCTGGTGGCACAGTTATCAATGTTTGTCGAAATTCATCAAAGGGACTGGGATAAGCACATTCCGTATTTGCTAATGGCTTATCGCACCGCTGTTCATGAGTCAACAAAGGTAACACCTGCAAAATTAATGCTGGGACGTGAGATTCGAGTCCCTGTTGATCTAGTATTTGGGAGACCAGAAACTGAATGCTCTTACGAAGGGATTACAGAGTATGGGGAAAAGTTGGCTGAAAGCATACTAGAAACACACGAGTTTGCCAGGAGCACATTGAAGACCTCAAGCCTGCGTATGAAACGACAATATGATGTGAATGCTAAAACGAACCTATTTAATACCGGAGATGTTGTTTGGTTGTTCTCTTCCTTTAGTAAGAAGGGACTTGCAAAGAAACTGATGAGGCCATGGACAGGCCCCTATCGAGTGGTAAAACGAGTAAACGACTTAGTTTATAAGATACAGTTAAGTCCGAACTCAAGACCTAAGATTGTACATAGGAATCGATTGTGGAAATATAGTGGACATAGACAAAATGAAGATACTGAGTTAAGACGTAGTACTTGAGTGCGGAAAGAACCGGATAGACTGACATTTTAGATCTTCGGGACGAAGACTGGTAGAAAGGGGGGTAGTGTAGTGCATTAGCACAAGTAATGAAGTATGACTAATGGACATGCAAATTAGTATATAAGTGTGTGTGTGTAGTATTGTAAACGGGTAGGATGATACTAACATCGATTACAGTGTGGTTTTAAATACATGTTTTTGGAACGAAAACGTTACAAACCTAATTCACTCGTGCGTAGTTGTACGTATCTCGAAGGTGGCGGAAGTTATCTGAAAGCGAAAGAACTGTTGAGAAGTCGCTTTGGAAATGCTCAAAGAGTAACCGCTGCTTACGTCAACAAGGCGCTAAATTGGCCGAATGTTCTATCTGAAGATGCTTCTGCTCTTAGTCGGTTCGCATTGTTTCTTACAGAATGCACGAATACTCTAAGTGATTTACAATACACGAATGAGATAGAACACTCTACGTCTATGAAAATAATCGTCTCAAAGCTTCCGTTTAAACTTCGTGCAAAATGGAGAGACAAAAGCTTACGGTATTCAGAAAAATAAAGGAAGAAGGGTTAAGCTTGCCGATTTGACAAGTTTCGTTGAAGAGCAGTCTGACATTCTGATCAATTCTCCCTTTGGTGAAATTTTAGAAGATGCAAGGTTGAATACAAAGGGCAAGACCAAGAGAGAAAACGTATGTAAGCAACGTAACTTCGCAATGAAAGCAGGAGACGTATCTGATCACGGGTGTAATAGTGTCTGGTTTACGTAGTAGGAACAATATTCAGTTACCCATTCCTAAGGATGAAATTTCGACTAAAGACACATCTACGTGTACATCGCCCCAGTATAACGCCTTTGAAAAGCCCTGTATGTACTGCAAAGGAGATCACGATATGAATTCGTGTAAACGTCTTGCCAATAAACCCTTCAGAAAAGTTCAGATTTCTGCACCCAAAGGGAATCTGTTTTGGCTGTCTGAATACAGGTCACATAAAACGAGATTGTAACAAGAAACTGGTGTGCAGTATATGTAAATAATTCCATCCAACAGTTCTGCATATTCATAAGAAGAAAGACAGCGAGCAAAATGAAACGAAGGATAAAGATAGCAGTTTCCAAGGTTCAGGAAGCCTGAGTCAGAGAAATGAAGTTTTCGGGTTTATCGGGTCCGGTAATTTTGAAGGAACAATGGCAATTGTTCCAGTGAAGGTTAAGTTGAAAGAGCAAGCTGAATGTATTCAGACATATGCTTTCTTGGATAATGGAAGCTCAGCTACATTCTGCACGGAAGGTTTAATGAGAAGGTTACACGTGAAAGGAAGAAAGACTAAAATCTCATTATCCACCATGGGTCAAGAGCAAGTGATTGACAGTCACATCGTGTGTGGTCTCGAGATAAGCGGTCTTGACGATGATAAGATGATGCAGTTGCCTAATGTGTTTACGCAGAAAGAAATGCCTGTTTCTAGGAATGATATCGTTCAACAAAGTGATATCGAAGGTTGGCCATATTTGAAGGACATCCATCTTCCATCGCTTGAATCTGAAGTTGGGTTGTTAATTGGGAACAACTGTGTTGAAGCCATGGAACCATGGGAAATGATAAATAGTGGGAATGGTGGGCCTTATGCAATAAAAACAACACTTGGTTGGATGGTGAACGGTGTGGTGACGAAAGCGCAAGTAGCGTCAGGAGATGGTGTAGTAGATGTTTGTGTGAATCGAACCAGCGTTATTTCGGAAGACCACCTAAGGCAGCAATTAGTTGGTCAGTTTAACCACAATTTCAACGAGCGGATAGTTGAAGATAAGCCAGAGAAGTCTTTAGAAGATCAATGGTTTATGCAGTTGGTTTCAAGCATGTTAAAACAAACTAATAAGCATTACGAAATTGGTTTACCGTTCAGAGACCCGAAGGTATGTTTACCTAACAACAAAGTACAAGCTAGTAATCGAGCTTTGCAAATCTAAAAAAAAGCTGGAAAGAGATCCAAAGCTTCATAAAGATTACACCTAATTTATGGAAGATGTCATTGATAATGGGTTTGCAAGAAAGGTTCCAGAGGATCAACTAAAGCGCGATGGTGGAAGAGTATTGTATATTCCACACGATGCAGTATACCATCCCCGTAAGCCGGACATAGTTCGCGTGGTTTTTGACTGTTCTTCGAGATTTCAAGGTGTATCGTTGAACGATCAGTTATTACCAGGTCCAAATTTGACCAGCACTCTATTGGGAGTCTTTCTCAGATTTCGTCAGGAACCAGTGGCCTTCATGGCGGATGTTGAGAAAATGTTTTATCAAGTAAAGGTTGCTCCAGATGATTATGATGTTCTTCAATTTCTTTGGTGGCCAAATGGGAATACAAGGGTAGAGTTGGAAGAATATCAAATGACAGTCCATATTTTTGGTGCCGTTTCGTCACCAAGCTTGTGCTAATTACGCTTTAAAGAAAGTTGCAGAAGATCAGATGGCAAATTTGACAAAGAAGTCATCGAGACAATTCGGAAGAATTTCTATGTGGATGATTGTTTGAAATCGGTTACAACAACAGAGAAAGCTATAACACTAGCAAGGAATCTAATTGAAGCATGTGAGAGTGGGGGATTCCGGTTAACGAAGTGGACTAGTAACAGTCGTGCCGTATTGGATTCAATTCCAGGGAGTGAAAGATCGAAGGAAATAAAGAATTTAGATCTGGACAAAGATGATTTACCAATTGAAAGAGCCCTTGGTATGAAGTTGTGCGTACAAACTGATGAGTTTAAGTTTAACTCCACAGTCAAGGGCAAATTACCTTCACGTAGAGGTATTTTAGCGGTTGTTAGTTCAGTCTATGATCCTTTGGGAATAATCTCTCCGTTCATTCTTAAAGCGAAGATTTTGTTGCAGAGCTTGTGTCGTATGAAGTTTAGTTGGGATGATCTAATTCCTTACGAGCATTTGTCAGTATGGCGCAGATGGCTGTCAGAATTACCCAGTTTGCCCAATGTAGTTATAGAGCGTTGTTTAATAAAGCCAAAGAACTTTGGAAAAATACAAATCACAGAACTACATCATTTCTGTGATGCAAGTGAAGTGGGTTATGGTGTTGTGACCTACGTTCGTTTGGTGAATAGCGAAGGGAAAGTGCATTGTTCATTCCTTTTGGGAAAGGCTCGTGTTGCTCCATTGAAGCAAACATCGATCCCAAGATTGGAGCTTGCCGCAGCAACCGTAGCCGTTCGTGTTAATGAGATGGTACGTTGTGAAATTTATATTCAAGTAAACAATATATTTTATTGGACGGACAGTATGTCAGTGTTGCGTTATATCAGTAATGAATCTGCCAGATTTCATACCTTTGTGGCGAATCGCATTGCTGTGATCCACGACGGGTCAACTCCAAACCACTGGAAACATGTCGCTAGTGAGTTAAATCCTGCTGATGATGCGTCGAGGGGCAAGTGGATTCAATCTTTCAAAGACAACGATAAATGACTTAACGAGCCCGATTTCTTATGGAAACCTGTGGATGAGTGGCCAACCGGAGTTTTGAATGATCAAAAGATCCCACAAAAGATTGTGCCACAGTTAATAGGTTTATAACGTATTTTTCAAGCTGGCAAAAGCTTAAGAGATGTACCGTGTGGTTGTTAAGACTCAAAGTAATTCCTCAACGACTGTATGCTATTCGCATAGCGCAAGCCACGAACAAGTCGAGCTCAAGTAAAGTCTCTCGGAGTTCAACCCTTACTTTAAAGGAGTTGAAAGAATCTGAAGAAGCTCTTTTAAGCTTTACTCAGTGGCAGTTCTTCCCAGAAGAAATTAGCCGTCTAGAAAATCCTGATCAAGAAAGAAAGGATTTAAGTGACATTAGAAAGCATTGTTGGGTAAAGAAGAAAAGTCCCTTGTATAAGTTAGATCCACGGTTGGAAAATGGCCTACTGAAAGTTGGTGGACGTTTAAGTCGCGCAATTGTTTCTGAAGATGTTAGACATCCTGTGATTGTACCACGGAAGTCTCACATAGCGGAGTTGATAATTCGTGAAGAGCACGAAGTAGTTGGTCATTCTGGAAGGAATCACGTTCTTTCCAATTTACGTCAGAGATACTGGATTGTGAAAGGAAATGCTAGCTATCCGTGCAATACATGTTGAAGTTGCATTTACTTTAGACACAGACTCATTTATTAGTGCATTACGCAGATTCGTATCAAGAAGGGGGCAAGCCAAAGTCATTTATTCGGATAATGGAACAAATCTAGTTGGAGCTGAACGAGAATTAAGAAATTTTGTACGTAATTGGAATCAATCAAAGATTGAAGTCTCAATCCAGAAGAACATAGAATGGAAATTTAACCCTCCAACAGCTTCACATTACGGTGGAGTGTGGGAACGGCAAATCCGGACTATACGCAAAATTATGTGCTCTGTGTTGAAGGAGCAATTGCTAAATGATGAAAGCCTACAAACTTTGCTTTGTGAAGTTGAATCGATCATAAATAGTAGACCCATCACAAAGGTTTCAAGCGATCCCAATGACTTGCAGCAACTTTATGCAAAAATTGAAGTTTTTGCAATTTATCCCACTGGTCAACATCATCTGGTATAGGGAAAATTTTTTATTCATCTATCTTGCTTGTTAAGCCCAAAACTTTGAAAGATGCTGCTATAACAACGTGATGTTACCTCTAGGGTTAGAAAATCTCTGTAATACGTCATGTATTTTCGTATCGGTACTGGTAGTAGATCTTAACCTCCCTAATGAAATCTCATGGGAAAGCAGTGTTTTTTTATTAACCCTGCTCATGATAATATTGTCCCATGGTTACTAGATAAAATCACTGATTTCAGATCAGTGGAGTAAAATTCATATCTTCAAACCACTATGCCTCTGAACAGTATTAGAGTATCTTCAAACCACTAGCCTCTGAACAGTATTAGAGTATAGTTAATAGTCACCTCAAGTATTTTCACTCCTGTGTGCCAGTCACTAATTTGCATTATGAAACCTTCTAATCAATCCTCTGATGTATAGCCATTACTGACAGAGTGAATTGAGTTTATTGCTCTCTCAACAGTCAATTGATCTCCAGCACATATTTGATCAACATACTTCTTTGTTCCATTAATGTTGACAGTAGGAATGTATGACTGAAATTTCTTTAGTATCTCAATCATTTCCTCTGTAACATTTTCATTTTGGAATATCACACCCAATGGGATCTTATAAAAAAGATGATAAAGATATTTAGAACACATCACCAATAGAATTGAATTTTTTAGTCATCTTGCTGACAAATTCACACAAGCAAAACTGAATCACGGGTAAGAACATAACCTGCTGACAGAGATAAATATTCAACTTTAATAGGTATTCTGTAATTCAATTGAGTATAATATTTAAAGGCCTTGTTACACAGGGCAATTTTGCACACAGACTGATGCTAGGCAAAAAAGTATAATTGTAGAGAAATTGTGAGCATGAATAAAGTTTTATTTGTCAATATTTTTCTTTGAAAACATGCGAAGAAGATGAGTGAATGAATGAGAATAATAGTAGAGGTGGAG
Source organism: Dendronephthya gigantea (assembly GCF_004324835.1). Taxonomy (NCBI): domain Eukaryota; kingdom Metazoa; phylum Cnidaria; class Anthozoa; order Malacalcyonacea; family Nephtheidae; genus Dendronephthya; species Dendronephthya gigantea. Next base: position 1,340,394 of record NW_021163056.1, on the reverse strand, counting down.
TGAAACAAAGGACATGCTCACTGTTTTTCTGTAAACATAATTCCACTTAATTAACATTGCTCTCATGTGTAGAAATTGCGTTGCAAGTTGCAGCAAAAATTACCCAGTGTAACAAATTCTTAAAAGTTATATTAATCACAGGCACCCCAGACGTGCGTAGAGTCAATAGTATATATAAAGTGTATAGTAAAATATATAAAAATACAATATACTCTTTGTAATGAATTTTATTTTTTTTTAATTATAGGGCGACTTTACATTCTGGCTGCGATTGTCATCATAAATGTATCACTTATGATGACAATCGCTGGGGTAGAGTGTAAAGTCGCCCTATAGTACACAAAAGACAATCACATATAATCAAATTAGGCAAATAAATATAATTTTAAAATATAAAATTCGTTACAAAAAGTATATTGTATTTTTATATATTTCACTATATACTTTATATATACTATTGACTCTACGCACGTCTGGGGCACTGTGTATTAATATGCACTCACTGTTTCAGATCTCATAGCCATTTCTTTTGAGTATTTATGAGGGATGTGATAAATGCACATATCCTTAAATGCTTTGAAACTATCTAAATGTTCCACCAGCATCCTAGCAATCAAGACAATGTAGTTTTGATGTTGCTTCTACTGTGGGAAGAAGTTAAATGTTTTGTACCTCGAGAACCTTTCTCTGAGATTCATCAAGTTTGCGTCCTGATACTCGATTCATAGCTACTTTGTGATTGATCCAGTGGTAATCAAAATTCTGACTTTCCTTCGTCATGTGTCTTTTATTTAGTCTACCATCGATATTATCAAAGATAATAGCATATCCAGCGTGCGAATTGGAGTTTGTTTGAATTTCTTAATTTAAATCATTCTGTGCATTTTCAAAATCTTTGCTATACACGCTATAGTGCAATGTATGCCCAACTGCATTACAACGCTGAGATAGATCTTGAATTTTTTTTCTTTTTCAATTTCACCTTGCTTACTTCAAGATATCAAATATTTTGCATCCATATAACAGTATTGTCATGGTTCTGTCCAAGTGTATCAAACTTTCTATGCAATCTTGCACTACTGCATGTAATTTTCATTTTAGCAAGGCGACCCAATGTAGCCTATAAAAAACAAGCAAATTTCATACTGTATATCATATAGACTTCATACTTAATTTCTCTTATAACCTGTTCTTTAGTATATTTCAAACTGTTTACAGTCCAGTCGTGTTTACTGTTTTGCATGCTGGCAATTTCGATTAAATACGAAGGAATATTTTCTCTATATGACATTATATACAGGGTGTCCCAAAAAATGTCCCCCTGTACAAATTACTCATCTTTTGTTAAGGGGGCATTTTTTTGTGACATGCACCCTGTATACAGGATGTCTCGAAAAATTACTCCCTTAGAAGCTTTTGTTGCAACTTGAATGTCTCGCTTTCAATTTTACGCACCCGTGGGGTTAGCATAATAATAAGGCATTCAATCTCCAACAAAAGCTTAATTTCTTTCTGTAGGAAGTATTTTTTAGACACCCTGTATATGACAAATAAGCTTCAACACTTGGCTTATGCCTATTTATACCTCTAAATTTGGTTGTGTCGAAAGCAATTCAAACAATACATAATGTTCTAATGAAGCTTAATCAGGTATATTATCTTTGTCTCAATTATTGCATTCGACCTGACCGAAGTTGGACGTATAAACAGAGCCTTAGCGTTAGGTGTAAACAGTAAATGGGTATATGATGGTTTTTACACATTTTGTAAAATGAAAACTCATTAGAAACACTAAATTTGACAAAAAAATATGAAACGTTGAATGTTGTTTATGTATTGGAGAGAAATGTCAATTTCAAAGTTGTCAATTTCATTCCTCGTATCTTTCTTATTACAATTTTTTAGGAATTTAGATTCTCACCTCAAGTGATCTTGCCTTTAATAAAATGCCAATAATTGTAGCACATACATTCATATGAGGATTATGTTGTTTAAGCAGTACAGAACCTGCCACTGCAACACTTGGAAACCATGTACATTCGGTAGTTTTCTTTCCTGATGTAGCAACTGTCATTAGAAATGCGTAAAATAGTGGGGATCTTTTCTTCCACTCAAGGCATAACTTCTAAAAGTCGAAATTTTCTAACTGATCTTTGGTTTTGGCTCATAGTAAGGACGGCTCTTTTCATGCACATAAGCCGTTTATTTGGACAGTCAAAAGTCTTTCTTAGATTAGGGATTTTTAAGACAGCGTTGGCAATTCATTTGAGCCATTTGCAACTGTCTTTGCGAGAGAAGCTAAGTGTTCTTTTAACTCTTTTCGTATAGTTTTGCTGGGATATTCCACAACCAAATGAACCTTAGTTTCTTGACTATTGTTGATGGGTTTCTCCACGAGCGGTGTAGATGTCAACAAATATGGAAATGTCTTCGATGACAGTTAATTGTTTTCTGTCCTATATTGAGATACGACTTTCGATTGCAATGGAATATGAGTCACATTCTCAACTATAAACACTGGTTGCATAGCTGGTGGATGGAGTATAACTTGTGACAAAGAACTACATTGTGTTGTGTTTACACACTGACTATTTATCGTTGCGCTATTGCTTGCTGCATTTCTACCTGTAAACATGAACGTCTTTTTAGCTTTCGGCGCTTTTTCTGTTTCTTTTGCCTGTCGTTTCACAGTGATCGGGACCAATAGTTTAAAATCACGTTGGATCTTTTGCTCAATTTCGTTTACCTTGTTAATGGCTTTTTCAAATGAGTTGGTTGTAGCATTCAGCACGACAAATAGACAATTTTTCACAGTCGATATACAAGGATACATCCTCACTTGTGGCGCGTAGTATTGAAGAAGATATATTCAAATTACTTTTCCCAAATATACATATCTTATTTTTTAAAGTGGTGTATGTTTTCTTACAAAGAAAACAACAGTCGCTTCTAGCATGAATTTTCTTTGGCGTTTCGGTTTCGCTCATTGCTTATTAATGGAAAATAATTGTAATGCGCGCCCACCAAACATAACGCGCGGACCCTCAATACAGTACGATTTCATTGGCTAATTTAACACAATAGATATAACGTCACGGAAATCAAAATCTCGCTCGGGTTTGCAGACGTTAATTTTCAAGCGAGGTAATGGGCGTGGAAAATGACGTCTGGGTTCGCAGACTAACAGCTACCCAGGTAAAGGTTTTTTTTCTTGTCTTTCAAAACTAAGAGAAAACTAGCTACGTTAGATTCAGAAGTAAGCACAAATTACACTGAACATTCTGGAAGATGAAGATGATGAACAGGAAAAATTAGAAAGGAGAAATCCTTATAACTGAAATCGAGAATCAAATTCAAGTGACACACCCCATCTTTTATGATAGTTTTGACTTATGCGAAATGTACCTCAAGGATCAGTTGCCATTGTTCAAAGTTACCATGCTCAAGGAAATTTGCACATATTTTGACATTAAGATCAAGTCAAGGACAAAAAGAGCAACATTAAAAAAGTCTGTCAGTAATGATAGAGAGTTGCAGCTGCTGCGGTTGAGATTGACATTCTGTTTATGTGGTTTCACTAATATTACCCCCCCTCTTGTCTTGTGGAAGTCTTCTAGTTTCTTTGGATTTTCACAGTCGTTCAGCATGGTTTTTAAATGACTATAGTCATCGCTTCTGCAAAAGATTTGTGTATCTAGGACACATATTATTAATGACAATGAACACTGCATTACACAGGCCGTTATAATTTCACTGGGAAATATTATAAATGTTTTTCAAACAGCGCAAGAACGTGTAGCGAGACTGTGAACGAACAATGGTCGATAATCGGAATTTAAAACTCACTGCAGAGGCTATAATTGTTCGTTTGGTAAAGAACTGTCCAAAATTAAAACGACATTGAACATTTTTACACTTTCTGCAGGTTTTTGAATGGTTATGTTTTTGATACTTTTTACTAACCGTGCAACTCTAATTCATCTTGTTTATTAGGAAGGTTAGTTGCACATGTTCATCAATAAATGCTACATAGGCATCCTTGCTCTCAGAAGTAAGTTTTGGACAATCAGAAGTCCATACTAATGGATGTAAGCGGGGAGATCCTCTCATTTGAAACTCAATTTGAAGGGCATAATAAGAAGTTATTTTGCCTATTGGGTTACAATGACTAAGAAGAACTTCACTAAAAAATGTTTTTACTCAGTGTTGAAAGTGTTTTGCAACAACAACTTGATTAGCATTTAACATTTGAGACCTTTCCACATAGGATAAAGCTTCAACTTCTTCTTCAGTTATATCTTTTCCTTGTGTTCTAGCAACTATTTGAAACACGTCAGGCCATCTCAGGTCAGCATATGATAACGTCATAAACCATGCTGGGATACCAAGTTGTTTTACCATTGCAACCACTTCATACATAAACTTTTGCCAGTACCAGGAATTTGCCTTAAAAATAAGTATGCTTGATCTTGACAAACTAGGCTTTTCAATTTGTTAACATCTGACTTTATCTGGGATGCAGTCACAGGCTGGCCTTGGATTTTTTTAAAGCAATGTTAATGCTATCAGCAACTTTCTTTTGTTCAGTTACAAATTGTGCAAAGAATATATATTCTGAATTTGTAGCAAATCTTCCACTGTAATGCAGAAGACGTGCATTGAAGTACTCCACAGGAGATAATTTAATCTTTCTCTATTCCATATACCCTAAGCGTCCTTTTAGACGCTTAAAGATAATACTGGGAATGCAAGTTGTTCAGATTTCTTGTCGGTCATTGATACAGGGTGTCTATTTTCTCCAGGAGCATTATCATATATTTCATTACCCAGCGAACCACTTTGTTGTATAAGTAACAGGATAGTCTGGTTCATGATTCATTTGTTGCTTGTCGATGTTTATTCAGCGGATCATCATCTTCCATATTGTCAGTTTCATTTGGTTGTAATATTACAGAAGACGTATATTGTTCTAAGTTTTGAAGATTCGCACTGATAATGTAGGCCCTCAGGTTGAAACGTCGAGAAGTGTTTAGTCTCTTTAGGCAGTTGTTATACCACATTTGATGCTAAGTTGTTTGAAGACGCTGCCATGCTGCTCCTTGGTTATATTGGAACTTATTCATATCAGTTCTAATGTTGTAATACAATGGGTTATTTTGTTTTAGCCAATTCAATGCATTTAGAACTAGTTGGGAACGAACTGCTTGAAAATGTACATGACCTTTAAATTAAAGTTTGCGTTTAAGCTTAAGCATTATAATACCAGACATTTCAGGTGGCCGTGGTAAAACATTACACTTCTGATCACAGTCAACTGGTACATTACAAATTGCTCCCAAAACTTTTTCTGTTGCCCTTTTGGCATTACAATGATCTTTTCAAACACAATTCTTTGCGCAATTAGAATTTGTTCCAGTTTTTGTAGAAGTGCAAGTTCTACTGGAATTTCATCAACAAACATATCATTCTAAACTGCCTGACAGGGAATTCATCCCCTAATTACCTTTGAGTGACAAGTTATGCAAATATATTCTTTGCTGTCAAACGAAGTTATACTGGTGAATACAGAGTTTGGAACAGAATCGTATTTTTCCCTTTCTAACAATTTCACTGACCTTCTATACAACACATAGTTACAAACTGAACACACATAATAAGGACCTTCCTTTATTCTTGTATGAAACGTAGATATATAATAGTGCAAATCATGTTGTTTCTTTGCATTTTGAGGTGAATTTGTTTCATATGTACGTTTCCCCGTTTGTCCTACATTTGTCATGATAAGCTTCTTTTTCAGTTGCACTCATTGATTGATAATTCATTGCTCGTTTTTCAAGTAAAATCTTTTTGTCTGGAGGATCGATAGACTTGTATCTATTTACATCATTCTCACAAAGAGTCTGCTTTTTTTACAGGGTTAATTTCATTGTACTTAAGTTTAAGATTTTCAAGAAGTCCTTGCATTTCGACAGGGTCCATTTCCTTGTATTTATGTGTCTTAATTTCATTTAGTGCTTGCTTTTTGATAGGGTCCGTTTTCTTGTATTTACCTGTCTTAATTTCATTTAGTGCTTGCTTTTTGATAGGGTCCATTTTCTTGTATTTACCTGTCTTAATTTTATTTAAGTGCTTGCTTTTTGATAGGGTCCATTTACCTGTCTTAATTTCATTTAGTGCTTGCTTTTTGATAGGATCCATTTCCTTGTATTTAAGTTCTAAACTATCAAGAAGAGCTTTCTTTTTGACAGGGCTCGTAGAGCTATAATTCTTTTTTTTATTTTCACATACTTTTTCCTTTTGTTTATTGGAAGTATGTTTCGTAGGACTCTTTGCTTTTCTGACTTTGTTAGTGGTTGTGGACTTGACAAAAATTGAAGAATATATTCTCTGCTGATAAACATCGATAGTTTGGTGATCCAGGTTTCGGATGTGTGGTCTTAGTTCTGTCACCAATTCCATGAAATCGTCCCAAGACATCCGAAAATTTTTCTTGCATGACTCTTCTGGAGAAATTCCATTGAGTATATTCTCCCACCATAAATTCTTGTCTCCAAACTTTAACAGAACCTGCCTGCAACAGAACTATCAGGTTTGTCCCATAAAAAAATTGCCACTTTGAAAAAATGCCACTTTGAATTAGAACATTTTTTAGATTAATTTTCTTGTCGTATTTGCAATCACTATTAATAGAATGTACAAGAACAAAGTTGAGTAGACTTTGGAATGAAATGACAACGTTTTACAAAGGTGCTTACCTGAAGCTAAGAAACAAGGTTTGAAGGAGCAAGACTACTGGGGTGGATTTGTCCATTGATGAGATGAAAGTTAAAGTGTGTAACTTATAATATTTGGGTTATTGTAATGAATATATGTATTATACAATGTTATATTTTATTGAAATGAACACCTTAGGAAAACCTAGAAATGGTCATTCCTAGAAATGGTCATTAAGAATGACAAACACAAACTGTCAGGATTTGTCAACCTTGGCAGTAGTCATGAAGTTATGTCACAACTAGATATGAGCCAATTAATTAGCCATTTTAAAATAATCGGAAATCGGCTGATTGTTTTTTAGGTTTTTGTTTTTTAAGGTAAAGCTAGCACTCTGAAGTCTCTATAGTCCACATTCGCATTATTTCAATGTTACTATACAATTTTTAAAAAATCACAAGTCTGGATGATCGATAAAGGGATTTTGTCGTTATTTTTAAAAGATTCAATTTTTCACAGCCTAGTGGCCTAAGCATGCAGCAACACACAAAGTCACAAACACGAGATTGCACTCGCAGGTTTCGAAACCTATCTCACCTTTTCTCTCCAAAGGAAAACATAATATATCATCTCTATCCCATGGCGGGACATCTCCTAGTGCAAGGCATTGAAAAACCAAATGTCAATTCAAACAAGCTTTAATAAAACCCGTATATGGGACATCAACAGCAGCGCCGCAAAGAGAGTTACCAAGTTGATTGGTGGTGAGATGGATGGATCTAGGATTTTAGAGACTCATGAAATGTGTAACTCCCCCCTGTCAACTACCAAGCTGATTTCACTTCAGTGACAAAGTCATCCCAAATCTCCTCAAAAGGGCAAAGAAAGCCTCGGAAAAGCTTTGTGAAAGTGAGAACATTTCATTCACCCCTGATATATGGGCTTGCCAACACAAACAATTCGCACATCAGTATTTCTGCCCATTGCATATCAGATGTGGTTCCTTCCATGCAATCTTTTGTGTTCCACTCGAGGCTGTTCTCGGGAAGTCATACTGGACCTGCAACTGCCAGCAAGTTTGAAACCATGCTCGAAATGTGGGAGATAACTGCATCAAAATGCCATATGGGAATCACTGACAATGGAGCAAACATGGTCAGTGGAATTGAAATAGCTGGTTTAACAGGAGGGCCTTGCTTTCAGTTGTTACACATTTCAATCACTCAGCATTAATTAGCATGTAATCGACTCTCCAACATCGAAGAAGAATTAGACCTCCCTAAGAAGAAGCTAATACAGGATGTTTCCACTCAGTGGAATTCAACATACTATCATCTTCAGCAATTGCTGAAGACGAAAAATGTAATTGTATTAGATGCAACCGAGCATGACATTAAAATACGAACGGCCAATGAATGGAAACTGATAGAGAAAGTTATCTGTTTGCTTCAACAATTCGATGAGTATACCGTGCTACTGAGCTCCAATATTGCCCCTATTTTTGCCAATGTTGCCACACAGTTATTCCTGCTGTTTCTGTCTTTAAGTACTTCTTAGCCAATGATGACGGAGATCAATCCACATGTGTGCACACAATGATGCTGTGGTTTGCCGTTTCCAGCGGATCATAGCTGATGAGAATTACATAAAAGTGACCACTGCCGACCCCCGTTTCAAGACCACTCTCACAGCATCCCAAGGACACAACTTGCTTCTGCAAGAAATGGAAAGGCTAGCGGAACCGGAAAAGCTGTAAGAAAGTCAAGAAACCACAACAGCCACCCCTGAAAATGCTGAAAAATCAGCACGCAAGGAGAACAGAAATTATATTTGGGCATGCTTTCATGAATTGGTTGCTTCATCAACAGTGTCTAGTTCTGTCTAGTTCCGACGCCATCTGAGAAGAAAGAAGTTGATGCTTTTCTGATGTTGCCACTCTTAGTTAAAGACGAATGCCTGACAAGCAGTGGGCAGCAAACAAAATGGCCTGTCCCAACATCCACAAAGTTGCAAAGATGTTTTTGAGGGCACCTTGTTCAAGCGTTGTAATATTGATGATAGCAAAAATTGGCTAAACCCTTCAAAATCGGAAAGTCTTGTTTTTACACCATAATTTACCAACATTAAACTTTTATTAGTAGTGAATAATGGTTCAAAACTTGCTGGAACCCTAACAATTGCATACTGCATGGTACGCAATAGTCAATATTAGTTTGCTTCCTACCGACAAATAAAAAATAGGTACGCTAAGCGTACATTTATCTGCGCATTTGCAATTTTAATATGCTTTGAAATAGTGAGGTGTTGTTTGTCGAGTTTGTTGCTAGTAAAAGAATATCTGAAACAATGACAATAATTGTCATTGTGGAATAAATGGTCTTAGCTTGAGAAAATATTAGTTAATGAAGAGTAGACTAAAAAGAATCTGAAGACAACTTTGGTTCTCTGCAAATTTTGTCATTACCCCTACAACAAATAACGAATAAACATACCAAACCATAACAATATGAAACTATATATAGAAGTAAATGTTCCGGTTACTAGTAACAGTACCTCTCACTTTGATAGTGCTATTACATTATAATAGCCTAAATGTTATAAGTTCAATAAAGGAATAATTAATTTAGTCATTCTAGGCAAATTTAAAGAGTAGCACCCAATGGCTATTTATTATAATATATTGTTTATAATAGTCTAAATATTGTAACTTGAATAAAGGAATATCAATTTAATTGTTTAAGCAAAGTTAACGCTGTGGGTAAATTTGTCAGTGTTTTCAATTAATTGGTAAAAATTGAGAAATTAGCCTGGCTGATTTGTCAGCAATCATTTGTAATGAGCCAGCACTCAAAAGTGTTTTGGTGAGCTCATATTTGGAAATGTTGTTAACATCTACTTTTGATTGTGAAATTTGAGAAACTCCCGATAGCATCTGTAAAACACGTATAATTGACCAGTTTATCATCGATTTTGAGAAGGACTTGGCATATCAACTTTGTCTTGAACACTGTAGCTAAAGTGGTCATGTTACAGCTGCAGCAAGTTATCATTTCTTGTTCTTGGTCAATGTGCTCTAGTGTTTTGATTGTTCTTGGTCAATGTGCTCTAGTGTACCCTTCAATATCTGAAAAAGATATAATATTATGTAATATAATATTATGTAATATTATGTAATAGCCTGTGCTGGAAAGATGAACAACACCATGTCTACCGTAGAGAAGTGGGCAAGTATTTGTAATCTACTTCTAAACAGTGCTAAGACTAAGCTAATGATAATTTCCATACAGTCCTTATCCCGAGTCCACGATTTAGTTTCTTTTGCTCCAGCTGTGACTATCACAGGCAAACAAGCCGAGAAGGTGCCTAATTTTAAGTTCCTGGGATCCCACATTAATGAAAACCTAAAATGGAACGAGCATGTAAAACAAACTGCATCATCTTGTGTTATCGACCCTGCGGAAATTGAAAAACCTTGCACCCTTTCACATGAAAAAACAAATAGTAGAAAGTCTTGTCTTATCTAAGATCGACTATACGATGTGTGTCCATTACCCACTACCAGCTTATCTTAGTAAGAAACTACAGTGTGTCCAGAATGCCGCGGCAAGTTTTGTCTATAATAGATCTTGTAGGGAACTGGACGTTTTGTCACTTGGTTGGCTTTCTTCAATTGAACGAGCGCAATACCACCTCTTTCGACTTACACATAAAGCCATTTGGGATCCCAACTGGCCTGAGTATTCCAATTTGCGTATACGCAATACAAGCAGAGACTTACAATCAAGCTCTTTTGTGACGTTGGAAACTCCTTTGGAAACTGGAACATTTCAAGACAGTTGTGCCAAGCTATTTAATAAACTAGACCCACAATTAAGAAATGAGAATAACATTAAGATTTTTACGCCAAATGTCAAAACAATGCTGTTTGCCACAGCTAAGGAGAGACTAGCGTCTACCTAATACCTTCTCTTACAAATCAATTTAATGGAATATAATTTCTTTTAACTTCTATTTTTATCATTGAAGATGTAGAGCTACTTTGTAGACATGCTTCATTAAACCGTTATTATTATTATTAATATTATTAAGAATTATAAAGAACTATTTAATAATTTTCTTTTCTTCCAAGTTTACAGTTATTAACTAGAAGTGGGAATGTGGAAGGATAACAGGGGGGACAGTTTGGAAAGTTTAAATAAATATTTGAACATAATTACATAAATTTTCTATTGCAGATATTTCCTATATGTGTATAAAGTTTTGTAAATTATTCAGTATGCAATCCCTTTAAGGCCACCACATTATGGCTACTTTTTGTCAGAGGAAAATATAGATTAATAGGTTTTCATATATAGGAAGCCTTTTTATTACATCTAGTTAACACAGAGATTCCATCCTCTTTAATTAATGAATATCAGTTTCTGATGGTTGCAGGAAAAGGAAAGGTTCTACTTCTTACAATTATTAGTAACAGATGAAGAATTGAGATGATTCAGAATTGGTAGATGCTTCAGAGTTGATTTTTTATTCTTCCTATTTTCTTAATGGACAGTTAGTGGACATGAAACGAAAGATGCAAACAAGTTAAATTTGGTGGTTCAGCTAAGCTGCTAACCTCTGCAAAAAATTATTTCTATTACTATTAGCTGCTAACCTCTGCAAAAAATTATTTTTACTACTATTAAAAGTTAGTATTATTAGTATTTTACCTTCACTTTGTCTTTAGAAATAGTAGCACTACTGTCACTAGTGCTGGTTGATTTCCTAGGAGAGTGAAAAATTGTTTTTGACTTATTTCACCTTTTTATTTTTTTCTTGGCAAAACTTGTCAATACTTACTGTGAAATTGATGAAGCCATATAGCTTGCTTTTGTTCTATTAATAGAGGATGGAGGTAGCTTTATCTAAATCACTATTGTATTATAAGCTTATAAAGCAGTAGTGTGAATTGTTACATAATAATAATTTTGTATTGGGCATTACGGTGTAATTTTGTGGGTTTAAATATATTAGCATATATGCGCTGAAATGTATTTTAGTCCAATTTTAAATAATTTATTTATAACTTAAAAACCCAAATAATTATTTTAGTATTTAAAGCCTGAAGGGTTGGTATATTAATAGTGACACAATTGATATGTTCTTGGGCATAAAACTAATAAACAGTTGGAAAACATATTCAACTCATGTTCTGTTCAGTTTGTAATTCAATCATTAAAATAATTCATTAATGCAGATGCTAGTTAGACAAGTTTGTTTTAAACAAATATATTTCTAGATAGCAATCACATTCAATCACATGTTCTTGGGCAGCTGGGCTTTGCTAATTTGTAACGGATACAATCTACAATGGTTTTGTAAAAAGTTCTGCTGGTATACTAAAATCAATTAATATCAAAGCACGACGACTATTGTAGAACACATTTGCAAAGTGCTTAATAGAAAAATACTTACACAATTTATTCCAGTTATTCTTTTCTGTATGTCCAATTGCCTATGTTTTTTTTTCAATCTCACCTCGTGACATCAAGTTCAAGATTCAAGTCCCAGTCACATGATTGCATGATTGTTACACTGAGCTGCAATAATACTGGAGGTGTTCCAGTTTTACATTGCTATATTGCTGAAGAAATTTCATGCAAAATATACACTATACATGCAAAAAAATTGAATGATTTTTATATTTTGAATAACTTGATAATATACATAAGATAAGATAACATTATTGTAATGTAACATAACAACAGATAACATAATTTATTATATCAAATAAAAGTCATTAGATGGAAAAAATGAAGCGCAATAATATTAGCTAGGCAAGTCAGATGGCTTGTAAAAGTGTACATATAGATTTGACTAAGCAGACAATAAAGAAGCGACACAAAAGACAATTTACAACAGACTACAAACAACAATGCCATACGCCAGCACCAATGAAATTTTAAAACTTGGTTACTAGCAGGTTACTGACAGGAAATACGTAAAGAAATATTTTTTACTAGTATAAGACCAATCACAATTGGTCTTCAAATTTCTTTGAATGTACAACCAAAGATTTACATACTCATGATAGCAGATATTTTGGGTTTTACTAAATACTGCCCGAGAGTGCCCAGGAGCAGCTGAGAGCGCCCGGGAGTATGCAAGGGTGAATAAGTCTATGTGTGATCCTTTTGAAGATTTTGACTTCTTTTTTTCAACAAAAACAATGTTAAAAGTGATTTTCAACCAGCCCCGGTGTCGCGCGAAATTTATGACTTGCAAAATATATGAGTGTCATTTAAATTAAAAATTTAGAAGAGCTTTTCCTGGACTCTGTTCAAGAAATGTGTCAAGACCATCCACATCAAGAACAACCACTAGCACACCACAGCCACCAGCAAAAAGGTCTAGGCAGATGGTTGGTTACACGCCAGTGACATTCAAGGTTCCAGACACTTGGACCCATGATGTTTGTATACTTGGGAGGTGTGATGAATCTACAACCCCAGATAGAAGTAGAAGTGAAGCCTTAACTCAAGCTGGACTTGGACGAGTCAGAATTGTATTTCCAAACAGAAAGGCTTTCTGTAGAATCGGGATACTTGATTAGATTTATTTGTATTAGATTAAAGTCACGTGACAACTTATCACGAGGCTGTCGTTTGAAGTGTGTTCTTTCGTTTTGTATCGTTTGTGTATTTTGTATTAAAGCGATTGTAGAAAAGCTAAAGATTTCTGTGAGTTATTACATATCAGCGAAGAGGACATTACATTGGCGACGAGGATGGAAGTTCGTCTAACATTATAGCCGTGAATTTGGCAAGATTACCAATCGGGAGTGTAGTATTTAGCGAAAATATTTGAAATGTCTGTCGCGGACGAAGATGGCGCAGGACAAAACGGCAATCCGGCAGGCGCTCAAGCAAGTTTATTGACAAGCGACGTCAAAGGGCTTCCTTGCTTTAACCCCAGGGAAGACCCAACGAATTTGGCTGTGAGATGGAAGCGCTGGAAGCGGTCATTTAATGTGTTTTTAACGGCAAAGGGAGTAATAAATGACAAACAGAAAGTGGCATTACTTCTGCATACGGGGGGGTTGCAGTTGCAAGAACTATATTTTACGTTAGTAAACGAAGACGAAGAGAAAGAGTTTAAGGATTGCGTCAAGGTCTTGGATGAGTATTTCGTCCCTAAGGTGAATCTACCGTTTGAGAGACACCAGTTTCGTCAAATGAGTCAGATGAACGGCGAGAAAGTGGATCATTTTGTTTCGCGTCTTAGGCAAAAAGCTACTACGTGCGAATTTCAGAACGTGGAAGAAGCAATTCGAGACCAACTAATTGAGAAATGTGGCGACTCAAAGCTTAGACGGAAGTTTCTTGAACGCGTTAATGCAACACTCAAGGATTTACAAGATATTGCGCGGGGCATATGAGGCGGTAGAAGAGCAGTTGAAATCAATGGAAGGTTCGAATACAGTAAACGTTGTGAGTCATAAATCGCGTTGGAGCGGACGAAAAGAGAAAAAGGTCAACACAGATCAGAAAGAGCGCAGATACTCAGCCAAGGGGACTGGGCACGACAACAAGGATAACGTACGACGATGTTACAACTGTAATAAAACTGGGCACTTTGCTCGAGACGCAAATTGTCCAGCAAAGTCCAAGAGCTGCAATAAATGCGGAATCATAGGTCACTTCTCAGCTTGCTGCAAAAAAGCAGGGGAGAAGCACAACAAGGAGAAAGAAAAAAAGGAGGAGAAAAGAGCATATAAAGTCTCTGAGGAAGAAGGAAAAACACCAACAAGAGATGACTATGCCTTTGTTATTGGTGGGCATGGACAAAAAGATATGGGTCAGGTGGATCTAATTATTGGAGGAGTGAAACTAGAAAGTATTTTAATTGACTCAGGTGCAACATGTAATGTAATTGATTGTGAACTCTGGAACTATCTTAAAAGAAAACATGTTAGGTGCGAGTCAAGGGTATCAGACAAGAAACTGTTTGCGTATGGACAGAAAGAGCCAATCGACGTTGTAGGGACATTTACAGCAGAGATTGTGTGCGAGGCAAACAGTGAAAGATGTGTAGACGATTTCACTGTGATTAAAGAGAACGGAAGGCCTATATTGGGGAAGAAAACAGCCGAACAATTGAAAGTACTCAGGGTTGGACCTGAAGAAATAATAAGAACTGTTAACACGGTCACACAAGAGGGAAGTGATTCAGATATTCGTGAGGAGTTTGCTGATATTTTTACTGGAGTCGGACTACTTAAGGATTACAAGCTGAAACTGCATATCGATGAGGATGTTATACCAGTTGCTCAGCCGGTGCGTAGACTGCCATTCGGTCTAAGGGACAAAGTAGACGATAAGTTAGACGAGTTACTCGACATGGGTATTATCGAAGAATTGCCAGAAGCAACACCTACAAGGTGGGTTTCACCATTAGTGGTTGTTCCAAAAGCAGATGGAAAGGATATTCGAGTTTGTATCGATATGAGAAGGGCAAACGAGGCGATTGTAAGGGAAAGACATCCTATTCCGACCATAGAAGAAGTTTTGTATGATTTAAATGGAGCAACGGTATTTAGTAAGATAGACCTCAAATGGGGGTTTCATCAAGTGGAACTCACAGAGGATTCAAGGGACATTACGACGTTCGTGACACACCGGGGGTTATATAGATATCGTCGACTGATGTTCGGAATTACTTCAGCTCCAGAGAAGTACCAGAAAATAATCTCAGATGTTTTGGCAGGGTGCAATGGGGTGGCAAATATTGCGGATGATCTTATTGTTTACGGGGCTGATTTATCCGAGCATGATGAGAATCTTTATAAAGTACTAACACGTCTGCGAGAGAAAGGTCTTACCGTAAATGGGGACAAATGTCAGTTTAGACTTCCGGCCTTGACCTTTTTTGGCCACAAGCTCAGTGCCAAAGGGGTGGCACCAAGTGAAGAGAAAGTTGCTGCTGTAGTCAACGCTAGACCACCGCAAAATGTTTCGGAAGTTAGGTCGTTCGTACAGTTAGTACAGTATTCGGCAAAGTTTATCCCGGACTTTGCGCAGATTGCAGAGCCGTTGCGTCGTGTACTAAGAAAGGGACAGTCGTTCGTTTGGGGGTCAGAGCAACAGCAGGCGTTTGAGAAGCTGAAATGGATGATGACTAGGGCTGAAGCCCTGGCTTATTTTAGAAACGACTGCAAAACGAGAATCGTCGCGGATGCAGGGCCGGAGGGAATTGGAGCTGTGTTGCTACAACTGCAAGGAGACCAGTGGAGAGCGGTGTCGTATGCCTCCAGGAACCTCTCGGACGTAGAGCGGCGATACGCCCAAACAGAGAAGGAAGCACTTGCACTCGTGTGGGCTTGCGAGCGGTTTAATATATATGTGTATGGTCGTGAATTCGAACTGGAAACTGACCATAAGCCACTAGAGTGTATTTTCAACAAGACATCGAAACCCTCAGCAAGGATCGAAAGATGGGTATTACGGCTTCAGTGCCACAACTTCAAGGTCGTTTACCGGCCTGGAAAGACGAACATTGCCGATGCTTTGTCTAGAATGAACCAGAAGAGTCCAAAAGACCACAGCAGCGAGAAAGAGGACGTCATCCGTTTCGTTGCCATACAAGCGACACCCGTGGCCTTAACGACTAAAGAAATAGAGAGAGCGTCAGAAATCGACGCTGAATTACAAAGTGTGCGATACTATATCGAATCGGGAGATTGGACTAAATGTAAACTGTCGGCATATGCGTGTGTAAAGAATGAGCTCTGCATGATTGGTAGACTTGTTTTACGGGGGAATCGAATCGTTATTCCTCAGATGTTGCGAAGAAAGGTTTTGGAAGCGGCACATGAAGGCCATCAAGGAATTGTAAAGACGAAAAGCAGATTAAGAACGAAAGTATGGTGGCCCAAGATGGACATAGATGCTGAACGAGTGTGTAAATCGTGTCATGGATGTCAAGTAGTCAGCCAGTATAATGTACCGGAACCCATGAAACGGACCGAGATGCCTACAGGCCCATGGCAAGATGTCGCAGTAGACTTGATGGGGCCAATGCCAACCGGAGAATACTTGCTGGTAGTCGTGGATTACTATAGTCGATACTACGAAGTTTCCATTATGCACTCAACAACTTCAGAAAAGATTATCAAAGCGCTAAACGAAATTTTTGCTAGATTTGGTTTTCCTTACTCGTTGAAATCAGACAACGGGAGACAGTTTGTTAGTGAGGAGTTCAAGAGGTTTTTACAACAAGTGAATATTGAACACAGAACGTCACCACCACTTTGGCCACAAGCTAACGGTGAAGTGGAGCGCCAAAATCGCACTCTTCTCAAGGCACTAAAAGTGGCCCAAGTTGAAGGCAAGGATTGGAGAAAGGAGTTACCACAATTCCTTCTTGCGTATAGAACAACACCGCAAGTCACAACTGGAAAAACACCAGCGTTCCTTATGTTCAAACGTGAACTGAGAAGTAAACTTCCAGAACTTAGGGGAGATATAGACGACTTTGATGAGAACATAAGGGATCGCGATTGGCGAAACAAGCTAGTACAAAAAGCTAATGCAGATGAAAAAAGGAGGGCAAATGATAGCACTATTCTACCAGGAGACCAAGTACTACTACGGAACACTAAAACGTCAGGGAAGTTAGCTGCCAACTACGAAAAGGAGCCGTATACGGTGGTCACGAAGGAGGGGAACGAAGTGATGGTAGAGGCGGACGATGGCTCGATCTTTAGGAGAGACAGTTCATTTGTAAAACCATATAATAATCCAGTGGAGACAGCTACGGAAAGCGAGTCCCAACAACAGCCGCAACCGGATAGCGAAACGGTTATCACCAATAGACTTAAGCGGGAGATTAGATTACCCGAGCGATTCAATGATTTTATCATGGACAAACCAAAGTGATACAAATATATTACGAAACAGTATGAACACGATAGTTCGTGTAGTTGAAGTTATGATTGGTTGTTCGAACACTAAATTGACTGGAAAGGAAGGGATGTAGAATCGGGATACTTGATTAGATTTATTTGTATTAGATTAAAGTCACGTGACAACTTATCACGAGGCTGTCGTTTGAAGTGTGTTCTTTCGTTTTGTATCGTTTGTGTATTTTGTATTAAAGCGATTGTAGAAAAGCTAAAGATTTGTGTGAGTTATTACATATCAGCGAAGAGGACATTACACTTTCCATGCTGATCTACAAAATTTTCTAGAGAGCAAGTTCCCAAAACTAAAAGCTGGAGGAGGATTTGAAGTTCTCAGGGCCCATGGGGGTGGTGCTCGGAACCCATTGGTCTTTATGTACAGCATTCAAGAGTTTTAAAAAATGTTTTTGAAGAGCTAAAAGACCAAAAGTTTGAAACCAGCAAATTGTCTGTAGAGTTTGTTGGGGAACCTGCAGCAGATACAGGTGGTCCTACAAGGGAGATGTTTTCTATTGCCTTTAAACAAGCAATTGATTCCAGAATAACAAGAGGTGCATTACCAGCAATTACTTTTATGCATGACCAGTCAGCCTTGGCTGAAGGGGAGTATAAAATGTTTGGTCAGCTTGTCGCACTCGCATTACTCAATGGAGCATGTGGTCCTCATTTTCTCCTTCCATCCCTTATTCATTTTGTCCTTGGTACCCCCGATGAACAAGGTGCTGCAAGCTTAATTGAACAGTTGCCCATGGAGAATCAGGAAATTAAGAAGAAGCTGCAAGAAATGAACAGCTGCACTGACTCACAACAATGGAACAAAATAATATTAGCATTTAATGACCGTTTTGACATGGGAATCAATTCAGCTACTGTTCCATTTGAAAAGAAGGAAGCCACTATCAAGGCTGCTGTTAAGCACATCATGCTGAGTTCTGTTGCAGAAGAAATTTACAGCTTTCAAGAGGGCTTGTCACTGTTTAATGTGCTGGCCATAATGAAGAAATACCCTGAGGAAGCGTTCAAGGAACTTGCCCACGCTGAGCTTAAGGAAGAAGATGTCCGCACGCCATTCACGCCCATTTTTTCGGTTAAAGGATCCTCAAAGAGAGTTAGTGAGGAATTGATAGCATATAATTTTAATCAATTTCTTAAAAAAGTTCGTCAATGTGCAATTACCCGCACTGTTTTTGATCTAGATGGAGTTTTAAGTACTACATCAACTTTACCAGAAAATGTTCTCACTCTCAACCTCCATGATGTATTACAGTTTATCACAGGGTCCCGTTATCTTCCACCTGGAGGTTTTGAAGGGTCAATGTTGTTCCAGCATGATGTTTTGCATGGAGCACGAGCGAAAGCCAACACTTGTGGAAGGACAATTAATTTTCCTGTTAACAAACGATACAGTTCCGAAGATTCCTCTATCTTTACAGCTAATTTTGCGGATGACATTTTCGACGGACCAGCATATGGATGTGTTTAAACTCTGACTGGGGGATGATACAAAATACAAACATCTTTATTGGAGTTGTTCTTTAACATTTTAACTTAGTCGTTGATGGAAATTGTTCCCTTAACTTTGTATATTCTGTTCTGTTTTTCATGTATACAGACGTTTATGTGTACAGTAAAAATTAGTATGCTTTCATTTTTGTTGCTGGCATGCATTATAACCCACTTGGTGTAAAATCAAACAGAAAGAATATTTACTTGATAGTAATTGTTGTGACTGTTAAACTAAGAAAATGATTAATGCATAATATATTCATTATTACATATTTTATACATACATTTTTAAAGAAGTCTTCATTTTGTAATTCATTTAGTGTGGTGACTGTGATGTTGATTGGTTAAGTATTTCTGTTACAAACAGGCATACTTGGATGTAGGTGTTAATGCCATATGCATCGTCATCTTGAAGTGGGTGAATCTTTTCTTTTAGCTCCTCCAACTCATCATCAGAAATGGGTTGGCTCACATCAAGCAGGTCAACTTCACACCCTCCTTCTGAACAGAATGAATGTTCTTCTGTCTCTATTCCAAACTCTGACCAAAACTGCTGGATAAAAAAGATTATGCATTTTTCAGTATGATATAGTCTACATTATATATTCTATTCCATGCAAATCAATTGCATATATACCTCACAGTCCTGTGATGGTTGATTTAGAATTGTTTGTGCTGCCAAGTCATTACTTGCTGCAATGTTACACAACCCGCTGATCCAAAGTTGGTTTGGAGTCTTGTTCTGTGCTGTTCGTATAGGATGATCATTCCATCCATTAACAAAATGAGAAATATGTTTGTTTATTCTGTCAATAAATACATAATGCAAGCAGAACATATGGACCTCGTTGCTTAAATCTAAATAACCTGCTTCTTCCATATAGAAGAAAACAGAGTAGTAAATATAAAGACAACCAACAAAAAGATCCCTCCAAAAACGTTCAATCCTTTGGTTGTGAACGCTTGGGCCAGTGATGAAGCTCCCTCTTCCAGGTCCTCTAGCTGGATGGTTTAACATGTATCGTGCAACACTGACATTTTCAGTACCCTGATCAGCACGAACACGGGAAGGTAAACCATGTTCATCCACAGCTTTGACAAAATGACTTAAAACTGTTGTTGCCTTGTTATTCCCACTGCACGACATAAACATTACTTTTCTTGAAAATCCATCTATACCACCGTGAATAATTATTTTCCACCTAAATAATCATTAAAAATGGCTCTTTATAGTCCAGTTACTTTATAAATAATATTTAGGTTATAGACCACTGTAATATTAGTGAAATGCATGACTTTTTCATCATACTTTTTTTCTCCAAATAACAAAATAAGAGTGCTCCAATTTTATGGGTGCGTGGTGGCAGGAAAGCCAAATGTCACATGATGTATTATAAAACTTATTAATTTTAATAAAAAAAAATATATGTCACCTTTTCAGTTTGTGGTTGCCATCAATATGCCAGAGTGCAAAGAAAGGGAGAAGTTGTATCTCGTGTAAAGAAAGGGAGATGTCATGCGTCATAGTCGGAAGTAGCCGATGGCATCCTGGGGGATGGGACGGAGAGGATTTGGTGTTATTAGTTTTAGGCAATGGTTATTAAATATTATTAGCTTTTCATGTTGTTGGACTTATTAATGCGCCTAACATGGTGTCAGGTGTGGGATCCATTAAAACTATAAATTACAAAGAGTGCAATCTACCTTTTGTCATCGTCTGAGCGCTGGTCAGAGCCCAGAGGTTCAGAAATTAAGAAAAAAAAAAATCCGGTGTTATTAGTTTTAGGCAATGGTTATTAAATTGGTGTTATTAGTTTTAGGCAATGGTTATTAAATATTATTAGCTTTTCATGTTGTTGGACTTATTAATGCGCCTAACATGGTGTCAGGTGTGGGATCCATTAAAACTATAAATTACAAAGAGTGCAATCTACCTTTTGTCATCGTCTGAGCGCTGGTCAGAGCCCAGAGGTTCAGAAATTAAGAAAAAAAAAAATCGGCATTTCGACCGCCATTTTGAATTTTGAAAATTTGTATTTTCAAATTGCATCTAAAAAAAAAACAAAACAGCAAACGAACAATGCCAAAGAACGAGAAACCAATATTGGACGTTCAAGCGGTTCGAGCCAATGGAGATCATTTCAGACACTGGGAAACTCGGTTTCATGATTACTGTTTGCTCGAAGGATACAGAGATCCGACAAAAGATAGAGCTACTCAGACAGATGGCCATTATATCGAAGCAAAACGGCCTTTTGAAATAGCTGTTCTGCGGACAGCAATACCATGCTCAGAATGGAATACGCTGGACGATGTAATTTCTCCAAAAATATCAGAAGATGATCGACAAAAACCTTGGGTATGGCTCAAGAAAATCAAGGAACATTATGTGGGGGCAAGTACTATTCGCCGAAATCGTACCCAGATTCGACCAGCAGCAGCACCAACCCATTTTCGTGAAACACACCCACTGCAACCATATACTGGTCACTCCCCTCCTGGCTCAACTGAAGATCCACCGTCTACCACATCATACTCGGAACATGATTTACCACCTACCACGTCGCCTTCACGACCTGATCAAGGAGAAATTACTACCCAAGCTGAAGAGCTCCAACAACCTACTGCTCAAATTCTGCCTTATACTACCCGTGCAGGAAGAACCGTGCGACCACCCAGCAGATTTAAAGACTATAAACTTTATTAGGGAGTTATTGTTGTCTACAATATTATTTGTCAGAACAGAGACTGAAAAACTCTGATAATTTTTTCTCTATAGAACTATTAATTTTATAAGTTGTATCTCGTGTAAAGAAAGGGAGATGTCATGCGTCATAGTCGGAAGTAGCCGATGGCATCCTGGGGGATGGGACGGAGAGGATTTGGTGTTATTAGTTTTAGGCAATGGTTATTAAATATTATTAGCTTTTCATGTTGTTGGACTTATTAATGCGCCTAACACAAGTGGTCCTGGCACATTGTATACTCTCCTATGGGTAATTTTCAGTTGAAGAGCGCGAATGAAAGTCCCTTCTGGGTCAGTCCGTCTCATTGACTGCCTCACTCTTTCCTCTTGTATCTTAAATCCCCTTGCAAGCAGATGACCTCGCATTGCCTTGTAACCACAATTTTTAAATTGTGAACTGATTTCCACAACAATATTATCTAGTTCCTCATCATTAAAACTGGCATAAGACTTTTTAATGGATAAATTGTACTCCCGAAGTCGTCGATGGACTGTTTTTTTACTGACACATAGCATTTTTGCAATGTCTGTAACTTTAAAGCCATATTCAAGAAAAAGTTCAATTTGTTCCTTGGGAATCTTAAGCTTTGGTCTTCCACTAGTTTGAGTAGAAGTACATGTAGTAGTCTCGTTGTACATGAAAAAACTAGAAGTATTTTGCCTTAATTCGCAATTATTAATAGCTGATAATAATTCTTGGGCTTGAAGAAGATGCTCAACGAACGTTTCTTCCCTTTCAAAATAATCTCCAAACCTTGTGCACAAAGAAATGAGCCAATCAAGTCGGTACATAGCGTAGTCAACATCAACATCATGATTTCCTACACCATTCAAACAGTTGAGTAGATCACAAATAACTGCCTTAAAATTGTTAGTCAACAGTACCTGCGGCGTTTGGTGTTGACCTTCGTTTTGTAATGTACGAGATGACATATATCTTGGTCAAAATGTTTTAAATGAATTGTATAAATTTGCTGTTTCCAAAAACATTTGTAAGCTGGCCAGAAAATTTAAAATGATTTATGCGCCCGCGTGCATGGAAGGTAGTACTTCATAATATAGCTGTAGATTCGTATTGGCTATCCATTGCCTATCCAATACGACCTATTGCCTATGCAATACGACCCATTGCCTACCATTACGACCCATTGCCTATCCATTACGACCCATTGCCTATCCATTACGACCCATTGCCTATCCATTACGACCCATTGCCTATGCAATACGACCCATTGCCTATCTAGTAGGACCCATTGCCTATCTAGTACGACCCATTGCCTATCTAGTACGACCCATTGCCCATCTAGTACGACCCATTGCCTATCTAGTAGGACCTATTGCCTATCTAGTAGGACCTATTGCCTATCTAGTACTACCTATTGCCTATCTAGTACTACCTATTGCCTACGATTATACAACAATTTAGTCCCTAATTCCCCTCCATACTCAACCACTTAATTTCCCAACTGATATTAGTACCCAACGGTAATACCCAGTATTTCATGAAATAAATACCACTCTGGTACTCATTGGGTAATTATATACAAGTAGATGAGTACCAGAGTGGTGGGGTACTAGAGTCAATTTGGTAAAGAAGTGGTTAGATAATATAATATTGCGCACTACAGTGGTTGGGTTGATCACCACGATCCTGCAAGATCATGGCAAAATTTTCCAGTATTCTGCATGATCATAAAAAAATTTTCCAGGATCTTGCAGCTTGCTGGATCATGACAAACATCTTGCAGGATCCTGCATAATCATGGTAAAATCTTGACAAATCTTGCATGATTTAATAAGATCTTAGAAAGATCTTGGCAGGATCTTGTGTAAAGTCTTGCAAGAAATTGACAAGTCAAAGTCAAGTTCTTGACAAGATTGTGAACCTTGGACTGGGTTAATATCGTATAAAACATGCCGTTTATACTTTTTCAAATTCGATAATCTATAGTATTTTAGCGGTGTAAATATCATTCAATAATGTTTTATCTGCCCTAGTAAATCTTTGTTTTACACTTATTCTCGATTAACTACTAAAACTTACTAAAATTTTGATCAAAATTTGCCAAAACCAAACAGTCGCACTCAGCCGCCGAAATCATAGATTTTGCAATTGTCATGTTTTTTGCTTGAGTAAGCCGCAAAATTCGTGACTTATCATGCATGGTCATGTATTTTGCAATGGTCATAAATTTCTCTTGACACCGGCAGCGAACACTACTGAAGGGCCGCCCACACAGGAAGCTATATGAAACATGATATTTGAGATGTTTTTAACAGCCTGAAATATACATAAGAATGTATATACTTTATGTATGTATATTTTTGGCAGTTACAGAATCAATTGACCAAAAGCTGTCATCAAAGATGAACTTGCCACACTGCATCCTTTATAAGCTACAGCTATTTTATTGAATTCGATCAGTTTAATGTGGTAAATATATCATATTAAATGTATGCCATAATAAGCTCAAATTATACTATAGATAACCCGACACAAGATTACAGAGATATTGCGTTTGAGAAGCCGTAGCACAAACTGATCAAACATATATACTTGTTAATCTTTACATTACACCGAACTCGGCGTATATAATCGTATAACAAATTTCAAATTTGATTGTTGACAACAACATTTTCCCGCCAAAAACTCATTTCGAAATAAAGTTTTAAAAGCAAATTGTTTGCTATGTTGATTCCTTTAGTTAAGGGTAGAAATTGAAGATCACTGATCAGTGACAGTGAAACATAGAAAGCAATGCACTCTTTTATTTTAACCATGTTGTGAAACATGGTTGTGAATGAGCAAGTTATTTATTTGGTGTATGTGCAGAGTTTCTCCTCAACTGATTTTATTGTTTTATTTATATATGTAATTGGACATATTTTCGCTTATTCACTATTTTAAACACTATTTACATTTTCGCAACAACAACGAAAATGGTGGGAAAATTTTGTCACCCCCAAATGTGCACCGTGCCCCAGGTGTAGTGGCGTATGAGTTGTATCGGTGTTTTAGTTCTCGGTAAAATACCCCTTATATAAAAATGTTCTTTCTAAATTCTTTCGAAAATTTACAGTCTCTGAGTCTCACTAACCTGTGTCTATTTTATTTACAGTTTAAGGTGTGTCTTGTTTGAATCTTGTATTATCGACTTTCAAGATGTCTTGTCTATTCGGAATTTGTTTTTTACTATCTGCATTGTGTTTATATCTAGTTTTTTGAAGTTGCTAATATATTACTTGTGCCAGCCAACATATTGCGAAGGTCACTAGTGGTCAGCTTAAGACATCTACACCAACCAAACAGATTCGTTATAATTCACATAGTATAATATTGTCGATATAATCGATTACATTAACATGATTAACGCCTATTTGCGAAGTGACCCGCCCATATTTAGCAGATATTCGCCACGAGAAAGGGTAATTGTTGCTACTAATTCGCTTTATTCCATTTTCTTTCGTTCAGGAGATACCCACTCCAACCTCGCATTGTAGCCTAATTGATATTTCCAATGAAAGCAATCAAGTGTGAAATAGGTTTCTCAATCAGCTACACGCCAGTTGGATTCTAGCTATTCCTTATTCACTTCCTTCCAAAGTCAGAAACCTGACATCACCTCATCTTCCTTATCATCCTCTTCCAGTGAAAAATCCGAGAATAACTACGATTTATTATCCACTCCCAAAGAGTCTAAAAGTAAAGACAATTTAAAATCAATCTGCAGCGGGTCCCAAGATGATGATCGTTTCTCTTTACCTTTCGACACTACATTACCTGCCAGTCATCACCGACATCTGCCAGGAGCCATTCCGATCCAAAGTGAGAAGTTCCATGAACAAAGTGCTATCCTTCAGATAATGTTACAGGAGAGCTCTACCGGTGTAACCATACAAAAAGGCATAAAAGATAAATGTTTTATTTGTGCTAGGGAACGACGAAGAGGCATATGGACAGAGATATTGTTATGCTGATGACTGCGGGGCTTGGTCAAGCGGATCAAGCGAAATACATCATTACGTTATATCAGAGAATAATGGACTTGACTATATTGACAAAAAAGGCGATCAATACTTCAAGTACAAAAAAGGTAAATGTGTTAGTCTGGAACCCCAACCTGACAATAATGATGTAAGTAATTGTATTTAGACTCCATTACTGCTGCTTGAAACCGGACCAATCATTTAAAAAACATGTGGTAGTCAGTTGTCCAGATGAAATGAGTAACATTAAGAATGTTAATATAGTGAAGTATGTAGGCAACTACCCAGAACAAAATCTACCGCACGGAAACAGTAAAAAATCTGTTTGTGATTATGTCCGCACTTCATGTTCAGTTAAAAGAAAGTTGGCAGACATGAGAGCAAGAAATAAAAGGCCACATGAAATATACGAGGAGATGGCACTTGATAGTTCAAGTTTTGCGCCGAGAGATTTGAAACAGGTACAGAATGGTAATAGCCTAGGACCTGTAAAGGAGTTTGTATGCATTTCATTTATGACAGATTATCTCAACTGTTTTAGGGTAAAATGACCATGGCAATCAACATGTCATTTGTGCCAAAATCTCAATCTGAGACGAAAGTCCTGAAAATGACGACACCCAGAAACGGCATAGTCGACATAGCTCTAAATTCTGAATTATCAAAGCTACAGTCTTTCTGAATTGTTTATATGGTTCAGAATGGTTGCTTTTAGGGTTGGTCACTTGAGAGTGAAATTAGCATGGCAATGGCGACATAATTGATGAAATGTCAAGGGTGATAGACAATACAAATGTGAAAAAATATTACATGCCACTACTTCAAAACCCATTGAAAATTGGTTGATTAATTCTTTAGTCCACTAGAATCGTGCTAAAAAGTACAGTATTTGGGACGGTGCTTGCGACGGGCAGCGAAAAACAGCGATCAAATTTGCAAAATATGGCTGAAATCGTGTTATGGCTGTGGGGTAAGCGAAATGAAATAAATCGCAACAAAACATTGTTATTTCCTAGAAAATTTATAATAAATATACTAAATAAGCATTTTTTTCATCATACGGCAAATTTTTTTAGAAAATAGGGAAAATTAGACTTTGCCAGGTGAATCTGTAATTTTATGCATAATTAGTAGTTGACCTGGAATAGAACACATTAATTTTCTTGTAAATATGAAACTTAGGTCTCATCGCCTTTGCACGATAAATGCCAGTTCTTGTACCCCAGCTGTATTTTTTTCACAGCATCGATAAATAATTGATAGTGAAATAGCAGCTATCCAAAATTTAAAAGCATTTGTCCTACTTGGAAGTAAAAACCACCTCTTGTTTATCAGGAATAAAATTCAAGTGGGAAAGATTCAAAATAATTTGAAAGTCTCGCAACGAGCCCTTGTGGACAGCATTCCGGGGGGACGAAAATTCAAGCATACATTTGTTCACAACCGCAATCAGTCAACAACCCGAGTAAAATTTGTCCGTTTTTGCTGTTAATATTTTTCATAACAAAATTAACATGACTCCGCGTTTAAATTGCATGTTCTTGCTTTCATAAAGCTAGAAAAATAAACCAGAAATGTATTCGTGAAAATGTATCCCCCCCTGCAATGTTGCCCACAAGCATTTGTCGTGGGCTAGACTTCAAATTATTTTGAATCTTTTCCACTTGAATTTCATTCCCGATAAACAATGGGTGGTTTTTTACTTCCAAGTGTGACAAATGCTTTTAAATTTTGGATAGCTGCTATTTTACTATCAATTATTTATTGATGCTGTGAAAAAATTTAATCTTGGTGCATGTTTCGTGACAACATTGGTGTACGAGGACAATAATTTAAAAAGAAAAGGGACAAATAACTCCCCAATTATGCTTACGACAATTTATTTGCATTGGGACGGTTCATACGAGACATATGACAGATTTTTTGCCCATCTTCAAAGTAAATTAGGAATGGACATTAGTGGGACTCAATTGTGACTTGTGATTGGGTCCAGTGTTCAGGCTGTTTCTAATCTCTATAGGCAGAATCCCATGTTTGATATGACCTTTCAACCATGCATGTAAATCCCTATAGTTCAATCTTCCAAGAAGTGTTTTTGGGAAGTTTGCAAATGTTGGGTGACCTTTTCTGCCTTTGCAAATTTTGAATGCATTTATTTTCACAAGATCCTTAGTAACTTAGGCTACAGCAACTTCAGGCTTGCCTTTGGATCTGTAACCAATATTAGAAGCAAGGTCACAGTCCTGGTCTATTTCATCAAGAATTGCTTCCATCTCATCAACAGTGTTAGCAAGCCTTGCAGCGGATGCCTCATTTAGGTTTGCACCTAGAGATCTCCACAAGTTGCTCCATTCTCAAATTTAAGAGAATGTTTTCTCCCTTTATTCCATGCTTGTTAAAAAACTGTTCATGTTCTTTAAATAGAAGAAGTGCCACTTTATACACATCAATAAGTCTTTCTTCATCACCCTCTTTTATTCCATCATTGAACTCCATTAGAAGGAGTCCAAACGTTAACTTAGCACAGTGGTAATTGTAAAGATTGTCCTCCTCTTGACTTTCACTTATTTCAATTGAGTGGGTTGAGTCAGGATCAAATACTTGGGAATGCTTTCCAATCTCATGTCTGAAGG
The DNA here is from genome assembly GCF_004324835.1 of Dendronephthya gigantea. Classification (NCBI taxonomy): domain Eukaryota; kingdom Metazoa; phylum Cnidaria; class Anthozoa; order Malacalcyonacea; family Nephtheidae; genus Dendronephthya; species Dendronephthya gigantea. The sequence continues at coordinate 1,311,869 of NW_021163056.1, read as the reverse complement.
CAAGACATATGACACAATTAGTATGATCCACATATAACCAAGGATTACTTTATATTTAATTTAATTATCTATATCCATTACTTATCTGTTTCTAATTGATGATGTAGAGAATATACTAGGCCACACCCCCACCTACAGTAATAGTAACCAAATTCATCTCTTTCCATACCACTTTCTTTATACATTTGTTTGATTATTTTGTGTGCTGTAACTTCATGCCTGTTAATTTAGATAGATTTAGTTGTTATTAAAAAATAGCATCATAACACATGTTTGATGGCCATGTAAAATTTCTTGGTAAAATTTCTTTAATCATGTTGCTTATGTCTAAAGAATACATGTAATTTTTTATAATAATACACATATCGCTACAGTACATAAATTATGCATACTGAAATTGATTAAACCTAAACCTATCCTAGCAGGCATCAGAGAGCAACTTAAAAAACATTATATTTATTAAAACTTTTAAATGATAACTAGCTTAACAGAGAGACATGGGCAAACACTCCGACAAATATTGAGAGATCCAAAGCATAATACAAGTGACATCATACTTGATCAAGTAAAAAAATTACTTACTTAACCCTGTTTGAATGGCTGATATATTTTACTTTGCATCCAGGTACTCTACACACGAAACCCAGAGAACGGTTCACCTCTATTTCTCTGTTCATCAAATTTCTCAATTTTCTGAACCAATGTGTTCATATCCACTTGCATCACATACTTGTCAACAAATTTTGTCTCCATCGACCATTTTCTTTGAATTTCTCTTGTGACACTGTCATCAGGTACATCAAATCACAGTTAATAGAATATACATGGTTTGGAGACCATATAATACAACAATACAACTCATTAACTATGTTGAGGCACATTTATGCAAAAAATTGTTCCTTTTGCATCACATGTCTATTGTATTTTGCACAGATAAACCAATAGCAATCTTATAATTAACATATTTTTCAAGTCAAGGTTGATGAGCTTAGCAAGACGAATGCCATTGGTACGTTTGGCTAAAATACAATAGACACGTGACAAGAAAGGAACCATTTTTTGCATAAACGTGGACAATAACATAGTAAATGAGTTGTATTGTACTTTTATTTAGTCTCCAAACTATGTACATTCTATTAACTGTGATCAAATGTAGGATGATCTAAATGTAAAAACAATTTGGAACCCTCATATCACTTGAGATTTTGATTTTGGCATTTTGATTACAAAAATTGCATACAATTTCAGTAATAGTTAGAGTGTTGTTTCCATTAATCAGTAACATTTGAAAGAATATTTAAAGTACATAATTATGTGGTAACCAACAATCATGCTGTTTATAATATACAGTTAATGTCCAATTAATGTCCAAACTGAAGACAAACCAAAATGTGCTTCAAATGCAATAAAAATTCAATTACCTTCCATATTCAACATCCTCCAGCCTTCCACCACAAGCATATGCTTGGTGATCATCTGCATACATTGCTAAATTACTATTATGTATTGTGTAAACAAGATCATTTTGGAAAATATTCCAAAGTAATGGGCCTAGACTTGAGCCCTGTGGGCAACCTCTTTTGCTATCCTTCCACTGGCTTTTACAACCTGATTGCATTCGCACCCTATTAATTCGATCAGTAAAATAACTCCTCAACATAACTAGAGCTTCTTGCGACAAGCCATATGCTTTAAATTTTGCTAATAATAAAGGCGGATGAACTGAATCAAAAGGCTTAGACAAAATTGAACAAAGTAGCTGATATATACCTTCAAGGTTTGCATTAACTTGCAAGGCTTGAGAATTGAAAATATAGATAAGTTAATTTCAATATATATCAAGATGCAATTGCTCTACTATACATTTATAATCATAAAAGGTTAAACAATATATAGGCAGTATATACAAAATTTCAAAGAACATATCATTTTTGTGCATATTCAATCAGCATACCAGGCCTTTCTTGAGGTGCATGACGATTATCAATTGAACTTTACTAACTTCTCACTTGTCCATGTAACACTAAAAAGACAAAATGTCATATTGAGCATCCTCACAATGCAATATTTGTCGAGTAGCATCCAATGACAACTAGGGATCCAAGGATAGTGCAAAGTTTTCATGCCCTGTAAATACCTAAGCAACCAGATGTTTGTCCCAGCATAAACATTTGACATATGCCAGTAAAAATATAATGAACTAGGTTAAACATTAATCAAAAGGAAATCACTCAAAGTACTCAAGTTATGTTAGCTGCGGATACTGTCAATATTAAATTATAATTTTAGTTGCCATGTAAACCGGCCTAACCGAGCACGATTTTCAGTTTAGTCTCTTTTCTTCATCAAACAACTGTGACAACATTCACTACATTTATATGATGGCAACAATTTATTCATCACTTCATAAGAATAGTTAAAATAGTTGCGTTGTAAATAATGTAAATAAACCGCGGTGCATATTATGTCTATGATGTGGATAACTTTGACGCATAAATCGATGCAGAAGTTATAATCAATACTGTATACCGCCAAAATGATTTGATTACTGCACAAAATGTCCGTTCTGTATGGTATCATTTATAAATTTGTAGATTCTCAAAGAATTGCTTGATTTTTACACCCGGAATGTTTTGAAGCAATGCTCGTCGCTCCTCGTTTCTTTACATTGTGAATAATGTTTAAGTCTCGACGGCACATGCGCAGTTGCGACGTATAAGAAAAAATTGGGTGTTCCGGGGGGGAATTCTGCGCATTTCCCTTTAAAACAAAACCCAAACCGCAGAAAAGCAATGCTTCGAAATTTACAGTAACCGTCAAAATTCCTCAATATTTGGGTGAACTTTGCAAAAGGGATATAGTGCATTAACACATAAAGCAATTTAAACTAATTTAAAAACTTTAAATTACTGATCATATACAAAAAGTTATTATTGAATCTGCCCCCCGTAAAGTTTACACTATGACTGACTGACTGACTGACTGACTCTTTCAATTTTCGCCACTTATCACAACACTGCAAAGTTTCTCAAACTTTGCACTAAAAATGCTACAAAATCCTGCAAATCAAGAGACAAGAAGGGTAAACGCTTTGAGAGATGATAACAGAAGATTACAAACTGACCAGACAAAGCAAACATTTTAAATGAATATTTTGCTACGGTAAGAAAGAAACTTGCGAGCAGCACTCAGCTACCTCAGTTTGGTCTTTCCCTGTTACTGTTGGTGTTATTATTTGAATAGAATAACACCAACAGTAACAGGGAAAGACCAAACTGAGGTAGCTGAGTGCTTTGTGGAGCACTTTACAAACATTGCATGTGAGATTGGCGACCCTGAGTAGTTTAAAGAATAAAGTATAAAGAACCATTACGAACGAGACAATAATGCTAAATTCAAATTTATTAAAGTCCATCAAAATGAAGTACAATATGCCATGGATAACCCAAAAGCAAATAAAAGTTGTGGATATGATGGTCTACCTAACAGGTTATTAAAGTTAAATGAGTGAGTCGCTGGCACCATCTTTAACCTAGATGTTCAATTAATGTATTAAAGATTACTACTGGCCTGTACAATGGAAGAAAGGAGAGTGGGTACCCACCTATAAGAAAGAAAATCCTAGGTCCGAGAACAATTATAGACCGATAACAGTTTCTGAGTGCTGTTGGGAAGGTATTTGAACAATTAACAGTGGCGTAGCTAGCGGTCCCGCTATCCCGCCCGGCGGGACAAAAAATGTCCTAAAAATTAGACTAACTAATTAACTAAAATCGCAATTAGATCATTACTTATTTCGAAAAAATTTTCAGTGCTTTCATTGTTTATTTTATGCATTTTACGCAGTTTTGCAGCAGTCTACTTGTCTTACGAAACAACGGAAATTGACACTTAGCTAATTTCCACGCAGTTAGTTGTTTACTCGCGTGATTCTGTCCCGTGTTCCGCCGATTTTGAAATGGCGGAATTTGCAATACTATTTATTAAAGAAATTCTTGTTTCTGGTTGGATAACTAATGCAGCGCATGGTCAGAACAGCCGATTTTAATGCCAAAGTCCTGCTATTTTATAAAGGCAGAGATTGTTCATATTCAGCCTTTCTTACAAAGTTTTCTGTGTGAGTACACACACAAATTGTTATTGTCCTTTCTCCTTGAGATTTGCATACAAATACAATGGCATCAACAAGCGTGACCAATCCTGTTTCTGTTCAATCATGTGTATCTGATATTGTAAACGCTTTGTTGATGAGATCTTTTTCTGTTCGACCAACTGTTGAACAAAATGTTATTGTCAAGGAACGACCAACCCCAAATTTAAATATTAAGAATAAGGGGAGGTCATTCATGAAGGAGTGGTACTCTAAAAAGGATTGGCTTTGTGGCAGCTCTGTTTTAGCAAAATTGTTCTGTTGGCCATGTCTTTGTTCTGGCCGGGAACGTCACCCACATGGATGAAGACTGGCTATACCGACATGAGAAGCTTGATGTCAGATGGGAAAAAGCATGAAAAGTCCAAGTCACACTTGGCTGCCTACAAGATGTGGAAAATGTTTGGGGTGAATGTGGGAGTGGATTCTCTTCTTTCGCAAGCAAGAAGAATAAAATTCAAAGGCACAATAAAAGGTAAGACAAAATCGGGAGATCCTTAAGACTGTGACCGAAGCAGTACTATATTTATCAAAACAGGAGTTGGTATTCAGGGGTCATGATGAGAAAGAAGATAGTTTGAATAAAGGAAATTGTAGAGAGTTGCTTGAGTCCTTTGCCAAGTTTGATTCTGTATTTGAACGAAGACTGCATGGTAGGTTGGCTGAATCTGGAAGGGGTGGGCGTTTTTACTGGGGTGTCTCCTGAAATTCAAAATGATTTAATTAATTGTATTGATTCTGTTATTGATGATGTAATTATGAAGGAGATAGATGATTGTACTTTTATCAGTGTGCAGGTTGATGAGACCTCTGATGTTTCTACCAAAGAGCAGGTAAGTATAATTGGACGTTTGGATAAGGGTAGTGAAATTGTTGAAAGGCAATTAGGATTTGCGGATGTGAATATGAATAGGACTTCTCCTGCAATATCTGAAGTTGTGAAAGATAAACTTGGTCAGTTTTCTACGATGAAGGAGAAACTTATAATGCAAACTTATGATGGTGCTTCTGTCATGTCTGGCAACATTAATGGTGTTCAAACTTTGGTTCGTCAAGAGTATCCTTTTGCTCATTTTGTCCATTGTGCAGCTCACAGGTTAAATCTTGTTTTGTGTCAGTCTGCCTCATCTATTGCCCCTGTCAAAATAATTTTTTTATCAATATAGGTGGCTTTTTTACTTTCACAAGTAATGCCCCTAGAAGAAAGGCATTTCTGACCTCCCATAATCTTGAGTTCCCTAGCCCTGGTGATACCAGGTGGTATTATCGAGCCCGTGTTGTTAAGGTTTTGTATAATAATTATGAGAAACTTTTAGAACTTTTTGAAGGAATAACAGATCAACCTGATGGTTGGGATGATGAATCATTGAATAAGGTTAGTGGCTTACTGCACTATCTTAATAGTTTTCTCTTTTGTTTTTTAGTATGTGTTTTTTACAAAATTTTAGAGCAGTCTTCTATTTTGTATTCAGTGCTTCAGAGTACAGGTACAGACTTTAGCTATGGCATAAGCAAGATTGAAAGTTTTAAAAATTTTGTTTCTTCTCTTCGTATCGATGAAGACTTGGGTACATTTTATCAAGAAGCAGTAGATAAAGTAGGTCAACCTGCAAGCAAAGCAGACAAAAAACATAATTACAAAGCCCTTTATTTTGAGATAATTGATTCCATTGTAGAATGTTAAGTGAGAGATTCCAAGATATGAAACAATTTGAGTTTTTAGATCTGGTAAATCCAAAGGTTTTTTCAACTTGGAATGGAGTTCCACCTCCTGAGAAAATAACCCTTCTCAAGGAAATGTATGGAAGCCTTTTTGATCTCCCAATGCTTCAGAGTCAACTTAGTTTTATTTACAATGATAAGGACTTTCATAAGGAGTCTAGTAATGAAGTTCTTAAATATATATTTCAATTTAATCTTGAATCCAGTTTACCAGCTGTCAAGTTATTCAAAATGAATGGGGTCTTAACTGTGTCAAGTGCATCAGTTGAAAGATCAGTTTCCTGTTTAAAAAGGGTTAAGGGATATTTAAGAAACAGGATGGGCCAGGCCCGACTCAGTTCTCTTTGTAGGATTTCTATTCACAAAGATATCATAAAGCTTTTGGAAGATGACAATACCTTGCATGAGCACATTATCAAGAAATTTGTTGAAAAACCCAGGAGACCTCCATTTCTTTTTAAATGATACTTCATTATTTTTTTAAATGATTTTCCTTTTAGGGCTATCTAACTAATATTTTTCTAATAATAGAACTGTGGGGAGATATCCACAGTAGTGGTGACCCCTTTTTGTTAAGGCATACATCCACACTATTTTAATGTTGTGGAGATACCCACTTTAGTGGTGACCTCATTTTGTCAAAGTATACATCCACACTTTTTTAATGTTGGGGAGATACCCACTTTAGTGGTGACCTCATTTTATTAAAGCATGATACCCACTTTAGTGGTGACCTTATTTTGTTAAAGCATACATCCACATTTTTTAATGTTGGGGAGATACCCACTTTAGTGGTGACCTCATTTTGTTAAGGCATACATCCACAGTCGTTTTTGAGAGAGAACTCTGAGCCTAAATTGTTAGAAAATACTAGTGGAAAGTTTAATCGAAAAGGAAAAATTTGAGACATTCACACGCAAATTTTATATTTCAGGGGTGTTTTATAGCACATATTAGCCTCTTAACAATCTCAAAATCGCCGAAAATGCCATTTCCGAGGGTCTGAATTAAAAAATTTTCCCGCGAAAAAATCCGCCCGGACCCTCTTTTTATGTGTCATCTCGCGGGACATGTTCTAAATCCTAGCTACGCCACTGACAATTAATATGTAAGCAGTTAACCTGTTATATGGAGCCAAAATTGGAAAACAATCTGCTTATTGAAAGAAAAACAGTTGCGAGACGTCCTTCATAAAATTAGTTGAGAATTGGAAAATGTCATTGGATAATAAAAACATTATTGGGGTACTAACAACTGATTTGTCTTATGTATTAAGTGATGATGATGCATGATGATCAAGTTTTTCATTATCAATTTAAAACTCTAAAATTAAAAAGGTTGCCTCCTATCATTACATGGATTTATGCATTATGTCAAGTTTGCTTAATTTTTTTATTTTAGACAATGACCCACGCCCTGGGTTTCGAGGAGCAGGCAGAGGTACTGTATGATTCATTAATCCACAACAATTGTTTCCAGTTTTTGTCATTGGATGCTAGTCAACAAATATTCCATTGTGAGGATGCTCAATATGACATTTTGTCTTTTAGTGTTACATGGACAAATGAGAGGTTAGTAAAGTTTAATTGATAATGGTCATGCAGTTAACTCAAGATTTTTGGTAGCCTGCAAACCAATTATTTCTTGATATCATTTCTTGATATTAGGGCAGTGTTACAAATGTGGCCTGCATGGCCACAGGGCTGCGACCTGCGAAACACGTATGTACAGTTCCTTATGATTTGTCACATAATGTATAGTCGGCTTTTAGGTCACTGGTTCACAAACAATATAATCATGGCTTCAGGGCTATTCTTAGTTAGTAGATGGTGCGACCAAAGAAGACGCTGCCCATCGCAATATATAACAGTAATGTTTTAGGCTATTTCTTTCTCCAGCTGGTGACCCGAATGATTATCCTGCAGTTCTATCACCAATTTACAGTTTACTCAAAGCCATTATATAATGACATTTTTTATTTATAGGGGCTGCTTGTTGGTTAAGCACTAAAGTTAAGCACTCCTTGCCCGTCATACAAATGTTGAATAAAATTAAAAAAAACAATGAGCTCAGCACATTAAAGACAAGACAATATTGTTTTCAACTAGCTGCTCAAAAATCACTGTATGTCAACATAACCTCGTGCTGTTATTACGTAATATTAGCCCCGTGTACACTACACTTGATTTAATGGTACAGCTAAAATGGTTGCCTATTTCCTTGCTGCCTGAATACTAATAAAATTGGGTACAGGTACCAATTTTAGCCATGCCGATAAATTGACTGTAGTGTAAACAGGGCTATTGTTATTGCTTAAATTTTTAAATTGTTAAAATTTTTATGTTTTAAATTACGTAAATTGTTATTTTTATTATTCTGTAAATTTTGTATCATTGTAAATTTGTTACATAGTTTGTATTTTCATATTTTTTTTATTACTCTGTTGAAAATTCGCTTCGGTTTTGTTTTGTTTTTGCTTATTTTTTATTTTTTTATTTTTTATTATTTTTCGTCGTCGCAAGTCTGAAATGGGGTGAACCATTCTAGTATTTGAATGTGTATGTAACTGTATTTATCTCTACATCCCAGTCTTATCTCCCAAGAGTTGTGGTGTACAGCTTTGGCTAATTTTCCAATGCACAATTAGATTTCACTTGCATGATTCGGCAATTCCTCCAAGAGGAACAAATAAACCATTGTTTTCATGTTGTTCGATTAAGTTTAGATTGAATTGGGGTAAGAATATATTTAATTCATGTAGATTCTGTCCTATTTTAATAACATCGCTGCTATTTCGCCGTTTAACAAGATGTGGTTGTGTATGGGCGCATTGACACATTGTGGTATGCACAGGATTGAAGATTTAATAACTATATAAGCCCCTATTCCAAAAGCAAAGTATAAGACAAAGCAAATGTATCATGCGGTTTACTTACATTTTTGAACAATTGAACTTCTATACTTTTTAAAGTACGATGTGCTTCCAAATTTTGCAATAGAACATTTATAGGTTCGGAACTCGCAAGGCATCTAAATGCGAATATGAACTGTATTGTTTATGTTCAGGAGCTCTACATTAAAGACTGGCATGTGCGCCGGAGTAACCGCCAGAACAGGCTTTTTGTTTAATTTTTTTTAACCGATTTTTGGAAATGTTATCGCATTAAGAGCCGGCGAGGGTTAACTGCATGCAAAATGGGTGTCCGAAATTCGGAGTCCAATCGAAATTCAGAGTTTTTCCTGTTCTTTTTTAACATAGTTTTCACATTTTGAAGAAAATATAAGTTTAGAAAAGGGAAAATTAATATTTTCTCTAAATTTTCATATATTCATTGATTTCAAGTTGGAAATATATACAGCTTGCAAAAATCTACTAAACTACTACTAAACTAGAAGTCACTATCACAAGAAAAGTGCTGCCATGGAAACTGGAAGCTAATTTGATTCTCATAAGTTAGTATGTTGGGGAACATGACTGTCATTGTATGGTGTTGTCATAGGTAGAATTACTGACATACAGTCACATCAAAGAATATTAGATATTTAGAGTAACGTCATGACATCAGCAAATTCGGCACTTAATCGACGCACCGTCAGAAATGTTGAAGACGCTATTGTTAAATTGGTCTTTAGAATTTTCATAAGGCACAGGTCAGTTGTGGGGAGATTCCAGTGATTTGTTTTCTGTAAAATGTCCAAATCTGCTGCCAAAATGGGGACATTTGGCTACATGTAACTTCAATTATTTGTTTAAAGTCTTATCACAGTTCACAAATAAATTTTTTAATGAAGTGCCGCCCCCGATTGAGCGCTGCCCTCGATTAAGCGCTGCATCTGAAGTTCTAAAAATTTAAAGAACGCTGCGGCGCTCAAACGAGTAAATACAGTACATTTTTTTTTAATATTCAGGAAAAATTCTTATATTATAAAATGATTTTAATATCATTCACATAAATTCACAAAAAGTTGTTTTTTTCTATCAGAAGCCCGCCTTTGAAAACGTCAAATATCATTTTACATAAATTGACGAAGAAAGTTAAAGTTACACATTTCCTTACAGCATCACATCACATTTTTTTACTTAAGATTGCGCATCACAACACATCACAATACAATAGAGAATTCTACTGACCATGTACATCAAATTTTTCAACAATTAACACTGAATGTATGTATATTGTGCAAAGTTGAAAATACTTATTCTTGAAACACAGTTCTCTTGTCATCACTGTTATAATGACATGGCTATATACCATTCGTTCATTTGGATTACTTGTTGAATTGTGTGTTAGTGTTTTGTAGTAAAACAGTCTTAATAACCAAAAGGCCATATTATTTGTAACTATCAGGTCCATTACCTTAATTTGTTTTCCCACTGATACAACCCTAACCCTAACCCATCTCCAGTCATCAGCCAGATATTTAATATAGTAGCCATAGTTACTGGTCCTTACAGCAGAAAGAGAATTAAGAGATCCTGAAGACAAATTACAGCCATAAGGTAGTGGCTAAAAATGATATTAAATTAACTTTGACTTTGTTAAGTGTTCATTTTATAAAAACATTGATGTAATTTTGTCTGACAATACTTGATTAACCTTTTTCACACCATACTTTTATGAAATTTGTAGTATTTGTGAATTGTTGGGATTGTTGCTTAGGCTTCAGAACTACAGTACACGTATTCGGCAAAACAACTAAACAGTGAGATAAGGGAATATTGGCATCAGTTGAATACCTAGAACTGTAGAACATCACCACACGAATATATTTACATGCCTTCACACAGCTGTTGAACCTGTTGAATATTGGCCTTACAGCTGTTGAATGTGCCTTCGCATGATTGGTGAATATTTGGCGATACGCAGGCTGTTGAATCTTTATTAATCTCATATTAAGTCGAACTGCTTTGAATATGCCTTTGCGTGGCTGTTGTTGAATACATCACCACCAGTATCACCACCACTGAAGTACGCACCACATCTAACACGATAATCAACACAATAATTTCAAATCTCCGTAATTACTTGGAAATAATATGCTCTTTCAAACAGTGTGTAACATGAAAGTGGGTTACGTCAAAAAACAAAGAAATTCCGTCTTAAAATCGAACATTTCGAATGTTGTGCGTACTTCATTTTTTTGGTGCGGTTGAGTTTAAAACAGAATTTCATACATTTCGAAAGAGGAATCACTTGAACATTAAAAACCTCTTAAAAGAGCGTGTCATTCTGTACTATTTACGAAAGTATGGTGAAGTTCCACAGAATAGAGGCTGAAAAAATCACCACGCAAATGAATATATTTATATTCCTTCAACGGCTGTTGAATATTTGGCCTTAAGAGTTAAGGCTGTTGAATATACCTTCGTATGTTTAATGGCTTTTGAATTACTTGAATACTTAGCGATACAGCTGCTGAATATTTAGCGTAACATCACCACACAAATGAATTTATTTATATGCCTTCACACAGCTGTTGAATCTGCCTTTGTATGGCTGTTGAATACTTATCTCCAAACAAATGAATATATTTACATGCCTTCACACGGCTGTTGAATCTGCCTTCATAGGTCTGTTGAATATGCCTTTGTATTGCTGTTGAATACTTAGCGATATGACTGTTAAAAACTGCTTCCCAGGCTGCAATAGAAAGTTTGACCGCTCCCCTCATTTTAAAAACAAACTTGATTTCTTAATGAGCTCCCTGGAAATGGACAGACATCTCCCAAAGCAGAAAGCAGATCGAGATTTATGTTGACAATACATAACTCAGCCAGGGACTGGGCACAACAAAGTAAGAACGTCATGTAACATCAAGAATAGTTGTGCTGCCTCGCTGAGGCTTGGCAGCTGAATTTTCCATTCTGCAAAAGTGCAAGAAAATATTTTTTCAAATTTACCTCAAAAACCACTTTTTCTTCTGAAATTAAGGTGGCTCCCTACAATTTTTAAAAACTTGTGGTTTTGATTTAAACTTTTACCACGAGATTTCTTGCTAAGAAAATAAATTTCCCAGATATATTAACCAACATTCTAACAGTCAGAAATTGCCCATAAACATGACGTCATTACCGTTATGGTAACAATGGCAGTTCAATATGGCCGACATTTTACCTATTATTCACGCATTTTACTCGAAAACAAGTTCGGTTACCCTAATTTTTTATTTTACAAAAAAAAAAAAATTAAAGAACAAAATAAAAAATGCAAAAAAACAATGAACGTTATAGAATTTTTTTGGCTCTATAGAATTTTTTTAAACTTGCTCAAATTTCCCATTTTTTGTATGAAAACTTTTTATAAAATAAAAAATTGGGGTAACCGAACTTGTCTTCGAGTAAAATGCGTGAATAGGTAAAATGCGGCCAGCCATATTGAATCGCCATTGTTACCATAACAACGGTAAGGATGTGATACTCAAAGATAATTTTCGACTGTTAGAATGCTGGTTAATATACCTGAAAAATTTCATTCAGTTTAGCAGGAAATTTCCTGCCAAGAATTTCAATCTAAATCATTAGTTTTCAATATTTTTAAAACTATAGGGAGCCACCTTAAAGGAAAATTATACCTATGTTATATTATGGGTTAAAATGTGCGGAAAAATTAGTCAAATTCTGCAAAATCAAGGATATTTTTTGTGGATTTGGTAGCTTGGAATTGTTGAAAATAGTTTGGAACGCGTTTTTCACGGTCATTGAAATTCTAATGTATAATCTTGTGCATACAACTTATGGTATTTACTAAAAGAACTTACTTGCCACTATGTGAGGTGAATATTAGAGGGGACTATTAGACTTAGAGGGGAATGTTAGAGGCTATTAAGAAAGCCAAGCAATGAGAAAAATAAGCTAGTTGTATGTAAAAATAGACCAATAAATCCTCACCTGGTGAGGTGACCATGTTGAAACTATTTGTATTTTGCCTACTAGTCCTTTGATTGCTAATGCCCCACATGTTTCTCCTCGGGGGATTAGGATAGTGCTCGAGTCTGCACCAATATGGTCCTTTTCAGGAATGCAAACAACATCTTTGCACCATGTTTTGGTTCTACCTACTCCTCCTGAAGTACGTCGTCTTGATGAAGTGTTGCATATGGCAGATGACTGGTAACGAGAAGGCAATGCCAGGGTGGTTTGTGTCCGTGCTATGGTACAAGATGTAGCAGCAACCTATGTGGAATTGAGTATGTACTGTAATGCATACAGTACAAATTTTTCTAATATACAGTATATAATACTACATGAACAATATAACTAGGATGGGAAGGGGGAATGTATGTGCCCCAACCTTTCAAAAAATCTAACCCTTTTAATAACAGAAAATGTCCTTTATTTTGCCAATAATATGGCAATTCCTTGTATATGGATGCCTTGTTCGCTTCATTGCGGGCCAGACGGATGCAAGAAACTGGATACAGCATTCGCGACTACCCTTCCGAACTCCTCCTCCGAGTTAAAATTATTCATTTTTTACAAAAGATAACGGCTATAAATATGCAGATTTATCAACTTTCCTCTTTGAGTCTTTGGATAAAAATATTTGCATAAAAGCGCGGGAAATTTCTGCCACTGACCAAATTCCACGGACGCTCCAAGGTGCAACACTGCGCATACCATCTGCGCATACAATCAAATTCGAAAAATGATTATTTGCAAATAAGGATTATTTAGCGCAATAAAATGATTATTTGCATACAATCATTTTTGCATGGGGTAAATGAGAATAAAGATATAAAGAGCAGTGTCTTTTTTTGTTTTTCCTGATGAATTGATTATTTACAAATAAGCAATTTTGCAAAAATGATTATTTACAAATAAGCAATTTTCGAAAATGATTATTTAACAAATAAGCAATTTTGCGAAAATTATTATTTACAAACAAGCAATTTGTGAAAATGATTATTTACAAATAAGTAATTCACGTTAGAATGCTTATTTGTAAATAATCTTGTATACCATGAGCTTCTTTACAAACCATGGAAAAACAACATGAAAATTTGGTAAATATTTTTTTTACACGTGGCGCCTCATATTGGAAAGACGTGCAGCATTCATTGTTACAAGCATGACTTCAAGAAGAAGCTTTCTCCTCTGACACTATGTGTGTCGCATGTTGCAACAGTTTTGCCGTTTGCCGTTGTATTAACTGTGGTCCACAGCAATATTTCTTTATGGACTGTGCTTCTGCGCTCCATGAAAAGCAAAATTATTTCCATGTGCTTGAAATATTTAAGGTTTGTATTTATCTAGTATGTGGCAATTTTTAACAGTGTTTATACTGTCGTAAAACGTTTTGTGTTTTATCAGACCTTATGCAATTTCATGTACCATCATGCAACCATGGTGCTAATAGCATTGTTATATGTTTTTAATTCTTCTATGCACGAGGTAGGAGATCTTTACAATGGTTTTAACTAAAGTTCAATAATGTTCAGTTTCTTTTCTGGATTCTCTACTCTTCACTTGATCTTCTTATCTTCGTTGTTTTTGAGTTCTTGTCTTGGCTGTCCGTTCTGTCAGGTTGAGCTTCCTAACGTTTCATATGCTTTTTACTAAGCTAGTCCACTGAAGGTTGGGGTGTTGTGCACGCCCTTTTATAGTAACGGTTGAGGGATATCTGTAAACGTCATCAACCAGAGTGGGCTGATCCTTATCCAACCAATCAGCGTTGTTAGTGAGTAATGTGGGTTGGCGTTAGAAGCTCGTTCCAGCTCTCATATCTTGTTTGTATAAGGCGTTGACGCACTAGTCGAGTTGGTCTTTAGCTCTATCGATCAATACTTTCTAATGTTCACAACTTAGAATATTTGTCATCAACAAGCATTAAAATTATCAAACATTGTTTCTGTGAACCTTATTTTATAACTTAACTATTTATTCTACTATTTTAATCGATTTAAACTTTCTGCGACGTAACCCTTAAAATGCTTGACCGCGCATTATAAAAAACACGATTGACATAAGAGCTTCGCAGCTGCCTCGAGCATGCATATTTCCAATTATGACAGTTAAACTTGGCAACAACATACGACTGTTGATCCAGATGCGCACGTTCTGACAGGATGATTGATATTTTCACCTTACTACTTTATTCAATCCCACGAAATGTCATGCATGAAAGGAAATGTGATTAATGGTTGCGAATGGGCCGAAATTATATTTACTCAGGCATCTTGTGGCAAAACTTAATCACTAATCCCTGTCATGCTCTTGCTACTTCTATTTTTTATGGCTATTTTTATATGCGTATCTCAATCACTATGAAGCCTTGCGTAACAATCCTCCTCACCTAGAATAAGCTGTCCCCAGCTTCGTGTGAGCTATAACGAACTTAAGGTAACTAAATATAATAGTATCATAGATATGTGTATACATAATATGTTTACAAATTCCCAACTATTTTAATTTTTTTGAGCTCGGCATGGCTATCACAGGCATATTACCAAATGCCTAATAACTGAGACTATACAGAATAGTATGTGTTGTTATTCTATGACAACACTACATACTCGATTATACAAGATACAACTGATCTAAATATAATTGACGTATGCCTATATGTACCTCAGGGGTAATCTAGCTATAATAATGTCATATATATTCAACACGTCAGAATATAGCGATTTAAACCAAAATTAGTGTGAAAACAAGGTGTAAAAAAATTCCTGTTTTCCTGAATGTATGTACCAGGGACTTAAGCGAAATGATACATTTTGTAGATGCAATCAGAAAGTGTACCCAAAATTATTCAAATTTCATAAAATATCTTATCATTGCAACAGCGAAAATTGTATTCAAATTCTTGGTTGATCAACTCACATAACAGGAAATTATTATAAAGCTCTTCCGACAAAACATCTCTCCATAATAATAACCTAAACCTATTTATACGTCTTAATAATAATTCTTCAAAATATTTTAACTCATGCAAACAAATTTTATACGTGTAATTCTTAATATTACTGAATTCATTTCATTTATTTTTTTAATCGTCATGCACAGCAAACCAAACTCCAAAATGTGGGTTTTCATCAACAATGAATGTGTCTAATATTTAAGCTTTTGGCTTGAAAAAGAATTATAATCCATTACAACAAGTTTGGGAGACCCTTGACTGTCCCGGGGAAGAGAAAAATATACTATCAACGCATGACGCAAAACTAAAAGCGTCAGAATTAAATTTATACACTGACCCAATTAAAACATGCATGCGCTATCCTACGGCAACATGTTTAATCGGCATGCTGAGTGTACCTAAGGAATTTTAGTTGAACAGCTATACTCTCGTGTTTAATATTATCAAACATAAACAAACAAATGACAAACATATACGTGTAACATGAGAATAACAAAAACTTATATTATACAAATCTTAAAATGCGTCCAGTTTCATTTCCATAATACAAGCGTTCTGACCAACAGGAAGGATCCGGAGAACTCTGAGACTTTCGTACGTCTCAATAGTCGGTATTTCAAAACCACGGAGGCTTCCACTGGTACGTCTTTAGCTGGATTTCTGGCATAGCCAACACGTTGCATTGCCATAAGTAGAAGTATTGATGAATACAGAGCGTGCGTTTTATTGGACCCGGTCATCATGCCGTTCCTTCAATGTTAGTATAGTACACAGGCGAGGTATTCCTAGAGCCGTTCCTCCACCAAGTTGTTATATAGTTTTAATTCTTCTATGCACGAGGTAGGAGATCTTTTACACTTGTTAACTACTGTTCATTAATGTTCAGTTTCTTTTCTGGATTCTCTACTCTTCACTTGATCTTCTGATCTTCGTCGTTTTTGAGTTCTTGTCTTGGCTGTCCGTTCTGTCAGGTTGAGCTTCCTAACGTTTCATATGCTTTTTACTAAGCTAGTCCACTGAAGGTTGGGGTGTTGTGCACGCCCTTTTATAGTAACGGTTGAGGGATATCTGTAAACGTCATCAACCAGAGTGGGCTGATCCTTATCCAACCAATCAGCGTTGTTAGTGAGTAATGTGGGTTGGCGTTAGAAGCTCGTTCCAGCTCTCATATCTTGTTTGTATAAGGCGTTGACACACTAGTCGAGTTGGTCTTTAGCTCTATCGATCAATACTTTCTAATGTTCACAACTTAGAATATTTATCATCAACAAGCATTAAAATTATCAAACATTGTTTCTGTGAACCTTATTTTATAACTTAACTATTTATTCTACTATTTTAATCGATTTAAACTTTCTGCGACGTAACCCTTAAAATGCTTGACCGCGCATTATAAAAAACACGATTGACATAAGAGCTTCGCAGCTGCCTCGAGCATGCATATTTCCAATTAGGACAGTTAAACTTGGCAACAACATACGACTGTTGATCCAGATGCGCACGTTCTGACAGGATGATTGATATTTTCACCTTACTACTTTATTCAATCCCACGAAATGTCATGCATGAAAGGAAATGTGATTAATGGTTGCGAATGGGCCGAAATTATATTTACTCAGGCATCTTGTGGCAAAACTTAATCACTAATCCCTGTCATGCTCTTGCTACTTCTATTTTTTATGGCTATTTTTATATGCGTATCTCAATCACTATGAAGCCTTGCGTAACAGCATACAGGGTGTCCCAAAAAACCCCAAAACATTGAAAGAGTCTATTATTTGAGTTTGAATTCTTTGGCATTAGTTGCCACGATGAATGGAAAGGTTTGTAAAATTTTGATAGGGTCAGATTATAATAAGTATAATTGTAATTGCTTTTTTGAAATATTGAAATATACACGTTTGTAAAGTGAAGATTTTTTTTTAATTTGAATCTAATTTTAAATGCCAATCTTTTGTGCACCTGTGGGTTGCAATCACTGCTGGGGCATTCAAATTATTACAATAGATGATTTCATACTGTAGTTTTGGTTTTTTGGGACACCCTGTATATATACTTTACTAGTTGTATGGCCTGTATTTGAATAACATAAACACATTTGTTGGCAGGTTTAATACAGATTAGACAATCCCTGCCATTAGGGTGCATCGAGGCTGAATGGGTTAATATCAAATGTTTCAATTAATGGTGGTAGCTAGAGTAATACAGTTTTGTAATTCCCAATTTGTAGGAGGGATCTTTTTTTCCTTAATGGTTAACCATGCTGTTATAGCATTGGAACATCAAAGGAAATGTCCTTCTGCAGAAAAAAAGGAACATTGTGTGTATTGATCAATGGGGTAAGACATATATTTTTGTATACCAAAAATGCTAATAAATTAATTTCAGCAGTAATTACATTGACAGTATTACATTATACTTGACAGAACTAAACAGGGTGTGTATAGACTTTGTGTGTAGATGACATTAATTTTCATTGCTAGTGCTATATTTTATTCAAACCCTTTAAATTATAACCCTGCTCTTTTAAGTAAATAAAAGAAAACTGGCCTGGAAAAAATAGATTTCCCCTTACATATTTGTCGTAGTGGTAGTGTAACATACTGTACTGTAGCTATTGCTCATGGGGTCAATGAGGTTTTGTAAATGTATGCTGTACTGTGTCTGCAGGTACTGTATCATAGAAATAGACATTGGATTTTATCTCAATTAAAAATTGTCATCTACAGGGCATCAACATCAAAAGAGTATTCTTTTTTGTGCCTGTGAGAAAGATGCTGTTACCCTTCTTAATTAAACTACATTTGTGGCCAGGTTCAATAAGCAGACCATCAGTTGCATTTCACCTCAATTTGGTTTCTCTTGCTGAACATTTTCTTTTGGAATGTCATGTTTCACTCAAACAGTTTTGTGATGTTCTTGGCTTGAGTAAATCTACAATGCTGCCAAAATGGGTAAATATTGTGCACTAAATGTATGTAAACAGTTTCAAAACTATCTTTCAAGATATGAAAAACTAGATTCATATAATGCATAGAGGAGCAATAATAAAAATGTGTCTTTAGTAGGATTAATAGACCATTGTTCTGTTCCCTGAGTAGTAGATGTGATTTTTTTTGGGGGGGGGAGCGTGAACCAGCACACTTTTATTATATTTTAGCATTACAAAAAATGACATCACATCCTGTTTATGCAAGAAATCAGGCTCTACGGACAGGGGTACAGTAACATTGACCGTCCAGATTGTTCAAAAAATGAGATGAGTGTGAAAAAAAGGAAGTGAGCTGGTTCACGTTTGCATGTCATGTGACCTGTATTAAAGATATTAATTTAATTAAATCAAGTTAATGGCAAACAGGTCACATGTCAGCGTGTGGTGATGGAGCGAAGGATATGTTACCCGAAGGCTTGGTTGAGCTGACTGAGTGAATTTGAACTTCGCGCTAATACTTATGCGCGTGATATTGGTGGTGTCATGTTCGCCGAATGACGTCATAGCAGGGTCAAAGGTGCGGGGGGAAAAATCCGATCACTGTCGCGGTTGACGATATGGTGTAGTAAAATTAAAATGTGATTAGTAAAAGCTGAATTACAAGTTAAGTGGTTGTTTGATGCTTTCTTGCAAAAACGAATATGAAATTTTTGGAGTTGCTTGAACTATTTGTCATGAAAATCAATAAAATAAAGAGGATGAGACAACAGAGGATGTGAAGAAGTGCGTTGACGTATGCCCATGTCATTCCAGTGTATGTAAAGACAAAAAATTTGCAATCAGTGTCAAAAAACACAAGAGTGTGCCTGTTCACACGTGTATTATGCGTGATATGCTCATGATACTTAATGCATAAGACGTCAATACGGGTCAAAGGTGGGGGGGAAAAAGTCAAAGGGTTGATAGGTAACGATAGGGTAGTAAAATTAAAATGTGTCTAGTAGAACTTGCATTGCAAGTTAGGCTGTTGTTTGATGCTTTCTTGCGATAATGAGTATGAAATTATTGGAGTTAGTTGAACAATTTGTCATGAAAATATATAGAGAATGAGACTGTGAAAAAGTGCGTTGACAGATGACGATGGCATTCCAGTGTATGTGAAGACAAAAAAATTGCGATCAGTGTCAAAAGAGAGCACATCGCGCGTTCACACGTTTAAAGCCCTCGCACTAGGCAAATTTTTTCGCGCGACGCGAAGTGATATCTGAAATCCGGTGATATAATTGGTTTACGATTAAATTCGCTGCGAAAAAGTAGAATCGCTACCTACTTTTTTTTCTGTTTGCGCGAATAAATTCGAGGGAGAACAGGCTTAATAATACTTATGCGTGATACTAATATTAGTTCATTATGTTTACCAAACAAGATTAATGCGATTCAAAGGGGGGATGAAAAGAAAACCGATGCATTGATGGGTGACGATGGCATTCCAGTGTATGTGTAGACGAAGTAAATTGGTGTAGACGAAAAAATGCGATGATGTAATATAATAAAACTACTGTGTTTGGTAAATCTTGCATTGCAAGTGAAGCGGTGGTTTGATGCTTTTTTACAAAATGAATATGAAATTATTGTAGTTGTTGAACGATTTGTCATGAAGGTCAATAAAGTTCACAGGGTTAATAATACTTATGCATTATACCAATATTAGTTCATTATGTTTGCCAAACGAAATTAATGCAATTTAAACATGGGAAAAAACCTGAGCCAAACCGATGCGTGACGGATATCACTGACGTGATGAAATAAAACTGTTTAGTAAATCTCGCATTGCAATTCAAGTGAAGCGCTGGTTTGATGCTTTTTTGCAAAATGAATATGAAATTATTGCAGGTGATTAAACAATTTGTCATGAAGGTCAATAAAAAAAAGAGATAAGACAGTGTATTAATTGATGGGCGTGGATGACACTCCAGTGTATGTGTAGACGAAAAAATTGCGATTAGTGTCAAAAAAGAGCGCGCCACAAGTTATGATACTAATTAATATGAGTTCATTATGTTTGCCAAACGAGATTAATGCGATTCAAAGGGGAGGAGAAAAGAAAACCGATGCGCTGATGGGTGATGATGGCATTCCAGTGTATGTGTAGACGAAAAAATTGCAATTAGTGTCAAAAAAGAGCGCGCCGCAGGTTATGATACTAATTAATATGAGTTCATTATGTTTGCCAAATGAGATTAATACGATTCAAAGGTGAGGAGAAAAGAAAACCGATGCGCTGATGGGTGATGATGGCATTCCAGTGTATGTGCAGACGAAAAAAATGCGATTAGTGTCAAAAAAGAGTGCGCCGCAGGTTCAGTGCTTAGAGGTGTAATAATACTTACACGTGATATTAATATTAGTTCATTATGTTCGCTAAACGACATTAATGCGAATCGATTGAAGGTGGGAAAAAACTTGAGAAAATCGATGTGTTGACGGATATCACTGTTGTGATAAAATAAAACTGTGTTTACTAAATCTCGCATTGTAAGTGAGGCGCTGTTTGATCGGTACTTGTGTCCAGAATGAATATAAAATTATTGGAGTTGTTGGAACGATTTACTATGAAAATCAATAGAATAAAGAAAATGAGACGTGTGAAGACGAGGAGTGTCGGTGGGTGGTGCATTGGTTCAAGGAAGGCGAGAGTACAGACCTAGAATGCGTCGGATACTGTGTTGTTGCATGTGGTTATGTAGCCAGAGATGTTCGTTTGAGCAAATGCACGCCTACTAGACCGCGGAACAAATAGAAGAAATTGAGCAAGTATTATATTATGGTTGGTTTCTAGCTGCCCATAAGACTATATGTATAGGCAGTTTTATTTTTAAAACTTGAAAGCACGAGTGTTTTAGGGTTTAATCAAGGTCGGTGCATGGTTAAATAAGGAAGGCGGGATACGCTATGGCTGTGCGCAAAGATTCAGTACTCGGTTAAGGACAAATTAACTTTTTTAGTATTATTTTAACACCTTTTTATATTAATAGTTTTTTACGTATTATATAAATACTCATATACATTGCCAATAATTATAAAAAATTACTGATGTTACAATATAATCTTTATACATTGATTGTTTTTGATATTCTTACTGCTGAAAGATTCCTGCTTTAAGTTCTTTCGCACCTTTGTTCTCTGATATATATGAGCGATTTTCTGCGTATTCTCGGGAAGCAATATTGTTCTGTTTCATCTAGAGAATAAAAGTCGTGAAAGAGATCTATTTGCTTTCTTCAATAGCGCCTCTAGTTTAATTTATAAGTTTATAAAATGTTCTGATTGAAAGTTGTGCTGTGTTTTGATTTCCATGATAAAGAAAGGTTAATCTATATAGTACCGCCATTACCATTCTGTTTTTATATATTCTATCACAGAATTTTTAGATATATGATATGTCCGTGTTTTATTACCTTATATACTATGTGTTCGTTACTTCCACAAACATTTTTCTCCTTTCTTAATGAATATTTTCGCGGTTTTTCAATTTTCGTTTTTTTTCTTTCTGGCGGCGTTACTGCAGGTAGGGCGTGGTCATCATTTGTGGAAATCATCATACAATCTGTGAAATTACTCCATGATTTTTTTCCCTTTTTTTCATCAGAAATTGTTTTGCGCTTGGTTTATTTTGCATTTTCCGCACATTGAACCAATTCCAGCGATATTCATCTATTTCCAAATCGATATCATCATACGCCTTTAGCAACTGAACCATCCAATCGCAGCTATTTTTTTGCTCAAACTCATATTCGATAAAGTAGAAGTAGGTTGAAATATTGTGTTTGCGAACGATTTGTGTGATATAAGTTTGTTTCATTTTCAATCATGAATTCTATAAATTTATAGAGTTTTTCAGTGTCAAGTGGATAATATGCATTTTGTTCGTTTTTGCAGGCCATCTCAAATGATTTTTTAGTTGAAATAATATGTTGATGTTCCGTGTTTAAAGCTGAGGTGTTTTTTTTTAAGGTCTGACAGTCTGAAAAAATCCACTGCTTTTAAATGATCCGGGTAGCAGAATTGAACTGTTCGGCTTCATCTAGTTCTCCCTGTTTGCAATAATGCTACCTTAATACCGTATATTTTTGAAATAATTTTCGTTGATCTCATGTTCACAATCTTTCATTGTGATTGGAAGTATGTTTAAATGCAAAAATTGATGAAATTTTTCAGCTTGTATGCGACACCGATAATTTCATTGAAGAGTGATAAATTTGTCTCGTGTTTTTGTAGGAAGATTTGTTTTATTTCTTCTATATATTCCTTTTCTTCGCATTGCAATTGTAGAAAGAAGTATTCAAATTCCCCTTCGTCTTCACGAAATGAAATCACAGGATCACACATTGTAATATAAAGATTTATTTAAAGAGTAATGATATGAGGTTATATTTATATGTACAACTTGAATAAAAAATTATATTATTTTTTTACAACTTTTGTCTTTAATTGGTTTGTTTTTAGTTCATTTTGGTGTCTCACATAATTTATACCTTGATTGAAATTGTATATTGCTTTAATTAAGTATCTTTTTTTTTTCATTGAGGCGATCTCGAAGTTCGCAGGAGAGATTTGCAATTGCTGAGAAAGAATGTTGATCGTACACTAATATCGGGTAATTATTTCTATTTTGCGAGTAGACTTTGGCTGTTTTTTTTGTATACCCTTTGGTCAAGCATAAACAAAGTTCGTGTTCTGTGAATTCCGATTGTTTTTTTTAATTCTTCGTTTAGCTTGTTTGATTCCATTTTCTCGTTTTCATCTTCTTGTTTGATTTCGTCATCGGAATCACTAATTTCCGCAAACAGACTTTCGATATCGTTTTCACTATTGTTCTCATCCGAATGTTTTTCAATAGTTTGTTTCATCGCGACAATGTTTTTGCCGCTTCCCTCGCCATGGAATGCTCGTGAGAGAAGATCGGATTGAATCGGAGTGAATTGTGCCATAGTTGATCTCTCCCATTGGTGTTGGATCCATCACGATCACTTGATTTGGGGTTGGATTTCGAGCTGGTGAATTTGAGGTAAGTAGGTTTGGTATTGTTCGCGGTGATAAAAGTGTGTGGTTTGAAAGGAGAGGGAACGAGGAAGGAAGCGAAATTGGTGTGTTTAGGAAGGATAAATCGTTGAATTTGCTGATTGAATTGTGTTTGTTCTCGGAGGTTGAGTTAATGTAGGTGAATTTCTTGCGATTCTTGCATTTTACTTTTTGTATATGCGTATATTCGTTCCAAGGGTCGATGTTTCCAATTGTTAGTTGTGCAGTAGAATGTGCCATGATGCAAATGAAGAAAAATTTTGGATTTTTTTCTTATGAAATGATAACTCCTGCCCCTTTTCATAAAAAAATCGAAGTTACAAAATATTTTGTGGTAGAATATTTGAGTTTTTCAATTTTTTAACCATGCGGAATTAGATAATTTTTTTGTCCTAGTTAATTAGATAATTTTTTTAGCGTGATGAATGATACGGTGTGTTCTGGAAGAATTATGTTGAAACGATGCATAATGGATATTCCTATTTGGTTGAGTTAAATTGATCTTTTTTAGCGTGATGAATGATATGGCGTGTTTTCGAAGAATTATGTTGATGCATGAATATGGTGTCAATAAAATGCGGGAACATATTGCTGAAAGTTATTCCAGATGGCGGCGGGAAACGTCTATTCTTTATAGATGCTCGGAATTATTTAGAGGAGCAGAAAAGTCATATGACATTTACAGTTTTTATTACTCTTCTTCCGGTTATTACCCTGTGAAAGCACCTAATATATTATGGTAATTTAGATTCTGCTTTTTTTTCTCTAAGTGGGATTCCCTTTCCATTTTACGCGAGGATGAAGAGCTCATTTCGTTTTGTGAAATTCTAGATTGTGATTTCCAAATTGAGTTTTTAACGGCTGTTGAAGAACGTCGAATTAAAAAAGATATTGATTCTCGTTTTAAAGGTTTTAAAATGGGATTGTGTGATTTTAATAAAGTTTTAAAATTGTTTGAGTATGAGAATGATCAATGTTTGAAGTTGAAAAAAAAATATTATTGTCTTCTCCTGTTTGGCTTTACATACATATTTTCGTTATTTTCCATTTACGGTGGAGTTAATTTTTTTTGTGATAAAATTCAAATTAATTCTTTTACATACTTGTACCAATTGTTTATCAAACATCAATGGAACGATCACTTTACCTATGAGGATTGGTTTTATCTTCGAGATGATCATTTTTGTATTAATGAAAGATTTCATAGAGTATGTTTAATGTGGAAAGAAAGATTTGGAAATTCAGGGTATTTAGCTTTGGAAACAAGTGTTAGTCGCTTATTTGATGGGGAGCTTTTTTATCGTAAAGATCTAAAAACTGACAGATTACCCTTGCAATTATGAAATCACGCAGACGACGTCGGATTTGTCATTTACATGTTGCCGCTAAGAAAACTTAAGATGTAAAAATGTAAAGTTATAAATTGGGAAAAAAAGAGAAATGATTTTCTTTTTGTTTGGTTCATAATAAAGCAGATTAATGGAAGACATTATTTTGAGTATGGTACTTGCGAATGCAGAGGCCGGAACATGTCGTCCTGAAAGGTTATGATGCGCTTAAGTATTAAATGATAGGGTAAACAATGAATTTTTGTGAACATATTAATAAATATTCAGTAGTTCAACTTAATAAAGACATTAATGAAAGGAAAGAAGAAATTTTAAAGAGAGTGACACATATTACAGATATTGATGGGTGGCGAATTAGTGAAAGGTATCTTTATGCTGAGGTCAGCATTTTTTCTGTTCGTGATATGATTTGTCATACTTATTATGTTTATCACCCTGGTGTTTTTTTGAGTGATCATGATTTCTCATCAGTTTTATGTTTCAAACAGAATACATGGTTTACCATTTTTGAGAAAAAAGTATTCTTATTCTGATATTACTCAGCATGAATTTCATAATATTTTTAAACGGAATTTTTCAGATGATAAATTTGTTTTTGCTTTTAAGGGTGGACATATTGAAAAGATTTATGTTCTTATTATTCTCTTGAATGCATTAATCTTGAACTGTTTGGTTGTGCAAAATATGAAAAGCAATTACAAATTTTTGAAATGAAAAGTAAATCATGTTTTCGTCCTGGAAAAAATTCTCGAGGATTACCATTTCACTGTTCTCAATTTGAGGTTTATTGTTTTACTTTATTTAAGAATTAAAAAACGACTCGCGTGCCTTTATGGTGTAATAATGCACAATGGGGGAATGTTGGGAGAATACAAGAGAAGCTTGTAAAACACGAGGCGTAGCCGAGCTTCGCCACCCTTAAAAAGGGTGATATCTTCGAAGCAAAGTTGCCTGAAGCTAAAGGGGGGAAAATTGCAAATGAAAGAAATGAAATTACAATCCTTCTTTGGGTGGGGGGTAATACGAACAATGAAGGCATGAGACAGCGGGGGTTCTGGGGCATGCCTCTGAACTTTTTAAATTTTATTAGTAAATTTTTATTACTAGGGTCTCTAAAACGCGATTCCTCGCATTTTCAGTCATGTTATTTCCCGAAGGTAAAAACACTATTTCTCCGAAAGGTTATTTTCCGAAGGCAAGGTTTATGGCAATCTTAAAGACACAGATCGACGATTTTTTGTTTTTTGGATAATTTGGGGTGAAAGAGCAAGATAAAGAATTCATTAAATTTTTAAATTTAATGAATTCTTTAGAAAATACAGTACATGAATAATTGATTTTTTATAAGTCTCTTGTGTATTCTATTTTATTTTTTCCCTCCTCCTCCTTTCTGCGTAGTAAAGGTGATTTTATTGTAGCATTTTTTGTCTTCTTTTGTATAGTTTTATTTAATCTCGCAAAGTATGGATTAAACCTTTTTCCCATCTTTTTTAAGTGATTTGTGAATTTTCGTTTTGCTAAGATAATATTGCGTATTTTTTTTTCTTCCCTTTGATTTATATTTCATCGTAAATTATTCCAGGCCAGTAGCTAATTTCGTCCGTAGGAGGTGAATAATTCCAAATTGGTAAAAAGCAATTTGTTCAAATTGCGTTTGCGGATATAGACAGTATGTTTTTGATAATAATGGAGATTAATGATGAAGTTTATTTCAGACTTAATTAGTTTTATAATTGAACAAAGAAATAGTATTTGGATTGCACACAACGGAAGTCATTTTGACACAATTTTTTTATTACGAAAATTAATTAATGAACAGGAGGTAATTCCCGATGTTATAATGAATGGGAAGAAGGTAATGCGATTAAATGTACCCTTTGTTAATGCGACATTCCTTGGTAGTTACTCGTTTTTGCATATGTCGTTAGCTAAATTTCCAACTTGCTTAGGTTTTGAAGATTTAACCAAAGGGTATCACCCCTATTTCTTTTACGATTTACAATACAAAGGTGCAATGATTGATGTTCGATTTTTTGACTTAACAAAAATGGGTGATGAAGAAAAAAAGGCATTCAATTTATGGTATAATAAGAAATGTAAATCAACATATGTATTTCGTGATGAGATTTATTATTATTGTGTTTCAGATGTTAATATTCTTCGAAAGGGATGTTTAATTTTTTCAAATTTAATGAATGAAATTGCGAATGTTCGACCGTTTTACGATTCGTCCATGCTAACAATCGCAAGTGTTGCATTAAAGGTTTTTAAGTTAAACTTTTTAAAAAAACATCAAATGGCGTTAATTCCAAAACAAGGATATTGAGGGAATACCAATCAATCATTAATTGCATTATGTTGGTTGTATTCTATTCCTAATTTAACACACTCAAAAATGCACGGAAATGGTGAAAAGCAAATTTGTGGGCGACATGTTGATGGCTTTGATGAAAACACAAACACTGTATATCAGTTTCACGGATGTTATTTTCATGGATGTAAAAAATGTTTTGAGCTCGAAGGTTTCAAAAGTACAACTAATTAAAGTTTTTTTAATTTGCGAGAAAAACAAGACGATTCACAGAATTAATGTTATCATGCGGATATAAAGTTATTGAAAAATGGGAATGTGACTTTCTAATTGAAAATAAGTTTACACATGAGAAACTAAAATATTTGAACTTTTTACCACTTGAGCCAAGAGATAGCCTTTTTGGTGGGCGAACATGCCCTGTTTTTTTAAATTACGATGTGAAGGAAGGTGCAAAAATTCGGTATTATGATTTTACATCTCTTTATTCGTATGTGCAGAAGAAAAATAAATTTCCAATTGGTCATCCTGACATTTACTTGCGAGAGCAATGTAAATCCATTGATGTTAATAACATGACCGGATTGATAAAATGTAAAATATTACCACCAAGATCATTATTTTTTCCTGTTTTGCCATTCCGTTTTGAGTGGAAATTAATTTTTGCTCTGTGTAATCAATGTACAATTGAGAAAACGATAAATTGTTCGCATTCTGTTCTGTCAACGAGCGCTCTCTTTGTGGAACATGGACAAGTGTTGAAGTTAAAAAAGCAATTGGCATGGGATATAAAATAATTGAAATTTTTGAAGTATATGATTATACACGGTCAGCATAAATTTTCGGGGAATATGTGAACACGTTTTTAAAGATAAAACAAGAAAGTAGCGGAGTTCCAAAAGAATGTTTTGATGAAGAGGGAAACATTAATGATAATCTTTTAAATCACTTCATAAATGAATACGAAAGAATTGAAAAAATAAAATTGAATAAAGAGAAATTAGTGCAAAAAAATCCCGCATTACGAACAATTGCCAAATTTTTATTAAACGCATTATGGGGTAAATTGGCACAAAATGATAACAGCATTGTTCATTTCATTAATTCATATATGGAATTATGCGAATTATTAGGCGACAATACCGTCGATGTAACATCAATTGATTTTATTTCGGATAATTGTGCGCGAACAACACATAGGAAAAAAAGTCAACATCTGTTCACTTGCATAAAAAAAATGTTGTTGTTGCTTCATTTGTGACCGCTTATGCTCGATTAGAACTAGATAATGTATTAGAGAAATTAGGTGAAAATGTATTGTATTATGATACTGATTCTGTTTTTTTTGTTGAAACTGAAAAAAACAAAAATATTATTCAAACTGGGAATTTTCTTGGCGACTTAACAGATGAAATGGAAAAGGATAATTGTAGCGAAATTTGGATTACAAGTTTTTGTAGTACCAGACCAAAGTGTTATTTGTATTTAACAAACGAATATTCGTATTTTAATAAAAAGTCGAACAAAATTAAATGCGATGAGATTACACTTGCAAAAGGTTTTTCATTGAATAATGAAGCAAAAAAAAAATTAATTTTGAATCAATAAAACGGTGTGTGGAAAATAAAGAACAAATTATCAATATTTATTATAATCGAAAAATTACACAAAATAATCGCCAACAGGTAATGGTGTTACCCGAAATTAAAAAATTCAAATTCACATTTAATAAAAGATACATTATTGAAAATTCTTATAAATCATTTCCGTTTGGTTTTTGTTCTAGCAAAACGAGATAACCAATGTAACGCTACCCCTTTCCCATCCGTTTACAATGTGCATTACGGGACCAACACAATGTGGAAAGACATATTTCATAAAACAGCTAATTGCAAACATCGACGAAATGATTGACCCGACACCTGATAAAATCGTTTTTCTTTTTACCACCCAGTGTGACCTGACTTTCTCAGAGAAAATTACTAAGCCAAGCCCTAAAAATTACTAGAATCAACAAAAAATTACCAAACATAACCAGAAGCATGGAAGTAACGCCCCCCCGCCTCCTGGAATTGGTGGCTTTAATTTCGTTCCCAGTCTTTTAATGTTGGTACTGACGTTAATATATAGCAGAGAAATAAAAAATCAACAAACTTGGAAAATGGACTGCTAATGTATACCAGCTCGTTTGCAGCTAGGCCAGCCAAAAAATGGGAAAGCAGTTTTTTTGCCTATATCAACCTTATCTACAGAGGCCAGAGGCCAGCAATGAAAGGGCAGTTTTCCATTACGTTGCAGGTGAAGTGGCCGTAAAGGATTTTTTCATGCGAGCGTGTGACAGGCTTCAAAAACAATGCGCGCTTCGCCCAGGTATGCCTGCCCGTTTGTAGCAATATTCAATATGAAAATATTTATTCAATTTAATCTAATATATATTCAATATTTTGGAATTGATTTAATTTAATACAATTTATGCATTCAATTTAATAACCCATAAATGCTCAATTCAATCCTAGAACAATATTCAATACAAAATATACTTTTAGCATAATGTTTATAAGGAATATTTGGCCCAGCATCATTTAATCTAAAATATTCATTAATCTAAAATTCATTCAATAATTGGGACTGGGCCGAATGCACGGTTATCACTGAGCAATGGCTATATTATAATAGTTATGCATTGCAAAAAGTAACATGGTTGCCGAAGAAAATGAAACTGGGACGGTTCTACATGGATCAACGACAGGGGAAGTTTACATAAGAGGCCATTTCAGAGCTTTAGGGTACAACATTCAAAGAAGACGAATAAGAGAAAGTCTAAATAGGGTCAATCCTCTAAACACTGCTTTACGTTGGGGTGCGCTTGTCTCTCGCCGGAAGTACTTTGTTCCCTGGCCAAACTCATTATGGCATATTGATGGCCATCACTCACTCATCTGATGGGGATATTCTAGACGAATTAACTTCCTTCAGTGCAGTACAAATAACCTGGCAAGAACAGTTTTGTCCCTGTTTGAAGATGCAATTCAACGTGATGGTGGCCTATGGCCTTCACGAGTAAGGGTGGACTATGGCGTTGAGAATGTTTCAGTGTGTGATGCAATGATTGCTGCTCGTGGAGAAGGAAGGGGAAGTTTTATTGCTGGTTCATCATGCAGAAACCAAGGAATTGAAAGGTTATGGCGAGATGTTTTCCGTTGTGTCTGCCATATTTTCTACAATACATTTTATGCACTGGAACAAACAGGTCTTCTTGACTTAGAAAACCCAATTCACATGTTTGTTTTACATTAGGTGTTTGTAAGGAGAATAAATCATTCTTTGCATGAGTGGATGAAAAGTTTTAATAACCACCCACTTTCAACCGAGCACAACTGGACGCCTAACCAACTTTGGATCAATGGCATGCTAAGAGAAGATAATCCACTGGCTAATGGGGGACTTGATGATGATCCTAATTATACAAGATTTTATGGTGAATATCCAGATGGACCAACACCATTTGAATGTAGTGATAATTTTGTTATACAGGGTGTCCCAAAAAAACGAAAACTATTGAAATCACCCATAACAATGAAATTGTTAAAGTTTGAATGCCTAAGAACTCTGTTGGGACCCACAGGTGTATAAATGTTTGCCATACGCATTTTTATGCATGCATATGATGCAGTAAAATTTGCCTGTACGCAAAAATTATTTTTATTAACAATATTTACAATTTACAAATATGGATAACAATATTTAAATGTGTATATCCAGGACCATGACCTTCGACATGTCCCCTTTCTCTAGCAACACAAAGCATTTAGCAGTTTATAAGTTGCATTAAATCCCCACAGGCTAAAATTCGTGAACACGACATTCAAATTTTAACAATGACTGATTTCAATAGTTTTCGTTTTTTTTTGGACACCCTGTAGTTTCACCAGTTCAGATACCAGAAACAGATACAGAAGAATTAAGTTTACAATTAACTCAATCTGTAGATCCCTTGAGACTTTCGTAATGTTTTGGAATTGACATATTTATTGAAGTTCTTCAACTTGTGGTACAGCTAATGTCGGAAGAGCATAATTGACTTGTAATATTAATTTTAACCAGTGTACTGGACAGAAGAATGGTATATGATACTCTCAAAAATACAAAAGATGTAAAAAAGTCCAAGGCCAGATAAACCTTCCATGGGGGCCTATTGTAGACCCAAATTCAGCATTTTTTAATTTCAGCCAGATTTAAAAAAAAAACAATGTGAAAGATTGTTTATATATTAAAGTAATGGATATTTAAATATAAAGAAGCCCAACCAAACCTATAACAATAATAAAAATGCACAAATAATTAGGATAGGTAGTACTATGATTTAAGGTGCAGCTACTGATTGACATGCAAGCAAGTTTTTGAAAACTGCAAAATCCAAAATCCTCAAGTGCTATACAACAATTATGAAGAATGTATTATTTAATTTAAAAGGTTTTTCCTAAATGACTGGGAAGAAAACTATTTTCTTTCCTATATCCTTAACCAATAACAAGACTGAGCTTATAGTTAAAACTAATGCTTTGTAATAAAGCAATAAAACCTAAAAAATTTCAACCATTGAAAAAAGTCAATGTTTGTGAGATTTCGCTGACTACCCTCTCCCAAAATAGTTGCTGAGAAATGCATTGTCATACAAATCGAAGAGAACATCTTCTGAAGGTAACTATAGGCAATGTGTTCCCCTTGGCAGTATTAAGATGTTGGAACATGTATGAGATTTGGGAAGAAAATCTCCAAATATTTTCTTCTTTTCCACTGGTTCACTCTAATAAAACAGTTTTAAAACCCTTAATTACTTTGTGTTATCTCAAACCCTGCAATGATTTGAGCTTATTCAAGCTTTCAAAGTGTGTAGTGAAATGTCTTTTTTGAAATCAGTAAGAAATCAGTAAGTATATATGTATATGTATACCTGATCCTGAGGATCTCTTCCACCACTGGATGCACAAGTGCCATCGACAAACTCAATGCTTGGGGAAAGAGCGAAACCAAGAATTGGCTCTTCACTTGCAGATGTTGTGAACTCCAAGATGTTCTCTAGCCTTGTTACTCTACGACCACTGGCTACATCTCTAACATACTTGACAAAACAAGTATAAACACGCTTCTCATACATTAGACTATTTGACCCTTCTCCTGAAAACTTGGGTTTCAATAGGTGCAGTAACATCTTGACAGAGAGCTTTCTATTTTTTGATGGTCTCAAGAGAAACAGGAATTGTGGGAACCTTCCACCAATTGCATGGATTCCAAGAGTATCCAGACCTTTCTGTAGGTTGTAAATGCATGGGTTTGCCCCTGGGTATGGACCTGCAAAAATATCTTGCAAAACAGCTTCTGGAAAATATAATGGCAACTGACCATTTTGAAGAAGTGCTATTGCTGCCATTTGGCCAACATAAAAATAGTCACTTGCTAGATGCTCTTTAAGTACTTAAACACTATTGCGAGCATTCTTCTTCTTCATCATCGGCAACAGACATAGCTTTGTTGCCCGTCACCTCATCACCATATATCGCTCGAACGTTGGTGTACATTGTTTGGTTACACCTGTCAATCATGGATCTGGTCGGTTCAAATACGTCACACGAACCTGCATTGCTTTTAATTCCATTTTTTACAAAAATGACCGATGCAACCCCTTTTGTCGAAAATCGATTTCTGTGTTTGGTTTTAATCAGGTTTACTTGAGAGAAGATACACTCGCAGTCGGCATTGCTCACTGGTAAACATAACATCGCTTTAACAAAGGTTCTTAATATCCAATACTTCTCATTCACTACAGCCTTTGCCCAGAATTCTTCAGCAGGGGATGATGCACAGGTATCAGCTAGATTTGATATTTCATTGTCCAGTATGAAATCTCTCCATTCTTGATCCAGTTGCTGCATCTTTTCTGGGGGAACAACATTTGGAAATCTGGCTGCAAACATTTGCAATGCTTCCAATCGTGCCCGACATTGCTACTTGTGGATCCAAGAACTTCAAATCTCGAATGATTGGAGATTGTCGAGAGGCAACTGCATCTTCAATTGGCGACAAAGTTCAATTAAAAATTGTTTGCATCTCTTGAAGCATTCATCAATCTTCTCTTTATCCACCGTCTTGAAGCTTGTGGAAACTAATAATTTTGCTGCTTCTACACCTAAATACATCTGCGCCAAGGGTAGGTGGTTTTGAGGTATTCGCTGGATCTACCTTTGCGACATCGCCTTTAAGAAGAACCGGCTTCACAAAACAGCCTAAGATAGATTTGTATGCTAACTGTGATTGACATTGAAAAATGACATTAAGCTAGTTGACAAGGGGAATTATGTAGCTCAAAAAGGCGAAGTAGAACTTGGTTATGAGATCTGAAAACTGCTCATAAAGGAATGCAGAAGCTTGAAGGCAATCAACAAGATACTGAGAAGAAAAAAACAGATGTAAAGCATTCCATTGAGACAGGATTCACTCAACGCATTAGCCTAAAGAAAGCCATCTAATACTGTAAAACCGCAGCATTCGATGTTGCTTTGATTCGGTGAATTCTTGAAACTCCTGAAATTCCTGACATTGTTTGCTTGAAAGTGAAAAGTAGTTGTGACACTCCTTCACCACCTGTTCTATGTTTCTAGGCAACACGGCACACGCATGCGCATGAGTGACAAGCGCATTTTATTGTTATACAGTCTGGATTGGCAGCTATTATGCGACTAGCAACGCTGTTGTGTGCTCACCAAAGATAACGTTTGTAGTGTCAGTAGCAAATCCAATGACGTTTTTCATTGCAAGATCGTGCTTAACAAGATCGCACGTCAGAGTATCAAAAAGTGCAGCTGCTGTATCACCGTGTACAGGAACCAAGTTAAACAACCTAGTGTTAACCTTCATAAGCTTTTCGCAAAAAAACTTAATGACGATGGCCATGCATTTGACTGTTCCTTTATCAGTGGATTCGTCTCAAATTAATTAATTAAGTTGCTCTCCAGCCTTTGATGTTCCCTGAATATTTTTTCTCAAGTCTGTCTTAAACCCCTTGGCAAGAACATTGTATGTTATGTTAGCGGTTTTCGTCCGTTTGCAGGAGAATGCTTTGGCAATGGCTGAATCATGAAATGTTCTTGATATTAATGTTGATAAGTGATCCATTACCCGGAATGACAAGTTTGCTCAGCGACAAAAGCACAAAACTTGAGTTTGGCTATTTTTGTTTCATCAGATAGAGTATTTTGCTTGAAAAACTTGGATATAGCTAATAAAAAACGCAAGTCAATGTCATACGCTTCGTTTATGAATGTAATTAAGGTCATAGTTAGCTTTCTTTCATGCTAACTTAGTTTTATTCGCCACAAACTAATTAAAACCCCCAAAATGAGTAATGAAAAATCTGTGTTTCAAAAAACCTAGGAGTCTTGAATCTTGGAGTTTTTGAGTCTTGTTTTGTAAAGTTGAGTGGAAAGGTCTTGAGGAACACAGCGAAATACATATGGAACCCATAAACACAGAAGTTCAAAAAATAAAGCATGAGGTTTGATTTTGACAATTTGTATCTATATTTGTTAAATAATAAATTATATCTCATGAATTGTGAATAATTCATTCAAATTATTTTAATTTAGGAATATAAATTTGAAAGAAATGTCAACTGATGTCTTCGTCTACGATGTGTCACCCATGGCCATGCAATATTATAAATTACCTTGGAGGTTCCCGCTACAGTAGCCTACATAGAAACATGCTTTGAAGTTTTTGCATGTATTTGAAGAGTTGCCAATCTGGCCTGGATATTACACCAGATAAATTTGCAATATGCCTGACTTGAATCTGTTTTGTCTCCAGCTAGCCAATTTGAAAATTCTGGCTTTAACTCCCACTCTGCACGGTACTTTTGCCGATAGGTAGTTTTATGTTGTTTCACATCCAAAGCTTTTTTGATGGCACACTTATAACTTCTTCAGCTTCACTGTCTGGGTTGCTTGACAAAATGTCTGACATAATCGGTTATACACCGTATAAGAATAACTGCCCCTTATGAAAAATTCCTATAGGATCCTATAGAATTCGTATAGGAAATTCAATTTTTATAGGAATTTCTATAGGATATTCCTATTCCTATTAAAATTCCTATAGGATATTTATATTCCCATTAGAATTCCTATAGAATATTCATTTTCCTATTAAATTCCTATAGGATATTCATTTTCCTATTAGACTTCCTATAGGATATACATATTCCTATGAGAATTCCTATAGGATATACATATTCCTATTAAAATTCCTATAGGATATTATTTCCTATTAGAATTCCTATAGATATTCATTTCCTATGAAATTCCTATAGGATATTATTTCCTATTAGATTCCTATAGGATATCCATATTCCTATGAGAATTCCTATAGGATATTCATATTGCTATTAGAATTCCTATAGGATAATCATATTCCTATTAAAATTCCTATAGGATATTCATATTCCTATTAAAATTCCTATGGACACTAATATTCCTGTTATAATTCCTAACTTGTGCATATTTCATGGTAATTGATTTTGGTCCACCCTAGTTTTCCTGAAATTTCTGTTCGAAATTACTCATAATAGTAGTCCCACAGCATGTTTTTTGGATTGGAATTTCCGGTTTTTCAGGGTAAATAGTGGGCACCCATTTTACTTATTTATAAATCCCCGATTTTGTTATTACTTCAGAGATATTATAAAACAAGTTACTAATACAGCTAATGTCTGTTAAAAATGTGATGCAGGAAATTTATTAAGTGGATTAAAATCAACCCATCAGGTTTCAAAACATGTCCCGTCCATCTTTTTGACAATTTTATCTGCTATATATAGTGCTTGACGATCTTGTAATACTTACTTATCAAAGGTAATTAAAATAGGTAGAATAGTGGTAAACAACAAAGAACAAACCCAGGTTTGGAAATTTTAATTATCCACCATTCTTCAAAAGTGTTGTACAATATATAACATACATAATATGGAAAACGTGTCGGTAAAAACTACATTACGTACACTACAATATCTCTATTTACATATATTTACATCCTATCTATATCAATTGTCATTGATGTTATAAGGAAGTGGAAAAAAGTATTTTTTCCCTTCCAATTTCATCAAAATACACTTCTTCCTAATTTGATTGGGATAAATTGCTATTTGTACAGCAGCAGGCTCTACCTCTCTCAGGAAAAAGCTTTCCACATTAAATCGGGGTCTCTGTACAGCGCTCTACCATGCTCAATCTTTGGTTGAACCAACACAACATTATAAGTACTGCATTTGCAGTATTTCAACTCTTCCATAGTGCATAAACAATCTGGTTTAATTATTAGAAGACCTACAATAATACCGTATCTATACTGGCCATGTTCAAATGCTACATTTCTGTTCACATGTCTCTTTGCTCAAACATAATGTATACTT